>NW_027533273.1:1314320-1453756 GCF_008692635.1 Crocuta crocuta | reverse complement strand
CCCAAGAAAACTATTAAAACTATGAAATGAATATAGTAAAGTAGCAGGATACAAAATCAACCCCCACACACAAATGGGTTACATTTCTGTACACTAACAATGAATAATCTGAAGAAATTACAAAAGCAATTCCATTTACAACAATATCAAAAGAATAAGATACTTGGGAATTAATTAAGGAAGTAAAAGACTTGTGTGATGAAAACTATAACACATTGCTTAAAGAAATTAAAGGTGACGTAATTAAATGGAAACACATTCCATGTTTATGAACAGAAGTTTAATATTGTTGGGGCGCCTGGGTGGCTTAGTCGGTTAAGCGTCCGACTTTCGCTTAGGTCATGATCTCGCGGTTCGTGGGTTCGAGCCCCGCGTCGGGCTCTGTGCTGACTGCCAGCTCAGAGCCTGGAGCCTGTTTCGGTCGGTGACTCCCTCTCTCTCTGACCCTCCCCTGCTCACACTGTCTCTCTCTCTCTCTCTCTCTCTCTCTCCTAGAAATAAATAAAAATATTTTTTAAAAAAAGTTTAATATTGTAAAAATGTTAATAACCAAAGTGATCTATAGATTGATGTAATCCTTACCAGAATCCAAATGACATATTTTGTCTAAATAGAATAACCCATTCTAAATTTTGTAGAGAACCTCCCAGGACCCAGAATAGCCAAAACAAATTTTTTTAATTGAAGATTAATTGCATACAGTATATTAGCTTCTGGTGTACAATGTAGTGATTCAGTCTTTGTATACATTGTGAAATGTATAACTCAGTAAATCTAGTTACCATTTGTCCCCATACAGAGTTAATACAATATTACTGATTATATTCCCCATGTTCAAAACATCTGTGTAACTTATTTTATTACTGGAACTTTATACTTCTTGATCCCCTTTACTCATTTCACTCCTCTACACACCCACCAAAATGGTTTTGAAAAAAGAACAAAACTGGAGGACCCTAACATCCCCATTTCAAAACTTACATCAAAGCTACAGTAATCAAGACTGTGATACTGGCATAAAGACAAACATCCAGACCAATGGAATGATATAGCCCAGAAATAAATGCTTGCATTGTATATGTGGTAAAATGACTTTCTAAAATTTTTTTTTTAATATTTGAGAGAGGGGGAGTGCATGTGCAAGCAAGAGAGGGGCAAACAGAGAGAATCCCAAGCAGGCTCCACAGTGTCAGTGCAGAGCCCAATGGGGAACTAAGACTCATAGACCATTAGATCATGACCTGAGCTGAAGTTGGACGCTCAACCAACTGAGCCACCCAGGTGCCCCAGTCAAATGATTTTTGAAAAGCATGCCAATACCATAGAGAAAGATAGTCTTTTCAACATATGGTGCTGGTACAGCTGGATATCCACATGCAAAGAAGGAAGTTGGAGCTTTACTTAATGCCATATATAAAAATTAACACAAAATCAGTGAGAGACCTAAATGTAAGAGCCAAAACTATGAAACTCTTAGAAGAATACAGGGAGAAATCATTGGACTTGGCAATGATATCTTAGATAGGACATCAAGGGGGTTTTCTCATCTCCAGCCCCACCCCCAAGACATTCCCTGCTCCCAGGGATACCTGCTGCAATCTGCACACCCAAGAAAGAAGGGGCCATGGAGCTGGAGCTGCCAGACCTGTTAAAAGTTGACAGCTTAAAGGAAGTCAAAGGTTGAATATTGCAAAGCCACAAAACAGACTGAAGAAGGTGGGGGTGGTACCCCCACAATTCTGCATCTCAGCAGCCTCCCAGCTGGTGCCAGTATTGGGCTATACTTTGAACAGTGAGGTTGTAAGATGCCTAAGACAAAAGCAACAACACTAATAAAGGAAAACAACCATTAAACTGTGGAAGCTACTCCAACCAAATGATTAATGAAGCCAGACTGTCTGAACCTTGGTTGTTTCCAGTGGAAACACATATAGCCCAGAGTAGCAGTACGCTGATCATGGCCCCACAGACAATGATAGGAAAGCCACTGGCCTGGTTCAGTATTACCAGAGAGAATATCACACTTTCAAGAAAACAGTGGATGCTGAGATCTTAGATAAGACTGTATTAGTAGTCTTCTGGTGCCAGACCCAGACAGAGTGTGTTTGGGTTCAGGGTGGATGGGTTTCTATTTGAATATCATGGCCATTTGTGGAGGTATTCTTCACCACCATCATCCTTTAAGAACCTGAGGAAGAAGTGCCTTGGAAGAGAGGTTCTCTCTGTTAATCCCATTGACATTTCTTCCAAAAAAGATCCTGAGTTCACAAGAGATGCTCATGGTAGTGACTCACCATTTTGGAGTTAAATCCGTAAAACACAAAGAGTCACAACTAAAGTTCCCAGAGTTTATCTGAGCACCCCTTTCATTTTCCAGATACCTACACCCATGGAAATGATTTGCCAGGGTCACCTGGAGAGCCAGTGGCATAACCAAGACTCACCTCCAGCCTTCTACATCCATGTGGTTTTCCAGAGCAGTGATAACTCTCTGGTCATTTTCCCCAAGCTTATTTTTGCCCCAACTACCCTAAAAGCAGCATCTGTTTCAGTGCATTTTACAATGAGCCCAAGCTCTTTTTGTTGAGTCTTGTAAATGCTACAATATTTGCAAAAATGAGAACACTCTAAGAGGCATTCCTGACCAAGGGTGGAGTGTGCTTCCTAATTAGTGAGACTTGGCAAATGAAAGTCAGAGAAGATAGCCAGAGTGTCCTCAAGATGGATGGGTTTTGGAAGGGGAAAATAAAATGCTAATAAGCTCATATGCATACATACTACCAATTGGCTCAGGAAGATATTCCACATCTTTGTCAAACAGGTTTGGGGAGACTAGGGACATGTGAATCTTGCTTTAACATGATTCTTGCAATAAGTATCTTCCCTCAGCTAAAAACTACCGTGGAGGCTTATTCCAGGATGGCTAATCAAGATTTGTTAAGCAGTGTTGGCCATGAGTTAAAAAGCAGTCTGAAGACTGTCTTGCAGTGTACCCTGAACTGCCTTGCTTTTTTACTGAAAGACTGCTATTCCATGAAATGTACTAACACAGATGTCTCCACCCTGATCAGGATCGTGGTCACTGGAGAAATTAATCTTGTACAGATAAAACAGATGTTCAGTTAGGTATATCAGAATATTGTAGGCACAGTGATTCCAAGTGACACCAGTGGAGACTAGCAAAGACTTCCTTTGACTATTGTGGGCCAGTAGGAGGAATTTTTTTAAATGAATGAAGCCATTCAAAACAATAACTGACCTGCTTGCAGCAGTATCAATTATCACCTAATCAAAAGAGCTATTTACTAAGGGCTGTGTCAAGAGTACTGTGCTTGGTTTGCATATGTAGTTTTTGCCTTAATTCCAGTGTTACTTTTTCTCTGTATACAATCCATTTAAAGCCATATCACAAGGTAGCAACAATGCAGGGTTTGTAAAGCATAATTCTGACTTCTCTTACTCTAATCAGAATATCAAGTGGACTACAAATCAAAATTTCTAAAAGGGTGGAAGGTGATTACTTGGGACAAAAGCTTTATGACATTAGATTTGGCAATCATTTCTTGGCTATGACACCAAAGGCACAGGTAACAGAAGAAAAGACAAATTGAACTTTATGAAAAAAAATTGTTGCTGTTGTTGTTTAGCTTTTATTTCATGATCATGAACTCTACTCTGCAATCCAGCTAAACTTAGAGGGGGCTAAGGAGGACACAAACTGCAGAACTGCAGTGAGAACACAGGGATTCTAGGGGATTCTGAGCAGAGGGGGGTGGAAAAGCACTCTCCTGAACTACAGAAGGAATGGTCTAGTAGTTACAATAAAACATAAGTCCAATGTATCAGATTTGTCTGCAGTCAGCAATGGTGATCTTCTTGCTCATCTTGCCATTCCTGGACCCAAAGTGCTCCATGGCCTCCACGATGCTCATACCCTCCTTCACCTTGCCAAACACCACGTGCTTACCGTCCACCCAATCAGTCTTGGTGGTGCAGATGAAAAACTGGGAACCGTTCATGTTGGGTCCAGCATTTGCCATGGACAGGATGCCAAGACCTGTGTTCTTCAGGATGAAATTCTCATCATCAAACTTCTCCCTGTAGATGGATTTGCCACCAGTGCATTTATGGCGTGTGAAGTCACCACCCTGACACATAAATCTCGGGATAATCCTGTGGAAGCAGGAACCTTTGTAACTGAATTCTCTCTTCCAAGAAAGAGCACAGAAGTTCTCTGCTGTTTTGGGGACTTTGTCTGCAAACAGTTCAAAGGAGATGCAGCCCAAGGGCTCACCATCCATAGCGATGTCAAAGAACACAGTGGGGTTGACCATGGCTGGGTGGCATAGGTGATTCCAGGGCCGCAGTGTCTGCCAAAAAAAATTTTTATTTGCGCATTACAGGACACTGTCAACAGAGTAGAAAGGCAACCCATAAACTAGGAGAAAATATTATAAATCATGTTTCTGACAAGTGATTAATAAACAGAATATATAGAGAATTCCTAAAAACACAAGTATGAAACAGCCCTATTCAAAAATGGGCAAAAGACTTAAATACACATTTCCTCAAAGATCTGTGAATGTCCAAGAAGTACATGAAAAGATACATATCATCATTAATCACTATGGAAAAGCAAATAAAAACTACAATGAGATACTACCTCATACCCATTAGGGTGGATATAAAACACCAGAAAGCAAGTGTTAGCAAGAGGTGGAGGGATTAAAACCTTGTAGGGGCACCTGGGTGGCTCATTCGGGTAACCATCTAACTTTGGCTCAGGTCATGATCTCACGGTTTGTGGGTTCAGGTCCTGCATCAGGCTCTGTGCTGACAGCTCAGAGCTGGGAGCCTGCTTCAGTTTCTGTGTCTCCCTCTCTCTCTGACCCTCCTCTACTTGCACTCTGTCTCTGAAAAATGAATAAATGTTAAAAAAAATTTTTAATAATAAAACTTTGTACAGTCTTGGTAGGAATTTAAAATGGAATAGCCACTAATAGAAAGCAGTATAACAGTTAATCAGAAAATTAAAAATAGAATTACCATGTAATCAATCCCACTTTTAAGTACCCCCCCAAAAAATAAAAGAATTTTGAAGAAATATTTGTATATTCATGTTCATAGCAGCATTATTCACAATAACTGAAACATTGAATCACCCCACATGCATCCATCAACAGATGAATGAGTGAGTAAGCACATTTTGGTATATACATAAAATCGAATATTACTCAGCCTTAGAAAGGAAAGAAATACTGCAGTATGCTACAACATATATAAACCTTGAGGTCATTATGCCAAGTGAAATAATCCAGTCACAAAAAGCAAATACTATGTGCTTTCACTTTTATGAGGTACTTAACGTATTCAGAATCATTAAGGCAGAAAGTAGAATGGTGGTTGCCAGAGGCTGGGGAGAGGAGAATGGGAATTTTATTTAATAGATGTACAGTTATGGATGTGGTTGGTAGTGATGGCTACACAACATTGTAAATGTATTTAATACTACTGATTTGTACACTTAACTGTTAAGATGGTAAGTTTTATGTATATTTTTCCCTAATTAAAAAAAAATTGGGGAAAAAGTAAGCATTTTTTAAATAATAGGATACATTTTTAAAATAATTCCTGTTTAAAGCCAATACTGGCTGTCAAATTGATACCAAAATATAAAACAAAGGCTATTTGTTTTAATAAACAGAACTTGTTTTTCTTTGCTTTGTTGTGTATGTATTATGTAATTTCAGTTCTTTGCTATTTGAAGTGAAAGTATAACCAGTTTTTATTGAATAATGGCCCTTTGGCACTATATAATCTACTTATGTAGTAGTATATTAGTTTTCTCTTGCAGCATAGCATATTACTGTAAATTTAGAAGCTTAAAAGTAACATCCAGTTGTCAACTCATAGTTCTGTAGATTAAAAGCTAAGTTGGGCTCAGCCAAGTTCTTTGTTTAGGGTTTCACAAAGCCATAATCAAAGGTGTTGGCCAGTCTAGGCCCTAATCTGAAGACTCGGGGAACAATTTGCTTCCAAGATCATTCCACTTGCTGGCTTAACTTAGTTCCTTGCAGCTAGGTCTAAGTATGAGTTTGAGTTTGATTAAATAGGGAATTGGAATATGGGGAGACCATCTTTATTTAGTATTTTGTCTGTCACAAAGTAGTAGTTTGAAGGTCTTGGGTTCCGTTTGACTGTTTAGTAATTCTGAACTTGGACTCTAAGTTTCCTGAGACCAGAAACAGTCTTACTCATCTTTGTAGCCCAGTGCCTGGCAATGTCTTGTATAAAAGCAGGAATTCAGAACATGTTAATTAAATGAAGTCACATTGAGATAATTTTACCTCTTTTCTTATCTTCATTGTCAGCAAAGGTTCCTTATGAATTAAAACTGAGCTGGTGAATACATGTATAAGTCTATAAAAACTCTATAAACAATTACTATAGGGGATACTGGCTCTTTTTTTCATATGTGAAACATACTAACATAGGCATTAAGGACTTTTTTTTTTTTTTACCCGTTTTATGTTTGGAACCAATCTAGCTTCCTGTTTTCAGTGTGTGTGGATGATAGATACCTGTTGGGGGTTGGAGTTGAGACATAGATTGGAAGGATGTGGGAAGAAGTAAAGTGTGTTTAAAACCTATCTGGGGCCATTGGGTGGCTCAGTCCGTTGGACATCAGACTTCAGGTCAGGTCATGATCTCACAGGTTTGAGCCCCTTCTTGGGCTCTGGTGACAGCTCAGAGCCTGGAGCTGCTTTGGATTCGGTGTCTCCCTCTCTTTCTGCCCCTTCCGCACTCTCTTGTACTCTCTCACCTTCTCTCAAAAATAAACATTAAAAAAAAAGTTAAAAAAAAAACCAAACCAAAACAAATACCTCTCTGACTTCAGTTCACAGGCACTTCAGCTGCTTTCCCAAACCAAAGCCTGGTATCACAAACTAGAACTGGTTGCCCCAGCAGGTGTCCAGGTCACACGATCTCACAGTCATGGTGAATGAAATGCATATTGTAATTGCCCTCTTTTCTTTCTACTTCTTTGCCTTATCCTAGACCAGGCAAATAGTATTCCATCATTAATAAACTGGTGATGTACTTCTTTATAGTGTTAAAAAGACTCAGTAGTGACTCAGTGTGCATTTATAACATTCTTAGTAAGTTTGGCAACTTTTCTAAGCAGTTACTTAAAATCCCTCGTGTGTGTGTGTGTGTGTGTGTGTGTGTGTGTGTCCGTCCTAAACTTTGCTAAGTGTAATATGTTACAAAATACTTAAGAGGTATATTTTATTTTAGTACGATCTAGTTACTTTATAAGTTCACTTAGCTCAGTTAAATGGAAGTTTTGGCCATTTGCTGACTTAAAGAAAATACCAAAATACTCACAGAAGGGTTTTAGAGAATATTCTGTTAAGTGTGATTCTGGGAGGAATCAGTACTTTTTTACTTAACACCAACTTTGACTTCCTCATTTCCAATACTTTGTGCAGATAGTTTCTCTGTGGTTTAGGATTATGAATTAAGCAACAAACATTTTTGTTTCAGTATGAAATTTAATACAGCTCTTTCTTGTGTGTTCAGCGGCCATTGCAGTCCTTTGGACAGACAGGAAAAAGGTCTAAGGTATAGTAAATATTTTGTGCTGGCATGCCAAGGGCCTTCCTTCATGCTTGATGAATCCTTATTTTCATACAGCGCTGCATTCAGTTTAGTTTTGTCATATTTTGTTTGGGGCAGAAAGCTTATTTTGTTTTATTTGGGGTTTTTGTCTTGCCTAGTCGCTTTTGTGCATTGCTTTTATATCTTTAATGGTTCTCTGTCTATAGAGAAAATGGCTTTCTTACCATTCTTTGGTTTTTGAAATTGGAATTAGTCCCATTCTTGCTATTGCTATAGTTTTCAAAACTATATTTGTTTTCCCTCTTAACAAAAGGTTTTAGTGGTGTTTAATGATATATTTAACTTGCGCATTTCACCTACTTTTATACATGGCAGAAACTATAAAGAAACTTAAACTCTAGGGGGCTTTTGGATATGCCCTAGATTTGTGAAATGTAGTGTTAATTTTAAATACTTTTCTTTAGTCAAGCTCAAAGTTAAAGCTAGTTCGGAGCCTTGCAGTGTGTGAAGAATCTCCACCACCCCCTACAGCAGAGATATCACAGGAGAACCAGGTAAAAAAAAAAAACAAAAAGAAAAAAACCAAAAAACAAAAAAATTGTTATTTAAAGGCATGGTACAATAACCTGTTTCCTAGAGAGTATTTTTTCATAAGGTTAAATAAAAGTTGTATATGCATGTGTGTGCATTATGTATGTGTTTTCATTTGTTTGTTTTATTTTAAATGAGTGAAACTCTTTATAATACCACTGAAGATACAGATAAAAGTCGGAAAAACCTGTTGCTTCACTCTAAGATTTGGTGCAGTGGTTTGTCTCTGGAAAATTTTAGAGATTATAGAATTAACTGGGCATATGATTTTAAGGGATTATAAATTACTATTGAAAAGTTATATTAAAGTAGTAGTTCTACTTAGCATAATTGTGATGAAATTTGCCCTTTTTTTTTTTTTTGGCGTTTATAAATTTATTAAACACTTACTGCTTGTGTGTGAAGAGAAGACTACCCAAGACTTTGGCTTGATATATTGTTTTACTTATTAACCTGAATGCGTGCTGAAGACAGTTTTCTAGTTAGGTTGGCTATAATAGTTTAATACTTCTAATTTCTCTTCTGTCTGTACTTATAAAATATCAAATAACAGAGGTTCAAGCAAATGGTTCAGTTTACCTTTTATATATTCTTTTTAATGCCATGACTTTACTTTTCTAATAATTTTAGCTATGCACTGATCTTTGTCTCATGTTACCTTTGGACATTTATCCATAAACAATTTAGGACCCTTAACCAATGTTTTTATCAGTGTGATAACTGCCTGTTGGGTGGTTTGTTCTACTTCAGAGTTTGAGCAGCCCGATATCCTCTTCTATATCAATAATAATTTTCAAAGAATTGAAGCAACTGCTGAGTTATTTAAGAAACTGTAACTAAAATGCGGAAAGGGTTAAAAAAAAAGGCCATGGCAGGTTGTACGTCTTTTTTTTTTTATAAATGCCAATTGTACATTTATTAATTCCCCCCAAAAAAAACTATTATACTTTACCTTGATTTAGAAGCTGATGCCCTCAAAAGCTTCATATGAAATGAATGATATGATATGAAAGATAGTTGTCACATATTCAGAACATGTTGGGTTTTTTAAAAGCACTTCATTTCTTTGTTTCCAAAATACAAGAAAAGGAAGGTTTTGAAAATAAATTATTTTTTATCATTGAAGAATGTACAAAAATTAGTTTCTTTTGAAATTTGTTCAAGTGTCAGGAACATAGGGTTCAAATTTTAGGATATTTATTTAAGATTTAACTACATAGATAGCTCTATGTATTTATTCTATAAAATATATATGCTTTAGTAATAATGAACTTTCTAGCAAGAAGCAGAAATACAATCAAAATGTTTTATTAAGAACTATTGCCTAGAGAACATTTTTAAATGTTAACCTTTGGCTTTTACGTGGTTGTTAATAAGGCTAGAGGTTTATGGTATACTTTGGAAGAAATCAATGAAATTGTTTTTTTGAAATAGCAGTCTTAAAATTTATTTTATACAGGTCAGAGTAAAGAATACACCTATACAAGGGGGAGCGGTGGATATTGTAATGTCTTTTGAAAATTCACTTCTTCATTCCATTGACCAAACTGTTAGACCATCTTGGCCTCCTGGAATTAGTCCAAAGATATTGAAGAAATGAAAAGGGCCATTCATCATTAGACTATTAATAAAGAAAAATGCATACTTTATGAGAAAAAGGATGATGTGATCTTTGTACATTTTAACCTGATCTGAAAAATACTGGAGGGAAAATTCCATACATATGTCTAGTGAAAATTCATGTGAAAAAATTAATATCAAGAGTGTATGTTGTATATTGATGTTATACATTATTGATCACATAATTTTTGTGTTTGTATAAAGTTCAAAAACTAAGTTATAGCATATGAATGATGAATAAGGTGTTTATGCCAGAGTTCAGTATTACACTTCATAGGTTCTTTCTCACTTTCTCTTGGATACAATAATTTTTTTTTATTTTCAGATAATAACCCATTGTTATTGTCTCTGAGGAAAAGATATTTATTCCTTTTGGTAGAAAGTCATCTTCTTCCAAGTCTTGAATTAACTAAATCGCATGTGAATGGGAGTTAGAAAATAAACTGTTTCTCATGAAATATGCTAGTATCTAATTCTTGGCAGTAGAGACACTTTGCCATTAATAATGCCTACTTCAGAATGTGATTTTTGAGAAATTAATCTGCAATAAAACTCATTAGTCAAAAGTTTGAGAAGCAATTAAAAAAGAGATGTCACTTGTGTCTGATGAGAGCTTATGAGAGGGAAGTGACCTCAATAACAGATGTCAATGACAGAATGAAGAGTAAAGAAATTACAGCTTCCTGTGGAGATGTTGCTATCCTTCCAGTTATTTATAGTCAGAAGAGTCTATTTAAAAGGAATACTGGGTTTTTTAATATGTCTTGTTTATTTGCTACTAAAAGCAAGGCCTTTTAGTGTATGGTGTGTGAAGCCTACTGTATTTTTAAATACAGTTCATCTTGATAAAATAGTTTAATATCTGTAATTAAAATATAGGGCTTTGGGAAGGGAATTTAGGAATGAAATCTGATACTCAGTGGAAGCTGCTTTTAGTGAAGGCCTAAATTTGAACTCTTCCAACCTGGATTCTACAGATTATTTTTGAGTTAGCAGTAAGGTCTCTAAGTCAGGAAAGCTTCTGTAATATTCTACTACTGAAAGATAGCTCTGGGATTCATTTTTAAATATCTGTTTTACATTTAGATATAGAATAAAGAAAGTGGATTAGAAAATGAGTCATAATGAGAAAAATGACTTACCAGTTGATGAATGTATGAAGTTGATTAATATATGAAGTTTGGTAGGCAAGACAAAGGATGGCATAAAGCCAGATGTTCATCATTCTAGTAAAAATTGCCAGTGCAGAGCTTTTGCCCTATATTCTAAGCACAAATTTGAACTGAGATGAAATAGGAAGCAAAAGAAAAAAAGAGATAAAAATAGTCAGCAACCCTAAATTACATGGGTAAAAAAAAGGTTAATAAAATTCTGTGCCTGCAAGTTCAACTCCTGAAATTTATATCCTTTTTGATGTTGACTTATTATATCTATCTCCACCACAGCCGTCACCGAGAAAAGTGAAGTAATTGATCAGTGTTTTTCATCACTAAATAATTATCATTCAGTCTACAAAAAGGTCATACCTCCATCTTTAGTAGAAATGGTCTGGAAATTATTCTCCCTTTGTTACTTTGCCTGAATAAACAGAGCTTTGTGATTTTTCTTTGTTGTTATTTTTATTTTTTTACCTTTTTAGGTTATGTAAATTAATTTCCAGTGTTTTCTTTGGGTTCTGAAATTACATGTAATGTTGTTATTTTTGAAATGAAATGGAATGTAGAATTCTTTCTCTTTTTCTGTTTTATAGAATATGGTTACTTTACAATATTAAATTTTATACATACAGAAGGAAAACAATCTTGTTTGAAACCTTTCTAAAACACTGTGGTGATTGAAGGGGGAACAGTAATACATCAGTCATAAATAGAAAATAATCAGATGTGTGGATTTGGTTTTGGAAAGTTTGTACTTATATTTTTATATGGCAAGAATATGGAAGAGTGTGAGATTATAATGGATACTCAAAATACTTTTTTTGGTTAAGTGTTGACTTGACACTCACTCATCATGATTGATGGTCATTATTCTTTTCATGGTATCTCCAGTACAAAAATAGGCTAAGAAGACCTTGCTTTTTACCCTCCAGTGTTTTTATTATAAGTAGATACATTCAGAGTAATATAGAAAATATTTATGTTCTCTAAAGTAATTTTGAGGATATGTTTCAATTGATACATTGAACTCAAAACATTAATTTTAACATTTTTTTATCAAGACTTTGATAAAAATGGTAAAATATTAAGTTGTTGTCCAGTATGAGAATCTAATTGGTTAACATAAAAATCTTTATCCTTTTCCCCCAAACAGTTTTGTGTCACTCAAAAAATATAAATGTGTGGTAGTAACTGAATTGTTTTATATTTTCATTTATAACTGATTTTGCCTTCCAACAGGAGAAAATTCAGATCCAGTTAACGCAATCATTTGAAAAAGAGGAGAAGCCCTCAAAAGATGAAGCAGAAAAAGAAAAAGCCAGTGATAAGTTGCCCAGAAAAATGTTATCAAGAGGTTTGCAATTTACTTCTGTTTTCAAACAAAATTTTAATTTTACCGTCAATTATTCTATTCTTTATCCCTTGAAACTTTATATATAGTATATCTCTAGTAAAACTGATAACAGACTGAAAGGGTGTCAAAATAATTTGCACATCTGGGCAAAATGGCATAACACGATTCTGAATATCACTAAGATGCTTTAACTAAAAAACTGCAACATATGCCAGAATCACTGAGGCAGAATCACTGTTTTGACCTCTAATTGGTCTGTCCTAATGAAAGACTAGAACAGTATAATTTGAATACTTGATTCTGCTAAAAATAATATTACTCTTTAATTCTGTATGATACAACAAGCTGATTCCAAAATATTCAGTATCCAGTAAGAATATTCTTAGAAACCCAGAAGGTTGATCTTTTATAACAGATTTCAAGGAACTTCATCATCTAGCATTTCAAGTCAATAACAGTACTTCTTTATAAAACCAGTTACATTGGCCAGTATTACAAATAGTATATTACATTTAAGGGGAAGAACTTAAACATGAATATTTGAAAAACTGTTTTGAAAGCAAGCCTTTGGTGATAGACTTGATTAAATCTAAATAACTCTTTCAGAACTAGAGTTCCTTCCTACCTCTAAATTACTGCCTCTACTTATATTCATAACTGAACTAAGCTGTCTTAATTTGTGCTAAATATGGATAATTATTTAATTCTAATTTTTCACTTGAGGCATTTTTGATCATGAGAATTGTGGTGAGTATATAAAAGGGTCTTTAAAGACTTTAGAGTAAATTGAACTGGCATGGCATGTGTGAGAGAAAAATATTTAAGAATATGCATGTACATGCAGTTATATAAATATATGTCATGCTCATTATATGGGAGTAGAAAGCTTGTGGTCATCTGAGTTCATCATAAATTCCCTTTGCCTTCCTTATCAGTTTTTTTCCCATGTGGGGCATCTCATTTTTTTAAAAATATGCATCATGTGTGAAAGGGAAAAGGATTTGTTTTCAAACAACTTTATACTGGGTTTTTGTGTTATTGTTTTTTAGATTCCAGTCAAGAATACACTGATTCAACTGGCATAGATCTACATGAATTTTTAGTAAATACATTAAAAAACAATCCCAGGTAAAAATTAAATTTATAAGTTTACATTGCTTGGAGTACCATAATTTTGCTGTGTTTGTTTTCATTACTGAGTTAGAATATTAGAATAAGATTGCAGTGTTTAAAGTACACCAGAAACATTTTAGTTTCCTAGGGCTAAGATGTTGTTGGTCTACTGTATGCACATGTATAATTTTTTTTTTGCATTATTCATGTCCCGTGATATAAAAACAATTCATCCTTTTTGTAGGAATTTTTGGAAATACAGAATCATCAAGATATTTTGACTCTTAATTGAGAGTCAAAATTGAGGTAGAGAGGTAATAATGAATTGTGGAAAAGAAAAAAAAAATTCCCTTAAAATTATACACTCAACCAAATAAGAGCTTAGTGTATTCATTTTGAGTTTTTGAACTTAGCTGAATGCAGAATTTTTGTTCGTTCTTGTGTATTAACCTTCAACCTAAAGATTTTTAAGGTCCTTATATGGGTCACTGTGAAACCCTTTGTGTTGCCAGGGTACTAATGAATGAACACATGCTAACTTTCTGGCAGGTCATTGACCCCTTTGTGGCCTCTCCCCACCAAAAGTCTTATCTACAAAATATCTGCCAAACACTTTCATGGGCTAGAAAACTCCAAGGCTAAGAATCCCACCTCCAGATATTAGCTTCCCAGAGTGGAGTTCTTTAACATCCATTAAAATGAAAGTAAAACACTTTCTTTGGGTATATGCATGTGGAAGATAACAGGAATAACTCTCTGTAGTCTCTTTGAGGCTTATCTCATGTCATGCTTCAAGATCATCTTTATTTTCATTAAAGATTTATTGTATTCAGTATCATCATGGTTTTCTGTTGTACATTTAACATAAACCCCAGAAAGAGAACCACCAAAATGAAAAGTGATCTCCTTGTATACAGGGCTGAAGGAGTATAGTATAGAGTGAAGAGAAAATAAGACAAGTCTGCCTGACTTTTTTTTTCTTCAGTTCAAGTTTATTCCTCAGTGGTGGTCACAACAGAATGATTAATTCATTAGTTCATTAAAAAGGCATTTACTGAGCATCCGTCATGTTCCAAGCTTTGTGCTAAAAACACTGTAGATAGAAAGATGAAGATATAATCCCTATCTTAAAGTACTCACTGTGTCTGAGCTAGGAAAACACATAGAATATACAATTAAAATCGAATTGAGGTTGTAAAAGAAGTTTTTGGAGGTGCTATAAAAACACAAGGAGGGAGCCCCAACCTCTTTTTGATAGGATATGGGAAGGCTTCACTGAAAAAGTAATGCCTGGGCTGAGCCTTAAATTCATATTGCTTTAAGTGGAAGCTATCCATATAGAGAAACATGAGAAAGGCATTTTAGGATAGATAGAAGTGCACAGACCAAGGCACAATAGTGTGAGAGAGGAAGTAGTATGTCCAAGGAAAGTCTAGCAGGGAGGAATGTGGCAAGGGATTCTAGAAAGTGATGGGAAAAATATTGGTGAGGTATGAAGACAGACCATATCCAGTTGTTCTCGAGCTCGGATTGTACCATCGCTGTAGGGTGGTGAATCCCAGTGAGTGTGGAGTGCTGCTGGGATGCCAGGGATCCTAAAGATATCTTTAAGACGATGAAAAGAAAAATAGTCAATAGCACACCATTTAAGAAGTACTGAATATGGTGCTGAGTTGAAGAGTAACTAAAGAATTTTGGGTAGGGTAATGCCGTAATCAGATTTGTATTTTAGAAAGATTACTTTGGCAATGAGGGGCCAACAAAGAATATATTGTCCTATGGATAGGACACCATAGAGAAGAATAAAGAGGAAACGACATGTTTGAAGATCCTCAGGAAGTATCAAGGCGGGACCTAGTGATCATTTGATGTGAGGTGATAGAGTAGAACAGAATAGCTACTAGGTTTCTGGCTAGCATGACAGTCCCATTAACTGAGAAAGTGGGTGAGGGGCAAGCCTGAATGGAATAGGGCACGTTCTAAGTATAGTTTGAGATGGCTGATGAAAAAACAGGAGATGTGGTCTCTCAGCAGTTAAAAGGCTCTGGTTTTCAAGTATATGAGACCTACTAGGATTAGGAGTCATTAGTAGAGATGAAGCTTGAGAAGGATGAGTTTGCCCTAAGAGATGAAGTAAATAAGGGAAAAATTCTGTGGAGAGACAATATAGAAAAGGTAGATGAGAAAGGAAGAGACTAAGTTCTAAAAACAGAAGAATCATGAGAACATTTATCGTAGAAGTTGGGCAAGGGATCGAATGGGGGCAGCTGTTTAATGGAAGATAAAATAACACAGGGACATGAAAATAGAAGTACCAAAACCAGTCCATTAGATTAAGAAATTAGGAAGATCGTGGCTATTTTAACAAATTGTTTCATTTGGGATGGGATGGGGGAAACCAGAACTCAGTGGGTTGGGGGTAGGAAATACCTAGCTAATTTCCATAAAGCAAGATAGGATGGATTTTTCATTTCTCTGAACCCATAGGAGAGACCTCAGTAAGAATAACAATTAGGAATCTATTTTTATACATCCCAGATTTTTTTCTGTTGTACAGTTCTCTGCTTCTAAAATATAAAAGTTTTAAAGTTATCTGCATATGTATTTTTAAGTGTACAATTTAATGGTTCTTAGTATGTTTACAGATATGTAGAGCCACCACTGCAGACAATTTTAGAACTTTTTATCACTCCAAAAAGAAACCCCCTATTCTTTAGCTACCACCTTTCTATGCTCTTGAGTTCTACTCTACTTTATATCTCTATAGAGTTTCCTGTTTTGGACATCTCATATGAATGAAATCATGTGTATGTCTTTTGTGGACTGGCCTCATTCACTTAGCATAGTATTTTCAAGTTTCATCCATGTTGTAGCATTATCAGTCCTTTTTTTTTAGTTATGTATGCATGTATATTTGAATAAGCATAAATAATGGCTAATGTATAAGTTATTACTAATGTCGATATGGTTTCGAAAGTTGTAGCTAATGTTAAATTTTGTGAGAAAAAAGATTTTTATAAGAAATAACTTATGACTCCATGTTCTGTCAATGAAAACACAGTTGCCAGATCTACATGGTACAAATGTTGTATAAGTATAGTGAGTTTCCACTGAAACTTTCAAGATTGAATATTGCTCAGAGAATTCTATTAGATTTTAAGCAGATTTATTTTTAGTGATACAGAAATTTAGTCAGCCTTTCATTTCAGAATTTTTCTTATCATCATTAAATCTTTGTCTTATTCTCAGCCAAATAAATAAACTTAACTCCAGATGTTAAGTAACAGTTTATCTGGAATTACTGTTTGCAAGAAGTATTTGCAGAGGCTGTACTAACTAGTCATTATCTGTTACAGAATTTTGACCAAGCTTATATGGAATGTTGGAAGGTGGGGGTGGTCACATGGAAGCATTATTGTTTCTGCCTTTTTTTTTTTTTTTTTTTAACCACTGGTATGCTTGTTGCATATAGGCTCTCTAAAGTTATTTCTGGTATAATGACTAGTGGAGTGATGAAAAGTTCTGGTATAATAACTAAAAGATTGTTCCTTCTTTGATTAAGGTAGGAGCTTATGTATTAGTTTGATTGAGATCCCTGTTCTTATTATTTTTTAAATAATAGCATACATTGGTTCCCTTTAAAAGGTTATATAATGATTTCACTAAGTATGCCCACTTTTAGGTTCATTTGCTAAACCTATGCCTTCAGAAATTTGTGGATGTGTTAGAGTCCTATATGCAGTGCTTCTGTAAAGGATTATTATCTTCTAACTTATGAACATCACCAACATTATCTAACCTTGATTACAGATTACAGGAAACCTGGGCTAAGCTATGGTAGATAAAAGGCAGGAAATGTAAATCTTAAGAATTTAGGGAAATTACCAGTCTTATTTTTCTAGCAAGTTATACTTCTTAGTAACTAAAAGTTTAGTAAACTAGGCAGGAGGGCTTATTTTATTTTGTAAGTGGTCCAGATAATGGTTAGAAATCCTCTGCAATCCATAGATCTACATGTGAAAGGGGGAAAAAAAGGAAAAACAGCCTGAATATGCATCAATGGCTAGTAAAATTGTTAGATTTTTCTTTCATAGAGTAACAGAAATTTCTTTTCAGTGGCATTACATTCACTGAAACACATTTCACAGATCTTTTACCTACTGTTGAAAAACAGAAAGCAAATTTTGTTTTTTTCCTATCTTTTCTGATATAAGTACTCCTACCCTGGCTTTTTTTTTTTTTTTTTTTTCCCTGTTACCATTTGCATGGTCATTTTCCATCCCTTCACTTTCAGTATGCACGTATTTTTAGGTCTGAAATTAGACACTGTATAGATGGATCCTGTTTTTTTATCCATCCACCTACCCTATGTGTTTTAATTGAAGTATTTAGTCTATTTACATTTAAAGTAATTATTGATAGGGATATACTTAAAGGCTTTTTTTGTTGTTAATTGTTTTGTGGTCATTTTTGTAGTTCTCAGTTCCTTTCTTTTTCTCTTGCTCTCTTCCCTTGTGCTTTGATGACTTTGATTAGTGGTATGCTTAGATTCCTTTCTCTTTGTGTGTGTGCATTTAGTGTAGGTTTTTGATTTGTAGTTACTGCTGTGCCCATATATAACATGCGTCTAGCAGTCTATATGAAGTTGATGGTCACTTAAGTTTGAACACATTCTAATAGTAGTAAATTTTTACTACTACCCCCCATGTTTGATATATATGATACCACATTTTACATCCATATATTTTGTGATTGATTTTTGTAGATATAATTGCTTTTATTCATGTGTTTTAACCTCCATATTGGTTTTAAAAGCGATTGATCTACTTTTATTATATGTTTGCATTTACCTGTGAAGCAGAAGATCAACTTGAAAGTACTGTTTCATGAATGCTTAATAAATTGTCTGCCTCAGATTCCATTTTTTTAAACAATAAGTATATAAAATAAAATGCATAAGGAAAGTTACTGAGAATTAGATAATCTCAAGACATGTTGCGCTCAAAAGGTTAGATGAAAAGAGGGTCTTATAGATAAGTCCTTTTGTGGGGATGGGGAGGAGGGGAGGAGTAAAAATCTCAGTGAAGTAAAAATTTCCTATAAAAGTTTCAGGGAAAAAATTAAAACACTTTATGAGTGAAATTATTTGATTACTTGATTCCATTTAGATACATTTGTTGAGCTCTTTATATAGTCCAAATAACTATACAAAGATAATTGTATCAAATGCTTTTAAACAAAAGTATGAAAGAAACAGATTCTAAGAAATAGGAAGTTGTTCGAGGCAAAGGAAAACATGTTCAAGTAACCTGAGACAGGAAGGAGCTTGGCAAGACAGAGATAACCAAAATGATAAGAGTTTTGTTATTAAGGAGAAGATGAGTCTGAAGAGGTAAAGACCAAATCATGCTTACTTTGTAGGCCCCATTACAGATGTTTATTTCTAATGTCAGAGCAGTGGGAAGCCTGTGATAAATATTTAATCAAGGCAATAACATGTGGTTACACATGTGTTGTTGTTTTTTAAAGTTTATTTTTGAGAGAGAGACAGACAGAGTGTGAGCAGTTAAGGGTCAGAGAGTAGGAGACATAGAATCCAAAGCAGGCTCCAGGCTCTGAGCTGTCAGCACAGAGCCTGATGTGGGGCTTGAACTCACGGAGTGTGAGATCATGATCGGAGCCAAAGCTGGACACTTAACCAGCTGAGCCATCCTGGTGCCCTGTCACACATGTTTTTAAAAGATCATTAGGGCTGTTCCAGGTAGAATAGATAAGGAGGGAAGACACAGAGAAACAATAGACTGCTGTTACAGTAGTCAAGCCAGAGATCCTGCTTGCTTGAATCCAGGCTAGCAGCAGTGGAAATAAAAGAAAAGTTGGTAGAAGGTAAGTAAAACTTTCATTAGTGGAACACCTGGGTGGCTTAATTGGTTGGGTATCTCACTTCAGCTCAGGTCATGATCTCATAGCTCATGGATTCAAGCTCCACGTCAGGCTCTGTGCTGACAGCTCAGAGCCTGGAGCCTGTTTCAGATTCTGTGTCTTCCTCTCTCTCTGCCCCTCCCCTGCTTGCACTCTGTCTCTCTCTGTCTCTCTCAAAAATAAGCATTAAAAGAATTTAAAAAAAAAACTTGCAGTAGTAGTTAACTGCATAGGAGAATTAGAAAAGGGACTGTAGCAAGCCAAAAATGCTTCTTACTCTTTTATGCTGAATAAAAGATAGTGCCACTTACTGAGTTGAGGAATTCTAAAGGAGAACCAGGTTTGGGGGCAGAATTGAATGTTGCTAGAATTTGTTTTAAAATGTAATCCCATTTGACCTTTGTGTTTGTAGTCACCAGGTAGGCATGTTTTTCTCTTGGTTTTTCAAGAGAAAAATGTATGGTCAAAAGTATCACTTTGTTTTATGAGACTTCTTTGCAATGAAGAGGAAGGGTCAAAACTCAGTGCTGATTGGGGCGCCTGGGTGGCTCAGTCGGTTAAGCGTCCGACTTTCAGCTCAGGTCATGATCTCATGGTTCGTGGGTTTGAGCCCCGCATCGGGCCCTGTGCTGACGGCTAGCTCAGAGCCTGGAGCCTGCTTCAGATTCTGTGTCTCCCTCTCTCTCTGACCCTTCCCTGCTTACGCATCTCTCTCAGAAATAAATAAAAAACATTAAAAAAAAAAAAACTCAGTGCTGGTGTATAGTATAGACTTTCAGGCTGCTTAAGCAGGGGCAATAGATTCTCTGCTCTGTTAGAGTCTGAGACAGACTATGTATTACTTATTTGAGAGGGAAACATTAACCTTTGGCCTAGTTTTCTTGATCAGAGATGGAACTGAATGATCTGAGAAGCTACTTCTGGTTTTAAGGTTCTCTGGGTGTGTTTGTTTGTTCGTTTCTCAAGCACATGAAATTTCCAGTGAGCACAAGAATACTCTTTTGAGCCATGTTCTTGGTATGTGAGCAAAGAAGTCCTTTGGGGAGTAGTGATACCATTTATTGTTACAGCATATATGCGTTAAATAGGACTCTAGTGGTATAAAGGAGCACATGCAGGTACTCCCTAGAGCCCTTTATTTTTCATGTTGAAGGCCTGGGGTTCGTTTTTATTTTTGGATCAAAAATTTCCTAAGTCTTAAAAATACATAATACAAGTTTACAGAATGATTTGAAAAGGCTTCTCCTTCTGAGTCAGAATTAGTATGTAATTCATACTTCTCTGCTATAGTTGCATCTGTATGCTAGCATTATATTCCCTTAGGAGTATTCCTGTTGTTACTGGCATTGCATGTTCTTTAGAGTACTGTTTCTATGGAGTTTAGCATAACAAAGTCATGAACCTAGCTAAAGATGTCTGTTTTCTTGCTATTTCTCAGCTTTAGTAAGAAAATAAAAGATTAACATGCTCTTATTATGCACGTATCAACAGAACAGACTCCAATATAGTTACACTCAGCAGATCTAAATATCTGTTTTAAGAATGGCCACGTGTTGATAATTGTTGAAGTTGAATAAAGGCTACATTGTGATTCATTACATAGTTCCCTTAACATTTGTATATGTCTGAAATTGTCCATAAGAAATTAAACTAAAAACAGTCATCTTTAATTTTTTTTAAATATTCCTTTTTTAGAAATCATCTATATTTTCTAGCATTAAGCTTGTGATACTCCTCATTGTACAGTTTTTAGGAAAAAAATTAGCCATAATAATTCAGGGTTTATGATTATTTCATTGTTAAGTTTTATATATAAGAGTCTTCATATTTTGTTTCAGGGACAGAATGATGCTGTTGAAATTGGAACAAGAAATTTTAGATTTCATTGGTAATAATGAGTAAGTCCTGACATTTAACAAGAAAACAAATTGTCATCATCGTTCTCCTTGATGTACTAAATTAGTTTTTCTTCTACTTCTAGGTCTCCACGTAAAAAATTTCCCCCAATGACATCTTACCATAGGATGCTATTACACAGAGTAGCTGCTTACTTTGGATTAGACCACAATGTTGATCAGAGTGGGAAGTCTGTCATAGTAAACAAAACTAGCAATACAAGAATGTAAGTATCAACAAATGTAGGCATTTGTTAAGTATGTGTGTGATCATACTTTATCTTTCTACAGCACCTTTCATCTGAGGTTTTCCCATCGGTTTTAGCAGCTTTATGACAACCTTACGTAATAGGGCCACAAATACATTTAGCATACCAGGTACAAAATGCACCAGTCTAGACTAAAATAAGGCAGATGAATGAGGACTGGTTTAAAAAAGCAAAAACAAAAAAACTTTAGAAATCATAGTAGCAGTGATGTTTCAAAAACATTCACTTAGATTTTTTTAATTAATGTAATTTAGATAGCTGTGGCCAATCTTAGGCAAATTTGTTGCTTTTTTTTTTTTTTTTGAGGCACAGTTTGATACCCTCACTTTCAATTTATCTTCCATCATTTTACCATTCTTTCAACCTCTGGTTTTGCTTCTTTCTCCCACAAATCTCAAGAAGGTGGGGCTGTTGGTTAATATAGTATTATCCATAATGCTATATTCCTCCTTTTGAGCTGTGTACAATTAACTGAGGAAGGTTTATAAGGAGTTGAGAGGAGCCATTTGCTTAAAAAGATGATACCTTTATAGTGTTCATGAATTACATCATCAGTGCTGGTATTTAGAACTAAAAAACTCAATGCAGAGGCACCTAAAATTTTAACATNGAGGGGGAGGGGGGAGGGAGAGAGAGAGAGAGAGAGAGAGAGAGAGAATCCTAAGCAGGTTCCATGCTAAGCACAGAGCCCAAAACAGGCCTCGAACCCCATGACCCTGGGATCATGACCTGAGCTGAAATCAAGAGTTGGACACTCAGCCAACTGAGCCATCCAGGCGCCCCTCCTCTGCCAGTTTCTAAAACTAGTCCTAAAGCAACTAATTAAGTTCAGCTAAAATTTATACTTTGGTGGTAATCTGCCTATTGGAATTTTCTATATCAATTTCATAATGTGGCAGCAGTGAGTCTGTGGTAACGAGCAGCAGTCAGCTTCAAATGACCTAGATAATGCTAAAATTAATTACTTCTCTGCTTTTCTTGAAGCTATACTTCTCTTAGGGTCTATTTTTATTTAAATCCAAGTTAGTTAACATAAAATGTAGTAATAATTTCAGAAATAGAAATTAGTGATTCATCTCTTACATGTAACACCCAGTACTCATCCCAGGTGTCCTCCATATTGCCCCTCACCCCTCTTACCCTTACCTGCATCCAACACCCTGCCAGCAACCCTCAGTTTGCTCTCTGTATTTAAGAGTTTCTTATAGTGTCTACCTCTCTATTTTTATATTTTTGCTTCCCTTCCCTTACATTCATCTGTTTTGTATCTTAAATTCCACATATGAGTGAACTCCATATATTTTTCTTTCTCTGACTGNGCTGAGCAATACTCCACTCTATAATAACACATATTCTTTATCCATTTATAAGTCCATGGACATTTGGGCTCTTCTCATACTTTGGCTGTGGTTGATAATGCTGCCCTAAACATTGGGGTACATTGTGCCCCTTTCAAATCAGCACTCCTGTATCCTTTGGATAAATACCTAGTAGTGCAATTGCTGGGTCATAGAGTAGCTCTATATTTAATTTTTTGAGGAACCCCCATACTTTTTTCCAGGGAGGCCCTGCTAGTCCTCATTCCCACCAGCAGAACAAAAGGATTCCTCTTTCTCCACATCTTCACCAACATCTGTTGTTACCTGATTTGTTAATTTTAGTCATTCTGACAGTTGTGAAGTGGTATCTCATTGTGGTTTTGATTTGTATTTCCTTGATGATGAGTAATGTTGAACATCTTTTCATGTGTTGGTTAGCCATCTGGATGTCTTCTTTGAAAAAGTGTCTATTTATGTCTTTTGTCCATTTTTTCACTGGATGATTTGTTTTTTGGGTGTTGAGTTTGATAAATTCTTTAAAGATTTTCGATAACCCTTTATCTGACATGTCATTTGTAAATACCTTTTCTCATTCCATTGCTTGGCTTTTAGTTTTGCTTATTGTTTCCTTCACTATGCAGAAGCTTTCTATCTTGATGAGGTCCCAATAGTTCATTTTTGTTTTGGTTTCCCTTCCCTCTGGAGACATGTCAAGTAAGAAGTTGCAGCAGCCAAGGTCAAAGAGGCTATTGCCTGTTTTCTCTTCTAGGATTTTGATGGCTTCCTGTCTTATGTTGAGATCTTTCATCCATTTTGAGTTTGTTTTTGTGTATGGTATTCAGAAAGTGGTCCAGGTTCATTTTTCTGCATGTCGCTGTCCAGTTTTCCCAGCACCATTTGCTGAAGAGACTGTCTTTATTCCATTGAATATTCTTTCCTGCTTTGTCAAAGATTAGTTGGTCATAGGTTTATGTGTCCATTTCTGGGTTCTCTCTTCTGTTCCATTGATCTGAGTGTCTGTTTTTGTGCCAATACCACACTGTCTTGATGATTACAGCTTTGTAATACAGCTTAAAGTCTGGAATTGTGATGCCTCCATCTTTGGTTTTCTTTTTCAGGATTGCTTTGGCTATTCAGGGTCTTTTCTGGTGCCATACACATATTAGAATTGTTGTAGCTTTGTGAAGAATGCTAGTGTTATTTTGATAGAGATGGCTACTAGGGTCTTATCTCTGCACTATTCATTTGCATGGTTGTATTTATTCACTTATGTGCCTTCTGTTAACAATGACCTTTACTTTGATAGCTGCCGTATTGTTTATGGGTATAAAATTGGTTTTATCCATTGCATATAGTATTTTTTCAACTAAATACATTGGTGGAACCTAGAATTTTTAAATGTTTATTCCTACAATTAATATTAAGTTAATGAAGATAGATATCTTTGAAAAGGACCTTGTCTTCCTTTAGGGATAATTTTATCTGCAAATGAGAATCTTACTTAATTTTTCTCTGCTTATTCCTTACTCTTTTAATAATATCCTCATCAGTTAGTCATTTCCCAATTAGTTGTAGCTCAAATAGGATAGCAACCATAAGATGACTGAACTAAAGGTGAATAGAACTCAAAATCATTTAACCAATACCTTTCAACATTACTCAGAGCTGCTGGATACCCAAACACATGTACATTAGCAGGCATTTTGTCTAACATTTCGACTGATGACTCTCTAAGGTTTTCGATACAGTGTAACCTCAGTTATTTGAATGCTATGAATGATGTCAGAAAGCTTTAAGGTTCTCTTTATCAAAGTAATCAAAAGTTTGGCTAAATGTAATGTTTATGATGTAATTAAAAAAGAATGGATTAGTAGCATAATTATAACTAGACATTCAGATCATTGAAGTTACACTGTATTCTTATTTTATATCTTCTGGAATATGAAGAAGGTTGTAAATCAGAAAACCTTAGAGATCTGCTCCACATTGAATAAATGCAAACTTACCTTTTCCTCATAGGCAGATTACCCGCTCCAGCCTTGAACCAGTGGTGTTGTGGATGTCAACAACCCGGTGTCCACTGGGGTGTCTCAATGGAGCGGGAAGTTGGCGATTGCAGGGCAGTAAATTCAGGCATCTATAAAAGAAAGAGGTAAGACAGTCTTAAGGTTAGCTGAAATGCCTGCCGATGCTATTTGGTGTGGGAATCCAGCTGCTCTTAGAAAAGTTGCCAGGCCCTTGGTTAAACCTTAGAGTTGACTTTGGAGTAACTCTCACACCCAAGTACAGACACCTTCAGTAAGAAAAGATGACTTTGAACAGCTACAAAAATAGTTGATCTAAGTGAACAGGGTAACCCTGTGACAGAAATAACAACATACTACCATCTTCAGAACTAAATAGACAATCGTTCAAATTCCTACTAAAGAAAGCAGTCTTTTTCTTATCAGTTTGGTCATGAAATTGTTTTTACTCTTGTTCTTGTTCTTCTTAGTTCTGTATATATATAGCTCTGTGTGGGGATCTGCCCTTCGTTTCACCTAAGTACATTGTAAAATAAAGATTTCTTCAACTTACTTAGATAAGTTTCATTTTTAAATCTCATTTCGCATAATTTGACAGGATATAGAAACAGTACTTTATTAAAAATTCACTAGATTAAAACAAATATCCAGAAGCATTGCTTGAATATTCTGTATAATGATAGATATGGTCACGCTGAAGATGTCATTACTTAGGTTTATTTGGTTCAGAAATTTACTTGGTATTCACAGTATATTATGTCACTATATGATACATATTTAAGCTATATGTAAAACACTACTCAGGGCTTCAGTTAGACTTTCCTTGTACCTCTAAATGTATTTTTACATACCATGTATTTCAAAAGAGTAATTCCAATTTTATAATAGGATGTTATTAAGTCATAAGAGTATTAAATTAATTTGTTGAAGCTGACAGTATATTTTAGAAAGGGAAGTTTTATATCATTTTAATTTTCCATGGACTACAACCTTATGTATGTCTTCAGGATCCCATTAGAACTTGCAACATTTCTGTAGAGAAAAGAAAAATCAGCCATAAAATGTATTGTTATAATTTTATAATTATTAGTTTAGGATACAACTTGAACCTCCAAAAAAGAACTATTTCTTTTGTAACCTGTTTCAATTAATGTAAAACAAAGATGTACCTACTATAATTAAGAATTCATGGTTGAATTTGAAATTAGCCTCTTAAGTTTTAATTAAATCAGCCACAAAAAACTTTATTGCTTTCAATTATATCACACCAGATGTAGGACTGTAATACAAGATGCAACACTATACTTTTCTCTTTTTCCCAGAATTTTTTCTTAGATTTAGAGGAGGCAATGCAAAGAGGATAAATAGGCTTTGAGTCTGACATACCAATGCTCCAACTGTGGCTCAGTCATTCACTTGCCCTTGACCTTGGACAGTAGCCTTAGCCATTTGAACCTCAGCTTTTTTCAGTAATATTTATAATAATAACAAACTTCTACTGAGTGTTTACTGTTTTAAATGCAGTTCATTGATTAATTCACTTGATTTTCAGAACAACCCTATGAAGTAGGTATACTGTAATTCATTTTATGAGTGAGGAAACTAGGGAACAGAAAGGTTAAGTAACTTACACAAGTCCTGAAGCAACTAAAGTGGTAAAGCTGAATATTTGAATCCAAATAGTTCAGTCCCAGAGCCCACAGTATATTTTCCATATGGCCTTTCAGTCATAACATAGGGTAGTTAATATCTTTTCATAAGATTATTATGAAGAGTAAATGAGATAACATAAATATTAATTATTAGCGGCACTAATGAGTGGTAATTTGCATTCATAAAATGTTGTATTTAACATTTCTGGTTGTGTACTGTCTTTCCTGTTCCCTTCGGGGATTTTTTAGACCTGATCAGAAATTCAGTGAACATATTAAGGATGATAAAGGTGAAGATTTTCAGAAACGGTATATCCTCAAGAGAGACAACTCCAGCTTTGACAAAGATGATAATCAGGTAATCTGTCATGACTGCAGCTTTTCTCTGGGTGCTGGACTTACCCCCAGTTGATAATTTTCCCAGGAGTTAATTGTTTTTGTTTCTTTAGATGAGAATACGTTTGAAAGATGACAGAAGAAGCAAATCTATAGAAGAAAGAGAAGAAGAGTACCAGAGAGCGAGAGACCGAATATTTTCCCAAGATGTATGTACTGATTTATATTTAGATCCCACTGTTAGAATATATGATAAATGGGTTAGAGGGACTCAGTCCTTCTATAATCAATTGGTCATTTATTTGTAACCGTATTTGTTATGTATAAAGTCACTTGTTAGAAATACTGAAATCTGTCTTGTTCATGTTAATAACTTAATAGTTTATAAAATGCTACATTATAGCAGTTACATAAATATTTCAACAGCTGCATGCTGATGACTACAGGAGTAGTATATTGATCTGAGTATGTAGTTCGTATAATTGTTTTTTCTTTGAAACTTCTCACAGACTTGAGATATTTTAGAACATTCATCATAGTCTACAAAATCATGGACTCTAAGTTCTACTTGTAGTAGATTTTTCTCAATAAATAACTTGTTCCTTTTTTTTAAAATAAAACTAATTTTTAGATTAATATTGTCTACTTTTAAGTGCTTATGTGAAAGAAATCTTTAAAGTGGGTAATTATTTTATACATACATTTGAGAAAAGATTTAGTTTGATTTTGCCAGTGTCTGTTACGCACCCATTCTGTTTAGTACTATGTTTTATTCTAGGATATATGAGTGTATGTAATTTGTGTTAACATTGCCAGAGATGGAAATTTCTTCAATGTTAAAAAAACAAAGAGTATCATTAAAATCCAAACTATCAGTTAATATTCATAAAAATCTTACTGAGCACCTAAAGTAGGTGCTGTGCTGGGCACTGGAGGACACATCCATTTATACTTAAAATAAGTTATCCTCCAAACAGCACTACCTATGATTGATATTATCATTGTCTTTATCTTGCAGATAAGGAAACTGAAGTTTGAGGAGGCTAAGTAGTGAAAGATCGTGTAGCTAGAAAATGACAAGAGTTTGGGATTTCAGCCCAGGTCTGCTGCACTCAGAGCCTAATAAACTAGATGTAATTCTCTCTGTAGTTTGTGAGATTGATGAGGTCTCTACCCTGATGAATAGCCAAGAAATGACAATATGGTCTATGATGTGTGTGGAGACATGAAGGTAAAATAAGGGACACAGCAGAGAAGAAACATCACGAAACGGAACTGAGGAGTGAGAGGGAGAGTTAGCTTCCAAAAAGAGACTCCAGGGGAGTTAAGTGTTCCAAGTAGAGAGTCAGTATTTGCAGAGGCCCAGAGGTAAAGGAGAAGTTAACACATGAGGACTGGAAAATTCAGAGGAACTGGACTAGGTGACACAGGGAGCGAGGGAAGTTTAGATTAGAGAAATAAGCAGGAAGCAGATGACCTGTCCCTGAAAGGTGGTTAAGGTGGTTGGGTCTTTAGCTAGAGCAGGAGTCAGCAAACCTTTTCATAAAGAGCCAGATAATTAGTATTTTAGGCTTTTAGAGCCATGCGGTCTTTTATTACAACAACTCAAATCTGCCTTTTTAATGTGAAAGCAGACATAGAAAATATATGACGTAAATGGGCATGACTGTGTTCCAGTAAACTTTATTTGTAAAAACAGGTGGCTGACCATAGTTTGCTGACCCCTGTGTGAACAGCAGAGAGCTGTTAAAGGAGGGAAGCGGTGTGATAAGATTGACATTTTAGAAAGACTTTTGTGATGTTTGTTGTTTAAATTGGATGAAAAGGGGAAAACTAGTGGCTGGAAAACTAGATACAAGACTGTTGTAATAATACAAGTAAAAATGGTGGTTGCCTGAACTAAGTTAATAGCATTAGAGCAATTTGGTTTTGAGCTGCATTGAGGTATAACTGCTTGCTTGTTCACTGCTCCAGCTACAACCAAAGCATAGGTGATCAAAATATTTATTGAGTGAATGAGGTGGAATCTACAGATCGATGTACACCTTTAGTACAGAATAGTGAAAAGGGATTCACTTGTTTGGAAGAGATTATTTGAATTTCAAATTAATTTGTACCACAAAATCGAATGGCTTCAGTATGTGTATCTGTTAAAAGTAAGCATAGGGTCTCCAAGCCAAAAATAATTTCATTGTTGTTTATGTGCCCTTATCACTCTTTTGGATTTTGGGAGCAGGGCTAGGTGATACTTTTTACATATTATTACACATGATTTTTGTTGCCGTCACCAGTTTACGGATGCATTATGTATTTGACAAAATCTCAACTTTTTATATTTCTTCTTTCTTTCTAGTCCCTGTGTTCCCAAGAGAATTATATTATTGACAAAAGGTGAGGGAATTTTTAACATTCATTTGTTAACTATCTGACTGATGCTAATAAAAATTAAAATGTCTTATTAAAATGCCAACAGAATCCAAGACGAGGATGCTAGTAGTACCCAGCAGAGGCGTCAGATATTTAGGTATTGGAAGCATGTTTTCATGTAGTATTGAAAACTCAGACAATTTTTTTCTGTGTTCTTTCCCCTTTTGTCCTGTTAGCTTCTCAAAGTTTTATTTCTAAATTACAGAGTTAATAAAGATGCTTCAGGGAGATCAACAAATAGCCATCAAAGCAGCACTGAGAATGAGCTGAAGTATTCTGAACCACGGCCCTGGAGCAGCACAGATTCAGACAGTTCCCTCCGAAACTTCAAGCCTGCTGTAACCAAAGCCAGCAGCTTCAGTGGAATCTCGGTCCTGACAAGAGGTGATAGTTCTGGGAGCAGCAAAAGCATAGGCAGGCTTTCAAAAACAGGTATAAATATTTGTCTAAAACTGTGCAGTCCTAACATTCATTTCCCTATTGTTGTCTTAGCTCTTTATTTATCAGATGGCTTCTGCAGTTATCCTAACATATAAAATTGCTACCAGCAGTGCATTGAGCACCTCCACAGTAATTAAGAGGTAATGGGTGTATTGACATGAGGATTCATTCTCTGTTAGAGAGAGATTTACAAATATCATATAAAGTAAAAATCCTCTTTTGTGACATAAACTTAATCAAGTTAGTTCAGTGAAATGTCATCTTTTGCTTGATCCCCAGAGGTGGTTGGAAATTCTCCATTGCTTATTTGTAATTGGAAGGCCTGGTTTCTCACCTAGGTTTATTTAACATATAATACTGTCAGTTATTGATTGTATTTTTCATGATAAAGTCCTTCATTTGCCATTCAAAGAATCACTAAAATTGCTGGCAAGTTTCTGAGGAATATTAAAAATAATGTGATGTGATTATTATGAATGAGTGAAAATTTTAGTAACATCCTCCCTCATTCTGTTCGTTTCTTTGCTTTTAGGGTACCTTACAATTAGGCTCATACGTTTTCTCTTCACCTTCACTAACTGGGTTTAACACTAAAGAAACTCATGTCTCTTAGGATCCTTGTAGATCTTCATTTTTATTCCAAAATAAGCTTTGAAAGTTAGCAGAAATGTCTATCTTTAGCCTATTTGGGTTATCAAAGACCTATGGTGTTGTACAGATAACAAATATAAAAGAAGAGATTTAAACATGGCCAAGTACTTTTTATTAATCCTTGTCTATACTCAGTGCTTCAAACTGTTAAAGGCTTATGAATTGCACTTGTCACCTTTTCTTATTATAATGTGCATATTAAAAATATCTTAGTGTATATAATAGAATATTGCTAAACATAAGTAAATTTTATTAATGTAAAAATATGCATATGTACAAGATACGCATTTATTTGGGAAACAAGTAATCATAACAAAAAATATTTATGAGAAGATCATTTAGGAACACTGCTGAATTAAAACATTTTAAGATCTTTTCCTATTTATAATCTATATTATCTGCAGAGTTAAACATTATTTAAGTCTTTATAGGGAAAAATTATTTTTGGTAGAGTTTTTATCAGGAGTAATTTGGCACAACTTAAAATAGAAGTTATCCTTCAGAAAGCAGTCTGTATAGTGTATCATATTTGTTTATTTCATTCATTAAAGAGTAGTTCTCCATTGTGGAGTCAACTGTTATTTAAAACCTAGTTAACTATATACAGTTTCAAAATCTTTTCCTCTGTTTGATTGTCTTATTATCCAGTTTTAACCATTTTACTGAACATCAGTGACATTTTCAGTCTCTGGGTAATAGAAAATGAAATAGATTCCAGGGATAAAAATGGCTAACAATAAATTATCACATTTATTAAGTTTAGTGAGAAATAAATTTTAAAACTGATGCTATTGTAAGTACTTAGAATATTTTTCATGCTATCTTTGTCCCTTGATATGGTAAACAATTGAAAGTTGACTTTACATTATAGGAAGATAATATGATTATGAATTAATCATAAAAATGGAATTCTGCATTGAAACTTCACAATTGTTTCTCTTGATAGAGAATTTATCATTTTTGTCATCTACACTACTTTTAATCTTTCTGTGTTCTTATAGATAAGGGGTTTCTGGTATAAGAGCTTTTGGGCATTTGGCTGTGCTATATTCTTTTTCCTGGGGGAAAATTATAATCTGTGTTTTCCTAAGTGTTAATCTAAAAGGTAAAATGTACATAACTTTGCTTTGGGAAATGTGGGTAATGTGCTTTTTGTGTCTGTCTGTGGCTGGTGTTATATAATCTTGCTTAAGTTGCATGCTTTGGCTATGACTTCTCTGACAACTTATGTGATTAGTTTGCTGTATTAAACTTGTTGATAATGGAGAGGAGAAGCAAAATTATATAGTAAATCAAAAATAGCCAATGCTTTTATGTGGTAACTGCATGTTATATTATGTGGATTTTATTGTTACATATTTAAAACCTGCATTTTTACATGAGGTTTAAAAAATCCATATTTTTCATTACTCCTCCCCTAGGTTCTGAGTCTTCTGGTAGTGTAGGGTCATCTACGGGCTCTCTTTCTCACATCCAGCAGCCTCTTCCAGGTACAGCTCTCAGCCAGTCTTCTCATGGCGCACCTGTCGTCTATCCAACTGTCAGCACTCATAGCTCTCTTTCCTTTGATGGTGGCCTAAATGGGCAAGTCGCATCTCCTAGCACTAGCTTCTTTCTGCTTCCCTTGGAAGCGGCAGGCATACCACCTGGCAGTATTCTGATCAACCCACAAACAGGTTGGTATCAAGAAAAAGGTGTTTATTTCAGTTGAGATATCAGGAGTTACTGAAAAGCAAAAAATGTGTATTAAATGTATTATCTGTACATATGTATTGTCAGTTTTTAAGTTTTCATGAATAATTAGTATTTTCCCTAGAACTTAAATAAAACATTTCTGCTAGAAAATGTTATAAGACATATTTATATCAGAAAGTATTTTTCTCTTTATGACATCCAGACATCACCTTTTAGGCCAAATTATGGCCTAACCATAATTGAAAAATGGTTCATTTCCTAGAAATGAGACAACGGCCACTGAAGAGCTTTATTTGATTAAAAAAAACTAAAAATTATCATGGGGAAAATAGTATGCATTTCATAAAGAAAGAGAAAGTAAGCAGCTCTTAATCATTGTAGGATGAAGCAGAAAGGACATATAAGTTATTGTCCTTCAGAATATAGTAATTGTTTTCCCCTAAGGAAAAGGTAAGGCACATGTTATTGTTAGAAAAAGGAAATAGGTAGTCTTTATGAATTCATACTGAAGACACATATTCTTTGCATTTAGGTAATAATTCTCATTTTTTCAGCATCTACAGTATATTAGGTACTATGTTAGGTGCTTGAAACACATTACTCAGAATCATTATAATAACTTTATTTGTTAGGTGAAATCCCCATTTACGTATCAGGAAACTGAACCTCAAAGAGATTAAGAAACTTACAGTCATAGTACATTTCATTATGCATGCAGTATGCAGTACAGAAAACATGATCTTTTAAAAGATCACATGAAGTCTAGTCTCTATTCAAAACATTATGGCCCAGTAATTTTGCAAGATAATGAGAACAACCTTATAAATCATTTGATAACCTTTCTTAGAAATTTGCACCCTTAACTCATGTGGTCACATCAGCATGGCAGTAGTTGAGTGAGGTAGGTACAGATGAGAGTGTCTTTGTGTGCTCTGAACCTTTTCTTTTGTTTGTTGTAGAGAAGACCATGGCTTGGAACTCATTTCCATCAGATTTCTTTGCATCTGTTTTTTAAGATAAAGTATTGGAACATTTGTTTCTATTATAAGAATTGAATAACTGACTATTCAGAAATTCTGTTTTTGCTTAATAACCATTATCTTCTTCTCCTTCAGATTTATTTATATTACTAAACTTGCTGTTTCTCTGAAGCAGGATATAAGATGAATTAATATACTTAATGTATTTACTATTACTTTTCATTCAAAACATATTGGTTGTTTTTTTTTTTATAATATGAAAGGTTCAACTGACTAGGAAATTATAGAGTAAGCAACAGATAAACCTAAAATTGAATTGTATTCTTAATTTTAAGTGAGTTCAAAAGTGGCCTCTTTGCTTTTTGAGAACAGCATTATAACACATCCAACTTTTTCAAACAGTCCTTAAATTACTTTTATGCATGCTTCCACCCAAATCGTCTCTACCATTTCTATTCAGAATTACAATCAACAAATACCCAGCATGGTTTGTTTTCATATAACTAAACTATCAAGAAATCAGTGAAAATTATTTGAATTAGAAGGACTTTTCCCACTTGGTATCAATGGAACAATGTATTCTTCTCTCCCCACAATTTTTACTATGTCATGAGTTTTAAAAAACCAAATAGAAGGTTTTACCATGGAAGAAAGGATATTCTGAAGACAACTTTAAACACTATTGTTCAGTCAAATTTCTTTCATTTCTTCTGTATTCTTCCCATTCTAAATGGGTATCATAGTCCGTGTATTTCACGTAGTCCCCTTTTTTTCCTCTTCTTTTTTTTTAAATAATATAGTGCAAGGAAAAATATTAATCTGTGTATCTATTTACCTGTGCTTTGAAAAAAAGTCTGGAAGAAGGGTATCCAAATTGTTAACTATAAGATTATGGGGATTTACTTTCCTTTTTTCTATTTATCGGTTATTTTCCCACAATAAAAATATTTTTATAATAAGANATCAGTATTAAAGTTTTTTTTCATACTTGTGAATCAAGCTCACTGGAATTAAAAAAGAAATTATTTTATAAAATTCTTTAGAGTTCAAAACTTACTTACAGCTTTAGAAGTTATAACATAAGGACCCTGCCATCAAGTCCATGATTTCAAATTTGAAGCTGCCAAGCATTTTTAATTTTCATCTTGTGTTAATTTCACTAATTAAGTATATGCATTGTGGTCTATAAATTAGCTCTTACTCACTACCTAGTAGAGGCTAATTAATAATGTTCCAGTATCCCAAAGTCAGTAATTTTTTCTTAAAACTGAAATCGTTAAAGCACTACGAGACCACAGTCCTATAACTGAATCCCTTGAGCAGGGTATTCAGAATTCAGAGTTTTTCGAAAATTGCTGTGTATCATAAAATAACACCCAAGAGGTTTTGGAGCAGCATCCACATAGTAAAACACTGCAGCAAAATGTTCAAATATTTACTCTAAGTGAGAAAAATAAAGACTATTAAAATAACCTCATGTAAGGTCAGACTTTGTTTCCCCAAGTTTCAGAAACTTGGGGCTTTAGGATTGTGAGTAAGGATTATAGACTGGTGTTATAAATTGTTCATAGAATGACCTATGTTCAGTCTCAGTTGTAAATGATTTTCCTTCCTCTTATAATTTTTCAGGTCAGCCCTTCATAAACCCAGATGGAAGTCCAGTTGTGTATAATCCTCCTATGACTCAACAACCTGTTAGAACCCAAGTGCCTGGACCTCCACAGCCACCTCTGCCACCCCCACCACCTCAACAACAAGCAGCTAATCACATTTTCTCACAGGTGCACATATCCGTGATTACATAATGCTAAGTTCACCTCCCTTTGCGTATTTGAGACTAAACTCACTAATTATAATTGGGCTAGCCCAAGTATCTCTTAGAATTTTAATATTCTGCACCAGTGATGTCCGCTCCCTGTTTGTAGGAAGAGAGGTTAACTTCACAGGATTTTCAGCTAAAATGCGAAATATATATTGGAAAGAAGGAAATTTTGTATCACATGAGCCTTTGTGGTGAGTATGTTCTCCATATTCTACAACAGCAGAGATGGACAAAAGGAATAAAAACAAAACTAAGTTTATGCCAGTGAGTTAATACGTTGTTCTAAGGTTCAACAGATCATAGAAGAAACTTGAGTTGCTCAAGTGTGGCAAGGTACTTTGCATCCCACCTACCCTATGAAAGAGAGAGGCAAAAACATTCTGAATTAGAATTCACAGAAACACTCTTAGTACTATCTTGAATATGTATAAATGTTTAGAGTTTGCACATACACTTTCACATTCTGGCTTTTCCCCTATAGATTTGCTATTCATCCTTGCGGAACTTGATTATGCCAGTGTCAACTCATTTACTTTTTTTTTTTTTTTTTACCAATAGTTTATTGTGAAATTGGTTTCCATATAACGCTCAGTGCTCATCCCCACAAGTGCCTTCCTCCATGCCCATCTCCCCCCTACCCCCCACATCCATCAGTCCTCAGTTTGTTTCTCAGCATTCAAGAGTCTCTCATGGTTTGCCTCTCTCCCTTTCCCCCACCATTTCCCCCCCTTCTTCTCCCCCATGGTCCTCAGTTAAGTTCCTCCTAATCCTCCTATATGTGCAAACATGTGATATTTGTCCTTCTCTGCCTGACTTACTTCACTCAGCATAACACCCTCAAGGTCCATCCATGTTGCTGCACATAAACTCATTTACTTTTATTCTATCCTTTAAAGGTGGTATAACATATCAACGACAGCTTGTACAGTTAGTTATACCTCTTTTTCTGCATAAGGCTATCTAAATATTCCACTGGTGAGAACTTGCAAAATACTTATGAAAGAAGTATGGTGATAAACTTGAACTGGAGAAATTTCATTAATTTTGCTGTCAAGGGTGAAGAATGTATGAGCAGTTTGGTAATATTATCAAATACTTTGAAAGTTTTGTAAATAATTGTACCTCTGGCAATTAAGACTCCTGATATTGGGCAAGCTAGTTTATATAAAGTAAGATTCCTAGGTTTTTGATGTGCTTTTAAGACATACAAATATATGAAGTGGAAGTGCCTAAACTGTTTCCAAAGACTCCCATATCCACTTCCCAGCCCCATTTGATGAAAAATGCACAGGTACACATTAGAATACGTTAAACGCCCTCACTGGCCTTCTTTCTCTGCCTTGCTTTCATTCACTTAGGTCCTGAAGTGTTTCTCCTTCATTTTGCTGTCAGTTTCCTGTGCCTTGCTATGTATTTCACTAGGAGCTTTATAGGACTCGTTTTCATTTCGTTAAACAGAAATAATATTTATCTGGCAGCTTCAAAAAAGTCTAAGGATTTATCTATGATTACATATTTCAGATTATTATCTCTTAGAAATAATTTTGTCTGATTTAGATATGAGACAATCCTAAATGAAGGTGTAGACACCTTAGTTTAGAAATAGAACCTAGAGGTGCCTGGGTGGCTCAGTTGGTTTAGCGTCTGACTTGAGCTCATGTTATCATCTCGTGGCTTGTGAGTTTGAGCCCCACATCAGGCTCTGTTCTCTCAGCAAGGAACCCACAACAGATCGTCTGTCTCTATTTCTCTTCTCTCCCACCTCACTTGCTCTCTTTCTCTCAAAATAAATAAACATTAAAAAATAGGAATAGAGCCTTAATGAGTTGTGATTTGAAATCTCAAGATATGCATCAAACTTTGTGGTTGATTTTTCTGGTGTTGCTTCAGGTGTTTCAGGTAATTCATCATCAGATATCAAAATAGAGAAGTGATGAACAAATTACATTCAGTAACTACTTTCTGCACTGAGATAATCTATCCATGAAATTTCAAATAACCAAACAAAATAGTAGTATGATTTCCAAAGTGTTTCAGATGGGCTGCATTTCTTAAAACCAATCACTTGAAGTGGATATTGTTTTGCAGCCATTTGCAATTTAAGTAGAAAAAGGAAAAGCTAAGGCTTTTTCTTTTCTAAGTGGTGCCAGAATTTCACTTTGATCAACCACTCTTCCCACCCACATTTGTCTCATTACCACTTGACACTCTGGGAAACATTAATTCATACGATTGGTGCTATCGAACTCCTCTTTCTTTTATCTTCCAGCATACTAAAGCTTTTGTTTCATCTGACACTTACATAGTAGGTCAAGATGTCTGGAAGAAAGTTATGTCTTAATGATTATCTGACTTAACACATTGAATAGCCCGTACTTGGAACCTCTAAAGCTGCTGTAGCCTCATTTAGTGTGATGTGTGCTGTCATCTGGTAGGAAGCCCGCTAATTTCTAGTCAAGAGGTTAGTGAGGGACCAGTGGCTCTATAAATTTTTCAGCTTTTACCATGTTGAGTACTTCTCCTTTAATTCTGGATTTTTTTTGAGATTCTAATCTAAGCCTTTTTGTGGTAGAAGTGCAACTCACCATTACGCATCTGAGTTGTCATAAAAATTTCTCCTTACTTAGATTATTCCATGGAAAAGCCTACTCAGTTAGCTTATTTTATATTTTTGAAGTATTCTTTTAGGAAATCCTGTCCGGAGGGAGATTCGTGTATATACATTTTAAGCAAAAGTGAGAGTTTTCATTAGGTAAAATGACCTAGGTTCCTCCAATGCTTGTTTACTTGGCTGTCTACAAGTCACTTATCTTAGCCTGATTGCCGCTTCGATAACATGGATTATGAGTCTTTAAGCCAGTATATATATCACCCTTTTGTAATAAACTGTCTAATATAAATATAAGACTGGGAAACTAAATCAGATGCCACTGTGAGCCTCCAGATGGCCAGCTTTACTCCTTAAGGTTTAAAAATGATAAAACATTTTTCATTTTCTGTAACGTCTGTTTTTGAGTGTCCCTGGGAAATGTAAAACTTATGCTTATTTTCCTGAAATGCAGTATTTCATTAGTGAAAAAATTTTAAATCACTAGTTTTTAAGGTCCAGATGGATCTACTCTCTCGATCAAAGTTTTTAGTTTCAAGACAACTGTGTTTATCTTCCTTGTGTAAAAGAAATGTGTGTGTGTGCATGTGCCTGTGTGTATGTGTGTATTGTTCTTTAGGCTGTTACTCTTAGTGGTACCCACAACATACTATACTTTAAAAACTGCTAAAATTAAAAACGTAAATAAATTTTAAAAAGTGAGAATTGTTGAAATTCACACACTCTAGTCCTAAAAGAATATTTAATCGTACCTTATCAGATAGTAATTGGCATAGATACCATGTAAGTTTTCATTGTCTGATAATAAATGAAGTTTTTCTTTTATGTAGTGTTATAACACTAAATAGAACAGCCCCTCATCAAACCAGGAAGTAAGAATGAGTGGTTTTGTTTTTACTGACTAAACCTAGGGGTTTTGGTTAGATAATAGGATGTGAAATGTCTAAGTTACCTGTTTCAATGAATCTAACATTTTTAAGAAAAAACTATCTATATATTAAAGCATAGGTATGTTTGTAAAATTTTTACTATGTAGAGTTTCTTCCTTTAGCATTGTTCTTGTTGTTTCCTATTATCATTGTATAAGATGACTTTATAAATGTAGTTTAAGCTGTTGCCAAAAAAGTGTGACTTTCCATTTTATGCAATTCTTGTAACATTTTATTCTGACATTAACATTGTTTGCCAACCTGTTATTCCTTAGCCTGTTCGTCCTCTGCAGTCCTCTTCACAGCCTGTTCAGTACTCTACAGCCCCTTACCCATCCCCGCTCCTGCCAGTCTCACCCACCCAGCAATACTCCGTGGTACTATATCTCTCTTCACCTCCTGCATTGTTTCTGTGGGTGGATGTGTGATGGATGCTCATGGATGTGATTAATGTGATACGATCTTTTGTGATTATTTGAAGTCCTGGACACATACACTGAAAAAGTGTTTCTAACCTGTATTAGAAGTAATTTACTCTACTATAGAATGTCATATTGGCTTATTACAGTGTTTATATAAATCCTAATCTTTTCCTGCTTTTCCATAATGAAATGATTTTCAGTTTGACTGTTCTAGTCCTAAGGTGGTTTAGCTACTTTTCTCATTGAGGTCAGTGTGATCCGTGCAGTCTTGGAGTGGCAGCCTTCATCTGGGTTTAAGGCTTTCTATTCTTTCCCCAGTCCTGTAGACTTATCCCAGTTATTAGGGTGAATTGGAGCTTACGGTTACCTAAGACATTCTCCTAAGTCTATTCCTAAGAAGATCTTTAGATATTGCATCTGAGGTAATAAATGGTATCTTCTCCAACCCAAAGTATGCCCCAAGTTCTACTTCTCAGTAAGAGCTTATAAGCACCAGTGCCATGTATTCTCTGTGTGACCTTCTGTAGTTACTAAGTATATGAGACAACAGTGTAAAAGTATGGAATTCTTGCCTAGGACCTAACATGAAATGAGTATTCAATAAATGTTACTTCCCTTCCCTTAAAATGAGTCTCCCTATCAGCCTAATAAACTTTCCCAGTTATGCTATTATTTTTCGAATATATGGCACCATATTTTGATATTACTTTTTAAGCTAAACTATAAGCTATGTCTTAAAATCAGTTGACATTTTTTAGAAACATTTTCTTATATTGAGAGTTTTTATTTTGACCTGGGGGCGACCTTATTTACCAGCATTGGATATGAATCATTTTCAGAAATCACTTCCGATCTGAAAAAATAAAATTTTTCCAGCATTGAGAAGATCAAAAGCATCAATAAGCATAACATAAAAGCCTCAAAAATGTTTTGAAAAATGGCAAATTGTTGGAATAAGAAAATTACTTTTTTTTTTCAAGATGACTCTGATGGTAGTGTATAGTTAAAATATTTGGCCAGATTACTGTGTAATTACAACTAATAGTATATTTTAGTACATTTTTCCCTTTTGAAAGTATTCATTGAATTAGGCTAATAGTACTAGAGTTTGTCAGAGCACGCGCTGGGAAGAGTAAAACCATGTATTTCAGTCATTAAATCAGGTTCCCTTTTTCAAGACCCTGTCTTTTCCATAGCTGTAATGTACTTTGCAAAAACCAACAGACTGTAGGAATTGCATACATGTCAACTTTGATCTGAGAACTCAATTGCCACAATTCTTTTAAGTAACTTTTTCCAAAATTCTCCTCTTAATAAAATGTGGTATATATTGTTGCCAATCTGTGGCACTTTGGGAGCAAGGGAATGCCATTTTAATCCCATTTTTTGTCATTTCAGTGATATTGTCTAGACTAGTCAAAACTGGTCCTTAGGCTGGTGAGTGAGAGAAAACATTTGTCAGATATGTAAATTAGAAACCTCTCTTGGCTGGACATGGCTGCCTGCTCACCAAGTAGCCAAAACATTAGGAAACTCATTTGGATTACATTTGCCTAACATCTGACTTTAGGAAGAGACTGAAAAACCCTGTGGAAGAATAGAATTTATGGCCAAATAATTTTTGAGAGACTAGAGGCCTGCGGTGGATAGATTTTATCCATTTTTTTTTTCATTTCTACTAGTATATTCAACAGAGATGATAAGCTAAACAAAAGTACATAGAACCAGAATCTTGCCTTTTAGAAAGAGGGATAAAGAATAATTAGTACTGTGCCTTGTTAGTCACCTGGTCCTTGAAGTCCTTTCAGAAAATGTTAATTATACAATATAATATAAATATGTCCAGTTTCACTTCTACATCCTAATGTGCCTTTAATCATCATTTAAATAAGTGTCTTTTCATTTTTTTATTGTGAAATGTTTCTACACTCTACTTTTCTGCATGCTACACACTCAATTAGATCTACTTTAAAAGTAATTTGTTAATGACAGTATTATAATATTTCTGTTTTCCTGCCTTACGGTCTTAATTTTATTGAAGCTGTTCTCTTAAATCATAATCTCTTATGGATACATGTTATCCATAATACTGCAGTCTGTCTTCAAATATATGAAGTATTTTTTATATAAATTTGATTTATGTATGTATGGAAGGCTTACTGATTTCTGACTTTTCCCTTTTTTTTTTTTATTTAGCAGGACAACCTTGGGTCTCAGTTTAGCCACATGAGTCTTGCCCGCCAGCCATCTGCAGAGGGTTCTGACCCTCATGCCACCATGTTCCAGTCCACTGTTGTTCTTCAGTCCCCACAGCAGTCTGGTTATATCATGACGGCAGCCCCTCCACCACCGCCGCCGCCGCCACCACCACCTCCTCCCCCTCCCCTGCCACCTGGGCAGCCAGTCCCTTCTGCTGGCTATGCTGCCTCTGGCCATCCTGTCAGCCAGCCTGTGCTTCAGCAGCAGGGATATATTCAGCAACCCTCACCACAGGTACGTCACTTTCTCACCTTTTAACCTTAGAGAGCTTACTTTCATTTCACATGGAGAGAATTTGTGAGAATGTATGTATAAACAAAGCTGGTCATCATCTTCCCTTCTCAGCCACATAACTAGTTGATACTTCAGTTGGATAGTTAAAAGTATGTAACCTCTGAGTTTCCTTTTGACTGATAGATTTGTTTTAATTAGCTTAAGAGAAACACAGTTAAGTTAGGTACACAATAAAAATAAACTGATGTGTTTCACGTGAGTTTGGAAAAAATTAACATCATGATACTATCGAAGCTTTCAGTGCAGGAACATGTTATCTTTGTACATTTACTTAGCTATTCCTTAATTTTTGCCAACAGTATTTTATAGTTTTCATTATACAAGTACTGTATATATTTTGTTAAATATATCTCTGAGTATGTAATGTTTTTTAATGCTATTCTAAAGGAGATGATTTTAAAATTCCATTTTCTGTTCTTCATTTGCTAATATGTAGAAATAAAGTTGATTTTTGTGTATTGATTATATCCTGTGGCCTTTCTAATTATTCTAGTCCTTTTCATGGACTGCTTAGGATTTTCAATATTGAAGACCATTTCTACATATATTATCCTTTCCAATACATGTATGCCTTTTATTCCTTTCTCTTGCCTTATTGTATTGTCTGTGAGCTCTAATGTTGAATATACACAGGATAACAGGGGGAAGTAAAATTCCTAGAATTCATTTATTAACTTAAAGCTAGGTTTCAAACTATCACCTCTCTCTGATTCCAAAACATTTTTATTTTCATCACCCCAAAAGAAAACTCTGCATTCATTAAGTGGTTACTATCCGTTTGCCCTAATCCCCAGCCCTTGGAACCACCAATCTGCATTCTGTCTCTAAGGATTTACCTATTCTGGATACTTCATATTAATGGAATCATGCCATATTGTTACCTTTTGTGTCTGGCTTCTTTAACTTAACAGAATGTTTGAGGGTTAATCCACATAGCGTGTATCAGTATTTCATTCCTTCTTACGTCTGAATAATATGCCATTGTTTATATACCTCCGTTGATTTTTCAGTCATTAATGGATTTGGGATGTTTCCACATTTTGCTCATGTGAATAGTGCTATTATGAATATCAAGGTACATGTATTTGTTCAAGTATCTGTTTTCATTTATTTGGGTATATAACTAGGAATAAAATTGCTGAATTCTATGGTAATTCTATGTTTAATTTTTTGACGAATCACCAGACTTTCCATGGTGTCATTTTATATTCCCATCTACAGTGTATTGAGGTTCCAATTTCTCCACATTTTGCCAGTAACACTTATTCTTCACCTTTTTAAAAGTTATTATTATCCTAGCCATCCTGTGGGTGTGAAGTAGGTGTATCAATGTGGTTTTGACTTGTATTTCCCTAATGATGGGTGTTGTTGGTCATTTGTTCATATGCTTGTTGGCCATTAGCTATCTCCTTTGGAGAAATGTCTGTTTTAAGTCCTTTGCCAATTTTTTCAGGAGATTGTCTTTTTGTTAAGTTGTAAGAGTTCTTTATATATTCTGTATACTAGACACTTACAGATGTGTGATTTGCAAATATGTTCACAATTCTATAGGTTGTCCTTTGACTTTTTGATAATGTCCTTAATTAGCTATCAACAGTTTAATTTTGATGAAATCCACTTTTTTTTTTTCATTTTACTGCTCATACTTTTAGTATCATATCTAAGAATCCATTGCTAAGTCCAAGGTCATAAAGATTTTATCCCTATGTTTTCTTTTAAGAGTTTTATGGTCTTGGACACCTGAGTGGCTCATTGGGTTTAGTGTCCGAGTTTGGCTCAGGTATGATCTCACAGTTTGAGAGTTTGAGTCCCATGCCAGGCTTTCTGCAATTGCTGTCAGAGCCCAACTTGGATCTTCTATCCCCCTCTCTGCTCCTCCCTTGCTCATGTGTGCTCTCTCTCCCTTAAAAATAAACATTTTTTAATAAAAAGTTTTATAGTCTTTAACTCCATTAATTAGATCTTTTATCCATTTTGAGTTAATGTTTGTGTATGATAATGAGGTGTAAGGGTCCAACATCATTCTTTTCCTTGTGTGCATATTTTGTTCTGTGTGTATTTTTTGTATTTTGGCATCATTTGTTGAAGACCCTATTATTTTTCCCATTAAATGGTGTTGGTACCCTTATCAAACAAACTCTTAACTTTTCTGTTACTCTGTGTTTCTACCTTTATGCCAGTACTGCACTACTTTAATACTATACCTTTGTGGTTAAGTTTTAAAATCAGGAAATATGAGTCCTCCATCTTTGTTCTTTTCCTTTTTTTTTTAAGGGTGTTTTTTTTTTTTTTTTTTTGGTTTTTTGTTNTTTTTTTTTTTTTTGAGAGAGAGAGAGAGCAAGCAGGGGAGGGGCAGAAAGGGAGAGAGAGAACCCCAAGCAGGCTTCCCATTGTCAACACAAAGCCCGATGCAGGGCTTGAACTCATGAACTGCGAGATAATGACCAGAGCTGAAATCAAGAGTAGGACACTTAATGGACTGAGCCACTCAGGCACCCCAACTTTGTTCTTTTTCAGTATTGTTTTGGGGGCGCACCGGTGGCTCAGTCGGTTGAGCAGCCAGCTTCAGGTCAGGTCATGATCTCACGGTTTGTGTGTTCGATCCCTGCACACAAAGACTCTTTGCTGACAGCTCAGAGCCTGAAGCCTGTTTCAAATTCTGTGATTCCCTCTCTCTTTCTGCCCCTTCCTCGCTCATGCTGTGTGTCTCTCTCTCAAAAAATAAATGTTAAAGGAGGTATCACCATCCCAGACTTTAGCCTCTACTACAAAGCTGTCATCNACTAATTTGTCAATAAACTATTTGTAAAAAAATAAAAATAAAAAAACGTTAAAAATTTTTTTAAAGGATTGTTTTGACTATGAGGCTGTATGACTTGTGATTTCCATATAAATTTGATGGTTGGCTTTTCTACTTCTGCAAAAGATGCCATTGGAATTTTGATAGGGATTGCATTGAATCTGAATCTGTGGATTGCTTTGGGAAATATTGTATCTTAATATTAAATTTTCCAATCTTAATGACCATGGGGTGTCTTTCCATTTATTTAGGTTGTCTTTAATTTCTGTCTTTTAAAATCTATGTCTCCCATTCTCTGCCCTCCCCTGCTCACACTCCATGTCTCTGTCCCTCAAAAATAAACATTAAAAAAAATTGTTTTTATTAAGTATATGGATTGGCCTATTCCTACCTTAAATTCTGCCAATTTTTATAGTGTTGGAACCTATAGTAAGCAACGAAATGTTTTTCTCTCTTAAAACCTATTTTATCTGACAAATCTAGTGACTTCAGCATTCTTTTAATGAGCATTTAAATGGTATCTCTTTTCGTCTTCTTATTTGCACCCTCAGTATTTTTTTTTTTAATTTTTAATGTTTATTTATTTTTGAGAGACAGAGAGAGGCCAAACATGAGCGGGGGAGGGCAGAGAGAGGAAGACACAGAATCTGAAGCAGGTTCTAGGCTCTGAGGTATAAGCACAGAGCCTGATGCGGGGCTCAAACCCACAAATTGTAAGATCATGACCTGAGCTGAAGTTGGATGCTTAAATGACTGAGCCACCCAGGAGCCCCAACCACTATCACTTATTAACAGAACTGGACAAAAGATCTAAAAAAAACTAATTAACCATACTGACTCAACTGCTACGTAGAGAATAATAAATGCACACACACAAATTGTTCCTGGAGGTATCAGCAAGCAATAGGTTTGTCCTTATTTCAGATCTTAATCCATTATTATATGTTTCAGTATATGTATATATATCAGTAACAGTATATTCTTTTCTCCCTCATAATTTAAAAAAGACATCACTGGGGTGCCGGGGTGTCTGGGTGACTCAGTTGGTTAAGCACCTGACTCTCTATTTCAGCTCAGGTCATGATCTCATGGTTTCGTGAATGTGACCCCTGTGTCAAGGCCCCATGTTGAGTGTGGACGTTAATTAAAAATAAAAATCTTTTTAAAAAAAAAAAGCCAAAGGAAAAATAAAGTGGAATACTAAAAGAGTTCAAGTAATAGGAAAAGCAGGAAAACAGAGATAGAACAAATGGAAAACAAATAGCAATGTGGTATTCTTGCATTTAACCATGTCAGTAGATATATTAAAGATAAAAGGACTAGCCATTCCAATGAGACTGGATAGGACAGAGAATATGACCTATAGGCTATATGCAAAAGTCGCATACTTTTTTGTATGCTCATAGCCCTGAGATCAGGAGTCACATGCTCCACCACCTGAGCTAGCCAGGTGCCCCTCCTTTTTCTTTGGCCTTTATACTATGGTCTTTTGAATCTTGTGTTTCTGTGATATGATAAGTATCTTTAGCTTATTACTGTCTACTTTGAGATCATATGAAACTGCAAGTAAAACAGTATAATTTTATTTACCCTCCACTGATTGTGCTTTGGTATCCTATACATAATACATGTATGCATTATAAATGTATAGTGTTATGATTTTTGCCTTAAACAATCTTTTTTTTAAGTTTATTTACTTATTTTGAGAGAGAGAGAGCGAGAAAGCGTGCACAAGCCAGGGTGGGGCAAAGAGAAAGGGAGCATCCCAAGCAGGCTCTGTGTTCTTAGTTCAGAGCCTGACACAGGGGTCACATTCACAAAACCATGAGACCATGACCTGAGGTGTAATCGAGAGTCAGATGCTTAACCAACTGAGTCACCCAGACACCCCAGCACCCCAGTGATGTCTTTTTTAAATTATGAGGGAGAAAATAATATGCTGTTACTGATATACATACATATACTGAAAAGCATAATAATGGATTAAGATCTGAAATCAGGACAAACCTACTGCTTGCTGATACCTCCAGGAACAATTAAGGGACCACATGTGTATTGTATCTAATGTTTCAAAATCAGAAGAATGTTATAGTTACAGCTTAGGAGATTCTTGGCTTATAACTGACACAGAAATTCTGTATGTACTCCAGCTGGTTTCCAGATGAAATGGACACTCTTTAAGGTGTCTACAGATGTCTCTGAGAAGTAATCCAATTGGAAGAGCAGAACCTGAAAGAGCTTATGAAGCTAATAAAGTTAATTTACCACATACTTCTACATCACTGAATTAATGGTTTATTCCTTATTCCATATTAGGTCAGATTAAGAGAAATGCACAACTAGTATAAATAGCTCCAGAAGGAGGATCACCTAGTTGGCTCAGTCACTTAAGTGTCCAGCTTTGGCTTAGGTCATGATGTCACGGTTCATGGTGTCAAACCCCACATCGGGCTGTTTGCTGACAGCATAGAGCCTGAAACCTGCTTCAGATTCTGTGCCTCACTCTCTCTCTGACCCTCCCTCACTTGTACTTTGTCTCTCTCTCTTTCTTTCTCAAGAAATAAACAATAAAATTTTTTTTTTAAATAGCTCCAGAAGTAAATATAATCAAGCTAGTTTACTGGCTTTTCTCCCAGCTTTATTAAGGTATAATTGACAATAAGATTTGTATTGATATTTTAATTTACACTAGAAATATGAGAAAAGTCAAAAAATGGAACCAGTGCACCTGTGTATTAGTACTAGAATAGATAAACTGGCTAATTTATATAATAATGATTGCAGTTCACATATCAAGTTGAATGAGCTAGCAGTGTACACATTTCAACCAAGAGAAGCCTCAAAAAAGAATGTTAATTGCAAAATAATTTGCATTGTGTTATATATAGTTGAGTTCCATAAATGTACCTTTTTTAGATCCTCAGCATTTTCTGTATGGATAACAGATATGTATATATAGTAGAGGTTCCAAGACATTTATAGGAAAGATCAGTGCCAACTGTAGGATAATGGTTTTTCTGTTGAATATAGGACAGAAGAATGCTAGAGTTAAACCTTTAGCTATTTTAATAGTGTTTGGTTTTATAAAAGAGAGAAAAATCTGAAACAAATAGGACCAAAAAATTTAAACCTACTAAATCTAATTGCCAGGCATATTGGTAGGTGTCTCTTGTTATGTATACTGCATGCTTAAATTTTTTTTAATTTTTTCAGATAAATTTAAAGCTAAGAAAATCTCTTTTTGGGTAATAATAGTAAAAATTATTACTAAATACATTCTTTTGTTCCTCAGAGAAAACATTTATTTGCAAGTGAAATTGTTTTTTCTTCTTCAATACTTATCCTAGATGCCAGCCTGTTACTGTGCTCCAGGCCACTATCACTCCAGTCAACCTCAGTATCGCCCAATCCCTTCTGTCCATTACAATTCACATCTAAACCAACCACTGCCACAGCCTGCACAACAGACAGGTGAGTAATGTTTCTGAGGCTATGATTTCTTAGCTACTGATATAGCTTTTTTCATTCTGCTTTATTTAGTGTTACTATTAAGATGTTAACCATACTCCATGCATCAAGGGTCTCAGATATGGTCCATATGAATATGTAAACCAGTGAGATTCAAAGAGTGGGCAAATCTTAGCACCTGCCAGAAAATGACACTGTCAGGTTTATATGCTGATGTGTAAAGAGCCACAAACCATAATGAGAAGACTGTACCATGCAAAGCAAAGTGATGAGCAGCTTCTTGTTACTCAGTGCCACTGTAGTGAAGCCTCCTTTGCAGCCTGATAATCCACCTCTGTTAATAGCAAAAGAGAGGCACGGCAAGCTAAGGTGTCTCCCGAGCAGCTAACTAGAAGCAGGAATTAAAGTGACCCACCTCTGAGAATCTAGCCTGGTGAAGACATTTTGATGTCTTGTTCTCAGTATGCCTTTAAAAGGAATGATGTTCTCAAACATCTTTTTTGTGCTTTTTCAGTTTGCTGGTTATATAGTGAAAGATATTTTTAAACCAAATACAATCTAACCCTAAGAATATCAAATATATTAAAACTCAAAAGACCCTTTTCCTTTTGCCTCTCTCAAATTTTCTTTAAGCTTTCTGTGAAAACAGCTGTGACTTCAGTATAAAAAACTATCTTTACTGAATTCATTTATTTCTGTGCTTCCCACCTAGATTTGTGCTTCTGCCCCAGATGTATAATAAGGTACTTTTCAGCCTTTCATAACTCTAGCTGTTGAAGTGGTATGTTTCTTGGCATCTTTGAGACCATGTTAGCTGGTTGTCACTGTTGGAGGCTCTCAGGCTATATCACCATGACTCACTGAGGCCATATAACCCTCCACTTATGCAGTTTCTTGCTCTTGATATTATGTGCCACTCTTAAGGGGAGCCGCAGTTTTAGGAGAAAGATGCCTACATGGGCCAATCTGATGAGAAGTGTCCTTGTTTCTCCTTTGTGGCTCACCAACTTCTTTAACCAGATAGGATTGTTACTTATCATTCCTGTGGGGGAACTGCCAGGTTTTTAATCCTTTGCTCCTAGGAGTTGTCTTAGACTTCATGTTAGGTCTTTCCTTTTTTGTATTACTAACCCTGTGTTGTATGTGTGACAGATGTTCTTTCAGTGGATGTTAAATACAAGCATTGGTCATTTTAGCCAGCTTCTCTCTTAATTATGACTCCGTTTAATTCAAGTTTTCCTGAAGGCTAATAATACAATCCACTTCAAGTAATATAATCTAATACGTGCTCTAATTTTGAAAGTCATCAAAAGTTATTCTTTATAATGGGAGCATCATTATGACACCGTTCATTCATTAGTTTTAAGTACATTGTTGTTCTAGTTTAATAGAAATTATTTTCTGACTTTTCCTGGGCTACAGTGACTTACTTTTCATATTGTTTTTCTCTTAACTTTTTTCTTCCAAAATTATAATACAGATTATTGCTAATGTCATAACAAAAAGAAATTTACCTTCTGTCTCCCCATTCAAATATCTTGTGTGTGACTAATGAGTTTCGTACAGCCTGCTAATGAGGCATGCAAAGATTTTTTGCTCCATGTTTGTATGAATTTACTAGTTTTGTTCTTTTCCGTGACTAAATTTTTATTCTTCTGCATTGTCAAACTGCCTACAGAATTGAAACTTTTAATCATAGGTTGGCCCAGTGTGCTTTTACAAATGCATCTCAGCAAAAATCCTCCCACTTAATAGAGAACAACTGAATATGCCACTCCTCACAATTGAGGGCCAAAATATCTATGTGACAGTCAGTAGTTGTTTTATAATGAGTGATATTTTCACTGTGGATTTTTCCTAATGCTAGTTAAGGGGAGAAAGAGGGAAACAAAACTTAGAGTGCATCTGTATAGTACAGGCACAGAAAAACAGTTTTTGTGAACAGTTTTTAATACTGTTTGACTCTTAACGTTACCATAATGTAACATGTTATAGAATTTGTCCTTCCAATTATTTTATGTATTGTGATCTAAGTTGAGCTTAAGTTAGTTGAAAAAAAGAGAAATAAATCCTCAAATCATCCTGTTCTGAAAAGGAAGGAAATTTTATTATGCTAATAAGTACAATAGTAAATCCCTCTTTAGAAGTTCAGTAATGCCAGTAGCAAGTATTGTGTTGGTAATTATAACAAACCTTTTTTGTGGAATTAGTAGGATTTGAACTACTAAAAGACTTATAATCAAAAGATTTTTTTGTAAGTAGTTAATGGTTATTTTTTATGTTAAAGCGTACAGAAAAGTGTGCATTTATGTTTGTGTGTGTCCTAATAGAAAAGTAAAATGCAGTGGGAAATGAACAAGGCAATTTTCTGTGTGTGTGTGTGTGTGTGTGTGTGTGTGTGTGTGTGTGTGCATGTTTAACAAATTTATAGCNTTTTGTATTACTAACCCTGTGTTGTATGTGTGACAGATGTTCTTTCAGTGGATGTTAAATACAAGCATTGGTCATTTTAGCCAGCTTCTCTCTTAATTATGACTCCGTTTAATTCAAGTTTTCCTGAAGGCTAATAATACAATCCACTTCAAGTAATATAATCTAATACGTGCTCTAATTTTGAAAGTCATCAAAAGTTATTCTTTATAATGGGAGCATCATTATGACACCGTTCATTCATTAGTTTTAAGTACATTGTTGTTCTAGTTTAATAGAAATTATTTTCTGACTTTTCCTGGGCTACAGTGACTTACTTTTCATATTGTTTTTCTCTTAACTTTTTTCTTCCAAAATTATAATACAGATTATTGCTAATGTCATAACAAAAAGAAATTTACCTTCTGTCTCCCCATTCAAATATCTTGTGTGTGACTAATGAGTTTCGTACAGCCTGCTAATGAGGCATGCAAAGATTTTTTGCTCCATGTTTGTATGAATTTACTAGTTTTGTTCTTTTCCGTGACTAAATTTTTATTCTTCTGCATTGTCAAACTGCCTACAGAATTGAAACTTTTAATCATAGGTTGGCCCAGTGTGCTTTTACAAATGCATCTCAGCAAAAATCCTCCCACTTAATAGAGAACAACTGAATATGCCACTCCTCACAATTGAGGGCCAAAATATCTATGTGACAGTCAGTAGTTGTTTTATAATGAGTGATATTTTCACTGTGGATTTTTCCTAATGCTAGTTAAGGGGAGAAAGAGGGAAACAAAACTTAGAGTGCATCTGTATAGTACAGGCACAGAAAAACAGTTTTTGTGAACAGTTTTTAATACTGTTTGACTCTTAACGTTACCATAATGTAACATGTTATAGAATTTGTCCTTCCAATTATTTTATGTATTGTGATCTAAGTTGAGCTTAAGTTAGTTGAAAAAAAGAGAAATAAATCCTCAAATCATCCTGTTCTGAAAAGGAAGGAAATTTTATTATGCTAATAAGTACAATAGTAAATCCCTCTTTAGAAGTTCAGTAATGCCAGTAGCAAGTATTGTGTTGGTAATTATAACAAACCTTTTTTGTGGAATTAGTAGGATTTGAACTACTAAAAGACTTATAATCAAAAGATTTTTTTGTAAGTAGTTAATGGTTATTTTTTATGTTAAAGCGTACAGAAAAGTGTGCATTTATGTTTGTGTGTGTCCTAATAGAAAAGTAAAATGCAGTGGGAAATGAACAAGGCAATTTTCTGTGTGTGTGTGTGTGTGTGTGTGTGTGTGTGTGTGTGTGTGTGCATGTTTAACAAATTTATAGCAATTTCTGTCTCAATAATTTACATTTTTGTATGTACGCATTATACTTTCTGGATTTCATTCTTTTATTCTTTTCCTTATATTTCCCTACATACATTCCACCATCCCAATCTGATTAAAATTAGAAATAATTTGTTACATCTCTTAACTTTTTGTTTCTTGCCAAGTAACATTTAGTCAAGAAGCATATTATTTTCTTTTATTACATAAAAAGGTAAAACTATTCAACCGAATAATGAAAACATTAATAGATTTGGAACAGTTTTTCTTCACTGGGGTGCAGTAAATAAATAATTTTTAAATTAAGTATTTGTAAACCAGGGGAAATGGCAAGAGAAATATAAGACATTCTGCTATTTTCCCTTTCGGGGGCAGGATGGAGGTTGAGGAGATATCTCAAGGATAAAATGCTTTGGTCTTCCATCCATATGAGTGCCAGAGATCCACAGTAGTTATTGATCTCCTTGACAACAAACCTCCCATATATTACAAGAATTGAATTGAAAATAGTACTAACATGATTGCTGGGGAATGAATGTGAATCTGAAACTGTCATGGTCATTCAAGTCAAGGTTAAGATGACCCCAATCAGCAGAAGCAGAAGAAATTCTGGCTACATGAGGCTTTTGAGTGCATTGTATAGTTTGAAAGAAAACAAAATAGGAATAAAATCCTGACAGCCTCATTCATTTTTATCAGGTATTAGGTCTATCACTTAAAGCTTTTTGGTTTCATTTTACTTACTTGCACAGTAAGAGAATTTTGCTGATTGAAGCCTCTGTGATCTCTAAAATTCCATGATTCTGTGTTTCTATCTTATGTGAGTCATCTCTAGTTCAGAAAGGTGGAATATTGGAGGATTGGTTTGTAGTAGCTTAGTGACTTACTGTCAAAAGCTGGAGTCACACAAGCAACTATTTCAAAAGATACGGTTACTTGCCATTTGCAGTAATAAAGATTTATTATCTTAACTCTTTATCATAAAGTTTACAGTTTGAATACTATAAAGTATACTACATATAAGGAACTTGATATAAAGAATCTATTCCTGCACATAGTAGTTATAGCAAAGATTTTGGGTTTATGAAGCCCTGGCTGTTTTCTCTGTAGCTGCTTTCATTCTTATGACTCTTTTGAAAAGTTTGCAGCTTTACCATATATGTTTAATATTTTGCAATAATTGGCCTTGTTCCTGAGCTGTTGGATTCGGGGCCGTAGCACTGTCTGAGAGGTTTACATTTCTCACAGTGAACCGGTCTCTTTTTCAGCTGCTTCCTGGCTTCTTTTTACTCAGGTTTCCACTGCTTTTTTTTTCTTCTTTCTTTTTTTAATGCTATGTTAAAGTATTGATATTTGCTTATATTTTCCATTATAATGCCTTTTAATCATGCATCATACTCAGAAACAGGGATTTGAATTTAAATGACAACGTTGGCTTACTATAATTTACCTTTTAAAAATTTGTCAAAGCTATTTCTTTAATTTCTTTTCCAAAGCAGATTTGAATGGCAGATTCAGTTTGCTTTATAGCATTTCTTAAAAGGCTAATGTCTTAAGCATGCCAAACTCATTAGCAATAGTCGAGTACATCTCTTTCTCTACTGCTACATAACTTTTAAGGAATATTAGTATGCATTAATGCATGCCTTCTAATGGACCTAAGACACCTAAAAGCATCTAAAACTACTTGGGTGCTGACCAGGGATTTAATTCAATTTTTTTCCAAACTGTGATATCGCATGCATGTGGAAAGCAGAATAACTGTAAAATGAAATGTCATTTTAGTTTTTCAGCCAGTTGATAAATTCAAAGAATATCAGTGCATTATATTGTCAGTCTTAGCTTTTAATGTAACTCAGAACCATGTGGTTCCAATTAAGCTTCATTACCAGCAGACTATGGTAGGGTCCTGATGAACCGCACCATAGAAGGAGCACTTTAGGATAAGCAGTCTATAACATGGAGAGAGTATTGGCAGCATAGCAGAGTACAAGTTTAAAAGTAACTTGGTGTAAAAAGTAGGCAAGGAAGAAATGGACATACTTGGTAAGCACAGGAGGGGTGATAGTAACAAGGGATTTAGCTGTGTTAAATAGGGACTTTGGTACAAAGTTTCTTTTTTGGCATCTTTTGACTCACATAATAGGAGTTTTATAGTGTTGTTACTTTGTGATGGCCCTGGTTATCCTTGTTTTTTTCATTGATTCTATGAGCATTTCTTAGTATTGTGTGACCAAAATAGATTCAGACATTGAATACCTACAAATCCACCTATTTCCCTTTTCCCTTCTCCATTAACCTGCCGCCACTGAAATCTGGAGCCAAAAGTATCTGGTAAGTACCCATAGATTTCCTTGAGTTTGCCAACTCTTCTGTAGGATCGTCATTTAAATAGCCATGAGCTATAACCTGTGTGGCTGTTTATATTAGATTCTTTTTTGTGTACTTGTATTTATGTTTATTTAGTCACAGAAATAGTGGAGCAGAAGGTGGTAGAGGAAAAAAAAATTGTGAAGGTGTGCTGGCAATTCTGTCTTCTAAATTCACCTAAGAGGCCTTTAGTAAAATTTGCCTGCTCACTAAAAATGTGTTGCAGGTGCCTAAGACAGACCAGGATTACAAACTTGAGATTTTGATGATTTGGAAACAGTTTATCTAAATTTTATTGTAGATACCTAGTTACAGATTAGAGTTGGCAAAATGGCTTATTTAAAAAAAAAAAAAAAAAACAATCTAATCTCACAGTGCTTCTGCTGTACAGGATTAGTCTTGAAAAACTTAAATGAAATGACCTTAGATTTAGGGCTATTATGACTAAGCAGTTCTTCGGTTCTTTTTATTATCTTTCTCATTATGTCTAAATCATATTACTAAGAATGCTTTCCTTTAACGCAAATACTGTTCATGACACCTGCACAAAATACAACTAACCTGTTAAATCCTGTGCAGTACTTTTCTGCTGAGCACTGTGTTTCCTTCTTGCTCTCTTCTCTGTTGAAGTGAAAGAGAGTTAAAAATAGAATATTCTTTGGAGCCCTCCAGGGAAGTGCCTAAGCCATCAATTTATATTGTCCTAGTTCTCTTTGCTTGCAGAATTAATTGTGCTTTCCTCTGCAAGTGCTGGAAGAAATGGGATAATACTGCAGCAGTGCAGTTCTTTCACAAAGGAGAATGACAGTGTTAAATAACACCTATGTTGAGATCTGGATGTTTATTCTTTTATTGGTTATCACTTACATTGGCATTGCCTGCTTTACAAAATACGTACTTTCCCACAATACTGGCACAAATTTGTATAGGTGATATATAGATCCTATTTTCCTCTGACTTTCAGGTTAAACCTAGAAAAATCACAGGAAAGATTTTTTTTTTTAAATTTCTGGTGTACTGAAACACTTCTTATTAAGGAATAATTTAGGTGTGGCCAAGTTGGTGATTTATTGAGTGTTAAAATACTAGAAACACTGTTCTCTTAGAATTATTTTTCTTCCAAGTTTTTAAGTTATAGCTAATTAACATACAATACAATAATAGTTTCAGGTATAGATTTTAGTTATTGATCACTTACCTACAACATCCAGTGCTCATCACACCCAGTGCTCTCCTTAAAACCCATCACCTATTTTTTTTAAGTTCATTTTTCAAGTAATCTCTACATCTATTGTGGAGCTTAAACTCATGACCCCAAGATCAAGAGTGACCCCCTACCCATCACCTATTTAACCCATCCCCCCTACCACCTCCCCTCTAGTAACCTAATGGTACTTTTCATTCTCTAAGAGGCTACTTCCGCTTTCTCAGTTTTCAACTTTCTCCCTCTTTAAAGATCGTTGTATTGTTTTTCTCATACTTGATGGTCTTCAAACTGGATACTATTGAAACCATCAGAACTATGTCCCTTCCCTTCCTTTTGTCTGAATAATTAGATGATGAACCTAAGCCACCGTGCCACTTCTCCACTAAGTGCCCCTCTGTAACAGTTAGCATGCTCAGTCAGTCAGGATGCTCAGCAGCCTGAGATGTCTCTGTTTAAACACAGGTTCAGAGGAGTGAGCAACTTGAACAGTTCTTATAGATGTAAATTTTACTTACCACATGTACATAAAGTGAGGCATGCCTGTGATTAGATGATCCTTTATATTATATTGCTAATAAAATATTAATGATTTTGTCTTGCATAGGCAGTGGTAATATTCTTTAATTTGATCAGTAGGATAATATGGATTTTTGCTTGTTTGTTTTCAGTGCTTTCCAACCAAATATTTCTAGTTTTCCCTGTAGTTGTAGTAACTTTAACCATCATAGATCCTGTGGTCTTCAGTCATCTTTTTTGCAGCTTTTCATTTCCTGGTCTTTAGAGAGTATACTCCAGAACTATATACAACTAGCTGCTAGGTTGTGGTTTGTGTGTTGTCATTATTGTAATGAATGGTCAAACATCTCATTGTGACTTCTAGAAAAATGTTCAGGTACCTGTCCAAGTTACCAGTAGAATTCCCCTCCTGTGGTGCCAGGAGTATAAAATGTTAAAGGATGCTTTTTTTTTGTTTATTTGTTTTTTTATTTTTTTAATGTTTTCTTTTTGAGACAGAGCATGAGCAGGGTAGGGGCAGAGAGAGAGGGAGACACAGAATCTGAAGCAAGCTCCAGGCTCTGAGCTGTCAGCACAGAGCCCAGCGCGGGGCTTGAACTCACGAAGTGTGAGATCATGACCTGAGCTGAAGTTGGTCGCTTAACCAACTGAGCCACCCAGGCGCCCCCCCCTTTTGTTTTTTTTTTTTAATAGTTATGACAGGCTTAGAAAGATCCCTCAGGTCCTGGCAATGTCCTCCCAGTGTGGTTCATACCTGCTGGGCTTTCCTACCTCAAGTTTAAAAATGAATGTAAACCTACTGAAGGTATAGAAAAGAATCATTGCTTCACAATAACTTAAAATTTCACCCATGATACAGTACATGCCTCTTTGTACACAGGTGTCCAAGTTAAAGCTCCCCTTACCCCATTGGGTGTAAAGTCTGACTTCTTGGCAAAACAACTCAACTTTGTGGAGAAGAGCCAGATTATGAATTTCTGCCAAAGAAATCTTAAATTGGTTCATCTGGGATATGGCAACAGAGTATACATTTTGAGCAAAGTCAGCCTTTTAAGCAAAATAGTGAAGCTAAACCCCAACAAGGAATATTGAAGATTGGTCTGAAAAATACCTAGGTTGAGAGACACAGACCAAGGGACATGAACCTGAAATATTTGAGCATCCTTTTCCTCTTCCCAACTATTTCTTATAGGTGGGAGATCTAATTATAATAAGGCAAGGAAGTGTAATCTTGAAATACAAAAGGTCACAAACCATGCACCTTAAGAGTAATGGACAACACAAGTGAAGGAGAGTCCCTCCCAGTGAGAGGACATTATGGGCTGATTGTATAAACTCTTTGAGATGAAGTCTTTTTTAACCCCAAGTTCCTGTAACTACCATCTGGACTAATTCCAACAACTTTTCATTCTGATTCCTGTTTTGGATAACCACATTTATACTTAAAAAAAAATAATCTTCAATTCAAATGAAAAAAGTTTGCCAGTTAACTGACTATTTTCAATCATTCCTTTGTTTCCCCTTTAATTTATCTTGAGACTTAAGCATCTTAAACTACAGTAAAAGTTCATTAACCAAAATTCTCAGAAAATGGAAGGAGCCTAGGTGTTTAGTGTTCTGCTTACTGTAATACTCTTTCTATTTCAACGTTTGTCCCTGAGAAAAGTAAATTTTAGAATCAGAATAGTATGTGCAAACCCCCTTTGGCAAAGTATGAGTCTCTCTGTCCTTTTGTTTCTTCATCCCAAGAAATAAGGGTAATAATTGTACCTATTTCATAAAATTGTTAGCACTAAATGAGTTAGCATATATAAAATACTTAGAACAGTGCCCAAAACCTAATAAATGTCATGTAACTGTTAGCTACTAATGTTACTTTGTGGTGTCATTTAAAAAAATGACAGTTACGTACTATTCTAAGTGAAGAGGCATAGGAATTTTGGGCTAAATTTGTGTTTTGTCTGAATTCCAGAGTGGCCACAGGAAATGGAGATAGTTTGTTCTTTTAGCTTCTTAATCCAGGCCTTTTCTTTAAATTAAAATAGAGAATTCAGATCAATTGTTTTCTTTTCTGATTCTCTGATTGTTAAAACCTGAGGTCTAAGTATGTTCTAAGAACATTTACTTAAATATTTTCTTCCCATAGTTTTTAAAAAATTTCTCTTGAGCTTCTCCATAGCTATGGAAACATTACAGGGAAAAGGTTTTGAAACAGTATGTACCCTTTCTAGAAATAAAGTAAGTGGATATATATATTTATATCCGTCCATAGAAATAAGGCTACCTATACGTACAACATATAAATGGTGACTATCTATGAGTAATTGTTTTACGAAAATGATTTTTTCCATAGTGGCTTTTTCCTTTTTCATATTTTCCAAATGTTCTACCATAAAAACCTATTGTATAATCAAATAAAGCTTTTTTTAGGGATATTTTAAATGTGCAGATTTATTCAGAAATATTCTAATGAAACCTTCACTTCAGGCTTTACATATTAACTATAAACTAAAATGTTTCATGTTCTTTTCTATCATGTAAGCTCCTTGAGGTTAATGACATGAAATCTGCATTTCAGCTGCAGTGCAGTTTCTTTGGAGAGGATTAATGAGTGACCCGTGAATTCATGAATCCACTGAGGTGATTCATAATCACAGAGTCAGGTTTCATTTTAATGAAATGGCAATTAAATGTGTTTAACCTTACTTGAAACATGTTACCTTGAAACTTAAGTTGAGCTATTGCTTTCAGAGCCATTTAATAAACATGGACAGTGAAAAATGCCATTCTCAGCCAGCCTGTCAGCACACAGAGTAAGCCTCTGGTTTCATGTAGAAGCATGTATTATTTTGATTCTATTATGTTACGAATATGTTTTCCTCGAGGCCCCTGGGTGGCTCAGTTGGTTAAGTGTCCGACCGGCTCAGGTCATGATCTCACAGTTTGTGGGTTCGAGCCCCATGTCGGGCTCGGTGCTGACAGCTAGCTCAGAGCCTGGAGCCTGTCTTCGAATTCTGTGTCTCCCTTTCTCTCTGACCCTCCTCTGCTCACACTGTCTCTCTCAAAAATAAATAAAACATTAAAAATTTTTTTTAAAAAAAGAATATGTTTTCCTCTATTCAGTGAGTATAAATATTGAGAGCCCATTTACTGGCTTAGCTCTGTGATAGCTGATACAGGTTTTCTTTGTTTTTAATAGGAAAGAGTGTTAAAGTTTCTAACCTTATTAAAAAGCAGTCCATTTCATTGTTTTGTTTTTTAAAGGCATACCTACACCATGAGAGAACAATTAAAAAAGAACAATTTTAGATAGAACCTGTGTTTTTTTTTTTTTTAAAGTATAATTAACATTCAGTGTTACTGGTTTTGGGTGTGTAGTATAATTCTGTTTATCAAAATACCTATACTCCTAATCCCCTTCACCTATTTCATCCATCCCACCAACCACTTCACCTCTCATAACCACCTAGTTATTCTATTTAACTGTTTTTTTTGTTGTTTTAATCTTTTTTCCTGTGTGTTCCCTTGTTTCATTTCCGAAGTTCTACATATGAGTAAAATCCTAATAGTATCCGTCTTTCTCACTGACTTATTTCACTTAGCATTGTATCCTCTAGGTATATCCATGTAATAGCAAATAGCAAGATTTCATTATTTTTGTATGGCTGAGAAATATTCCATTGTTGGTATTTATGATACCACATCTTCTTTATCCATTCATCAGTCGATGGACACTTGAATTGCCTCCATATCTTGGCTGTTATAAATAATTTGGCAGTAAACATAGGGATGCATATATCTTTTTGAATTAGTGTTTTCATTTTCTTTGGATAAATAGTATAATTGCTGGATCATGCTGTAATTCTGTTTTTAAATTTTTGAAGAACCTTCATACTGTTTTCTGCTGTAGCTGCACCAGGTAGCATTCCTCCAGCAGTACACAAGTTTTCCTTTTTCTCTACATTCTCACCAATGCTTTTTATTTCCTGTGTTTTTTTATTTTAGCCATTCTGACAGATCTAAGGTGATATCTCATTGTGGTTTTGATTTGCATCAAAACCTCATGATAAGTGGTGATGGGCATCTTTTCATGTGTCTGTTGGCCATCTAGATATCATCTTTGGAGAAATGTCTGTTCACATCCTCTGCCATTTTTTAATTGGATTATTTGAGGGGTTTTGTTGTTGACTTGTATAGTTTTTTATGTATTTTGGATATTATCAGAAATATCATTTGCAAATATCTTCTCCCACTCAGTAGGTTACCTTTTGTTTGTTTGTTTGTTTTATTGATGGTTTCCTTTACTGTGCAGAAGCATTTTAATTTGGTGTAGTCCCAATAGTTTAGTTTCGCTATTGTTTCTCTTGCCCAAGGAGACATATCTAGAAAAATGTTTCTTTTTTTAATTATTTTATTTTATTTTAGATGGGGTGGGCAAGCACTAACAGGACTCTGTCTCTCTCTCCCTTCTTCCTTCCCTTCCTCCCTCTCTACTTTTAATGAGTCTGGGTAATGGTTTATCAGTTTTGTTGATCTGTTCAGAGAACCAGCTCCTGATTTCATTGATCTATTCTATTGGGTTTTTAGTACCTGTTTTATTTATTTCTGCTCTGATCTTTATTATTTCCTTCCTTCTACTGGCTTTGGACTTTGTTCTTTTCCTGGCTCCTTTAGATGTAAAGTTAAATTGATAATTGGAATTTTACTTGCTTCTTGAGGTAGACTTGCATTACTATAAACTTCCCTGTTAGAACAGTTTTTGCTGCATCCCAAAGATTTTGGTCCATTGTATATTCATTTACATTTGTCTCCATGTATTTTTTTATTAATTCCTCTTTGATTTCTTGGTTGATCCATTTTAGTAGCATGTTATTAAGGCTCCATATATTTGTGGGGTTTTTTTAATGGTGTCTATATTAATTTTTGAGAGAGTCCATGTGGGAGAGGGGCAGAGAGAGGAGAACAGAGGATCCAAAGTGGGCTCCGCATGGACAGCAGCAAGCGTGATGTGGGGCTCAAACTCATGAACCATGAGACCATAACCTGAGCCAAAGTCAGACACTCAACCCAGTGAGCCACCCAGGCACCCCTCACAAGTGTTTTTATAGAAAGATGTAGTCATTTCACAATAATGAAATGTCATATACAGTAGGACAAAATTAAATATTATAAACCAGAAAAGTTTATAAATTTAAAAGTTTATGGTTTTCATAGATATAAAAAGATTATCATAGCATTAGTATTATCCCTTAAAATTATTTTTTTACTTTCTATAATTTTTTTTAATAATGTATATCCAAGTTAGCACATGGTACAGCAATGATTTCAGGAGTAAATTCCTTAAGCCACTTACCCATTTCTCCCATCCCCCCTCCAGCAACCCTATGTTTGTTCTCCATTTACGAGTCTCTTATGTTTTGTCCCCCTCCCTGTTTTTATATTATTTTTGCTTCCCTTCCCTTTTGTTCATCTGTTTTGTATCTTAAAGTCCTCATATGAGTGAAGTCATTGTTTTTCTCTGGCTAATTTCACTTAGCATTATACTCTCTCGCTCCATCCATGTAGTTGCAAATGGCAAGATTTCATTCTTTTTGATTGCCAAGTAATACTCCATTATATGTATATACCACATCTTCTTTATCCATTCATCCATCAGTAGACATTTGGGCTCTTTCCACACTTTGGCTTTTGTTAATAGTGCTGCTATAAATAGTGGGGTGCATGTGCCCCTTTGAAACAGCATACCTGTATTCCTTGGATAAATACCTAGTAATGCAATTTCTGGGTCATAGGGTGGTTCTATTTTTAGTTGAGGAACCTCCACACTGTTTTCCAGAGTGGCTGCACCAGTTTGCATTCCCACCAGCAGTGCAAAAGAGATCCTCTTTCTCCACATCCTCACCAACATCTGTTGTTGCCTGAGTTGTTAATGTTAGGCATTCTGACAGGTGTGAGGTGGCATCTCATTGTGGTTTTGATTTGTATTTCCCAGATGCTGAGTGATGTTGAGCATTTTTTCATGTGTTGGTTGGCCATCTGGATGTCTTCTTTGGAGAAGTGTCCATGTGTTTTGCCCATTTCTACACTGGATTAGTTGTTTTTTAGGTGTTGAGTTTCAGGAGTTCTGTGTACATTTTGGATACTAACCCTTTATCTGATATGTCAGTTGCAAATACATTCTGTCAGTTGCCTTTTAGTTTTGCTGATGGTTTCTTTCGCTGTACAGAAGCTTTTTATTTTGATGAGGTCCTAGTAGGTTCATTTTTGCTTTGGTTTGCCTTGCCTCTGGAGACATGTTAAATAAGAAGTTGCTGCTGCTGAAGTCAAGCAGATTTTTGCCTGCTTTCTCCTCTAGGATTTTGATGGCTTCCTGTCTTACGTTTAGGTCTTCCATCCATTTTGAGTGTGTTTTTGTGTATGGTGTAAGAAAGTGGTCCAGGTTTTTTTTCCTGCATGCTGCTGTCCAGTTTTCCCAGCACCATTTGCTGAAGAGACTGTCTTTATTCCATTAGATAGTCTTTCCTGCTTTGTCAAAAATTAGTTGGCCATATATTTGTGGGTCCATTTCTCTGTTCCCTATTCTGTTCCATTGATCTGAGTGTCTGTTTTGTGCTACCATGTATTCGTGTTTTCAAATCTTTTCTTGTGGTTGATTGCTAGTTTCATACCATTGTGGTCAGAAAAGATGCATAACATGTTTTAAGTTTTTTTCAATTTATTGAAATTTGTTTTGTGACATGACACATGATCTATTTTGGAGACTGTTTCATGTGCACCTGAACATATATGCTGCTGTTTTTGGATAGAATGTTCTGAATATATCTGATAGGTTCATCTGATCCAGTGTGTCATTCAGAGCCACTGTTTCCTTGTTTTCTGTCTGGATGATGTATCCATTGATGTAAATGGGGTATTACAGTCCCCTCCTGTTACTGTATTACTATCATTTCTTCTTTGATGTCTCTTAACAGTTACTTTATGTATTTAGGAATTTCAAAGTTAAGTGTATATAGGCCCTTGTTGGATTGTTCCCTTTAACATTACATACTGTGCTTCTTTGTCTCTTTTAAATCTTTGTTTTACAGACTGTTTTGTGCAATGTAAGTTTTGCTACCCTAGCTTTGTTTTCACTTCCATATTCATGGTAATGTATTTGTATCCCTTAACTTTCAGTCTGCATGTGTATTTAGGTCTAAAGTGAGTCCCTCTCTTTTTAAAGACTTTTTTCTAAATTTTTTAAAAATGTTTTTTATTTCTCTCTGAGAGAGAAACAGTGTGAGCAGGGGAGGGTCAGAGAGAGAGGGAGATACAGAATCCGAAGCAGGCTCCAGGATCTGAGCTAGCTTTTGGCACAGAGCCCAACGCAGGGCTCAAACCCACGAGTTGTGAGATTATGACCTGAGCCGAAGTTGGACGCTTAACCGACTGAGCCACCCAGGCGCCCCTAAAGTGAGTCTCTGGTAGGCAGTGTATAGATGGGTCTTGCTTTCTTATCCATGAATTCACCCTGTGTCTTTTGATTGGTGCCTTTAGTCTATTTACATTCAAAGTAGTTATTGATGGGTATATATATATACTGCCATTTTGTTAGTTGTTTTATGGTTACTTTTGTAAGTTTGTCTCTCTTCCTTTCTTCTTTTGCTCTCTTTCTTTGTGACTTGATGGCTTTCATCAGTCAAATGCTTAGATTGCTTTCTCTTTATTTCTTGTGTATCTATTACAGGTTTTTGTTTTGTTACCATTAGGCTCATATATAATATGGATAAAGAAGTCTGTATTACATTGATAGTCTATTTAAACTTTGAACCTGTTGTAAAAGTACTAAATTTTTACTCCCCTCCAACTCACATTCTGTGTATATGATGTCATACTTTACAGCCTTTTTCAAAAAAATTTTTTAAGTTTATCTATTTTGATAGAGAAAGGGAGAGAGAGAATCCCAGGCAAGTTCCACGCTCAGTGCAGACGTCAGCCTGGGACCTCTTGACCCCACAATTGTGAGATCATGAACTGAGGCTAAGTCAAGAGCTGGCCGCTAAACCAGCTGAGCCACCCAGCCACCCCTGCTTTACACCCTTTAATTTTGTGGATCCCTTGACTGATTTTCATAGATATATTTATTTTACTGCTTTTGTGCTTTACCCTTAGTAATTACCCTCAGTGATTAATCTGCCACTCTGATTGTGTTTCTGTTTACATAATGAAATTTTTTTCATTGATAATTTTGTTACTCCTGATTATGGCCTTTTCTTTCTACTCAAAGAATGCCCTTCAGGGTGGCTAGTCAGTTAAGCATCCGACTGTTGATCTCACCTCAGGTCTTGATCTCAGGGTCATGAGTTCAGGCCCTGCATTGGACTCCATGCTGGGAGTAGAGCCTCCTTAAAAAAATTAAAATAAAATTCTCTCTTTACCTCACTACTTTCAGTTACTAAGTATCTTGGTGTGACCCTCCTTTGATTGAATTTGCTGGAGGCCTTCTGTGCCTTCTGAATCTGAATGTCTATTTCCTTCCTCAAATTAAGGATGTTATCAGCTATTATTTCTTCAAATTAATTTTCTTCCTCCTTTCTCTCCCATCTCTTCCTAGCATCCCAGTAATGCAAATGTTACTACACCTGGTGATGTCACTGAGCAACCTTAACCTATTCTCATTTTTTATTATTATTATTGTTTCTTTTTGCTGTTCAGCTTGTTTCCTTTTCATTACCTGCCTTCCAACTCACTGATCTGTTCTGTATCCTCTAATCTGCTAACTCTCTCTAATACATTTTTCATTTTGATTATCGAATTCTTCATCTCCGACTGGTTCTTTTTTGTATTTTCTCTTTGTTGATGTTCACATTGAGTTGGTCCCATTTTTTTTCCCTCAAGTCCAGTAGTGTCATTATGACCACTGCTTTGAATTCTTTATCCTGACATATTGCTGGTCTGTTTGATTTGGCCCTTTTGCTGCAGTTTTGCCCTGTTCTTTCATTTGAGATGTATTCTTGTCTCCTCATTTTGTCTAACTCTCCATGTTTGTTTCTGTGTATTAAGAAGGTCAACTATGTCTACTGATCTTGAAAGTAGTGGCCTTAAGAAGAGGTCCAGTGGTGCTCTGTAGCACAGTGTCCCCTCTTTACCAGAACCAGGTGCTTCACGGTGGCTCCTCTGGGTTACTTGTGCTCTGCTTTTGTGGCTGAGCCACTGTGGCCTTCAGTCCTTTTGGCTGCAATGGCCCACTTTGCATGTTGTGGGTAGGATTTGGTCGCTGTGCCATTTAGGACCCAGACTGTGACCAGGAGTCACTTGGGAGTGCCTCTCATCCTTGTCGGGGCTGCTTGCAGAATGTGACTCAACAGGAGCCACTTAGGGTTGTTACCTGTAGCATTTAAAACATCTGAAATAAGGCAGAGAACAAAATTATAAGAAGATTAATGTGAGCACTTTAAAGATATTTTAAAGTGTTTCACGTGGGGTTTGTTTTTTGTTTGTATTTTGTTTTTTTGAGAGAGGGAGAGCACGCTCCATGCTTATTATAAAGCCTGACACAGGGCTTTATACCATGACCTCGGGATCATGACCTGAGCCAGAATCAAGAGTCAGATATTCAACTCACTGAGCCACCAAGGCACCCTTACATTCTTGTTTTTAATAGCTCCACTGCTATTTAAAGAATATGCTCACAGTTTGCTTATGCTGCTTTTTTTAAAATTTTTAATGTTTATTTTTGAGAGCGACAGAAACAGAGCGTGAGCCGGGGAGGGGCAGAGAGAGGGAGAGACACAGAATCTGGAGCAGGTTCCAGGCTCTGAGCTGTTAGCACAGAACCCAACAGGGGGCTCAAACTCATGAACCACGATCATGACCTGAGCCAAAGTCGGATGCTTAACCGATTGAGCCACCCAGGTTCCCCTATACTATTTTCTGACATTTTTCTTTTTCCTTAAGTCCAAGCCTAAGTGTTACTACTTCTTTCAGGATTAATTTCCCCCTCCTATTTTCATAAGTCCTAATTATACTCCTATTCTGATACAGTGTCAGGGCTAGGAATACCTTATTCAAAGATATGAGACCATGTCTTACTCATCTTTATATCCCCACCAGTAACATCCTGGGTTCACAGCATAATACCCTATGTAACAAATGATGGAGTACTGGAGTCAGATATTTTAGATTTTATGTTATGTTGTCACATTTTCAAACTTGCATGACATTTGTGTGGAGATATACTGTGGCATGGATATTAATGGGGATTAGGTTGCATTAGGGAATCTAAAATACCAATGGAGGGGCGCCTGGGTGGCTTAGTCGGTTAAGCATCCGACTTTCGCTTAGGTCATGATCTCGCGGTTCGTGGGTTCGAGCCCCGCGTCGGNACGCTGTCTCTCTCTCTCTCCTAGAAATAAATAAAAAATTTTAAAATAAATAAATAAATAAATAAATAAAATACCAATGGAAATTTGCAGATGCAAATTCCATGATGTAATGTCCTGTGACATGGAATGTATAGCTATTTATTGAAAGTGTTCTCTGTCAGATGATTTTTTTTTTATAAGAGAGAATTTTAGGCTAGAAGGCTCCAGTGTGAATCTCCAAGAATTAGTAAATTTAAATAAATAAAGGAAATCAGAACCACATTTGCACATAAATTGGCTTTTTTTTCCCAAAGTATTATTTCAAGGTAACCTATAACTTCGAATATATTTTGAATAAACTTTAAAAATAATATGAGAAACAGTTGTGAAGTTCCTTGGGAGGATGTGATTATTTAAGTCGAGGTATTTTAAGTCAGATTACATTACAGTGAATTCTGCCAGGTATCTGCATTTTTCTTTTCAATTGTATAGGACTATTGGTCTGACAAGTACATTGTAAGTTACTTTCACAGTCTGTAAAGAGCTGAGCCCAAATTCTGCAACTGCAATATATGTTTGTGTATGTGTATGTTTTGAGATGGTATTTCCAACACAAGGAAAGATCATATCTTCACATCCCATTTCTATTCCTACCCTTTATGTTCCTAGTGTATGTATTGATGGTGCTAGGAATTTAGAGCATGAATTTGAAATACATGTGATTTGGTAAAATAAGAAGAGGGATGAATGTTAACTGTTAGACTAAAGGACAAGGGGAAAAGAAACTTACTTGTCCTTTACAAGAAGGAAGATTCTTCTCCCCTTGTCCTTTATCTGCCTACAAGTTTAAGTATTATAGAAAATTCACTCACAGAAAGGTTTAGGAAATAGCATATTATCACTTCATTTCTGACTAGGATTAAAATATAAATTTTCTATACAAAGTTAGAATACACAGAAGTCATTTATAACGTGGTCTTAAAGCAGCATTGCCATAGAAGTAGCATAAGTTTACAAAACCCTTGACTATTAAACAGTTCACTATAACTGGACTTTTACTTTGATGTTTGGTCTGAATATGTTTTTTATTTAACAAATAGGCTTTTTATTTCTTTCTTTGGCAAAGGTTAATGCGAGATTATATCCAGTTACTTAGTCATTGAGCAGAATCACTGAGGCTTCCAGACAACTATAGTGATACTGTTATCCACAGTTTAGTACATGAGATGGGATCTTTACCATTTCTGTTGCTTAAGGGATTAATAACCATAGAAATGAAAACTGATATTTATAAGATAGCAAAGTATATTTATGCTATTACCAGAGAAATCATTTCATTGACCTTTTGTTGTAGAAGTTTGTATAGGCAATAGTTTGATTCATCTTTGTAGAAATTTTTCAAATACCCTGAAGCTGGATGGTTATTTTTATCTGGTTTCTTTAAGGAAGGAAGGAGGGAAGGAAGGGAGGGAGGGAGGGAGCGAGGGAAGGAAGTAAAAATGATTTCTGGTAGCTTCTAGTGATTTACTTAAGTTTTNTAAATAACTGATTACTTGGGGGCACCTGGGTGGCTCAGTCGGTTGAGCGGCTGACTTCAGCTCAGGTCTTGATCTCATGGTTCGGGAATTCAAGCCCCGCATCAGACTCTGTGCTGACAGCTTGGAGCCTGGAGCCCGCTTCGGATTCTGCATCGTCTTCCCTCTCTGCCCCTCCCCCACTGGTGCCCTTCTTTCTTTCAAAAATAAATAAACGTTTAAAATATTTATAAATAAATAACTGATTACTTGAAAAAAGTAAATTTATACTTTTAATTTACTACTCAGGTTACTAATAGTGCCTTCAGCTTAGAGAACAGTTGTCCCTTAGGTGTTTGATGTGTGACTTCAGGTAAATTACTTAATCTCTTTAAGGACCTATTTGTCTGTCATGTGACCTTAATAATACAATAAGGAAATGATCTAAAAACTTGGTACATAACTCCATTTTCCTTGTGCCCTTGACACATTCCTAATATAAGGATGCGTATCTTAGTATGCCAACCATTCTTTTAAAGTGGTTCTCCTCTACTTTCGGTTTTCAGAAGAGCCAGGTTCATGGGCATGCAATCTCTGATGTTACATAGGGCCCTGTGTTTGATTTAATGCTCTGGATTAATGCTCTCAAAATTCTTAATAATTTTCAACAAACAGCCCTACATTTTCCTCTTGCACAGGGACCAGAAATTATGTAGCTAGTCATGTTCCTCAGAAATCAGTTGTCATAGTCGATTATAATATACACTGAATGGTAACTGTCTGTGTAAACCATAAAATTTCCTTAACTACAAAGGAAATCTTGGTACAGAAATTTTATCTGAATGTATTTTAAGTGGGGAGAAATACAGCTGAGAGTCACCTCTACAGTAAATCCTTTAAATATTAGCTCTTGTAATGAGGGTTTTTAACATTTGCCGTTTTAACAGAGTTCTATCATTTTTTTTTTTTTTGTCATCTTAAGACACAAAAGTATTTGCTTAAAACACAAGAACATTCTGTTACATGAAGAAAATTAAATTCAAAGCAGGGTTTAACTCATTATGCCATTACAGGTTATCAAGTTATACCCAACCACCAGCAAAACTACCAAGGACTAGTTGGAGTTCAGCAACCCCAGAGTCAGAGTCTAGTTGGTGGCCAGCCCAACAGCATTGGAAATCAGATCCAAGGAGTAGTCATCCCATATCCTTCAGTGCCATCATACCAGGTATGTTGTCACTATAAACATCTTTGGGTAGAGGTGACTTTGAATACATAAAATGTATAACTACAGTGCATCTTCTCTCTTTTTGTCATATGGTGGAAATTATTCTGTGGTACATAATTTTATAGTTGTAAGAGTTGTATTAGTCATAGCAGCTTTGTTTTACTCTCATTGTATTGCTTTTTATTCATTCATTTCTTTAATTTTTATAAATATTAAATGTAAGCTACCATGTGAACCACATTGGTATTGGCAAACAAATTTTCTTAGGCATTGTCTATGTTTTCAGTGATATAAATATATAATAAGCAAGTATCTGATTCTTCAGCTCCTTAGAAAGTCATGTTGAGAGTGGAATGATAGGAAAAATAGAGGTAGAGGTCAGTATTTAAAAGAGTGAGGTAGAATACAAACTATAAATCACTGTTTATAGAATAGAGAAGAATGTCAAGTTTTTTATGCTGGAACTGATCTTTTTCCCTACCCCCAGTCCCAGAAAGGAATGGCATATGATACATTTAAAATGTTGTGGATTTTACTACATAAAATGAGTTATGAAGTATATCTTGTCTTTATATATCCCTGAATAATTTACACAAGCACAGAATAATTCTTCTTACAAAATACTGAATATAGTTTAACAGAGAACTGCTTCACTTCAAAAAAATTATTATTATTGATTCCATTTACTTAAAAGTCATAAAATTGGGGCACCTGGTGGCTCAGGTGGTTAATTAAGTGTCTGACCTCAGCTCAGGTCACGATCTCACAGTTCATGAGTACAAGCTCCGCATCAGGCTCTGTACTGACATTGCAGAGCCCACTTGAATCCTCTGCCTCCTCTCTGCCCCTTCTACCCCCACTCAAAATAAACTTTAAAGAAATAAGTAAAAGTCATAAAACTATTTGAGTTTTCTATTTAGAAAATGTTTTGGATTTTAATTTATAGTTCTAAAGTAGAAATACCTATGGTTTCTTGTATAGGTCAGTTATAATTAGTATAATATGAAACATTTTCAGAAATTTGTTTTATTAGCCTAATGGCTTTCCATAGCTAAATCTGTTGTTAAGAAATCCAAAGACCATTTCCATTCATCTCAACGAGGTAAAGACAATCTAGTTAGGAAGATAAATGTACATGTAAACAAGTTGATGATGTATACAGTCTCATAACAGGATCATGAAATAGAACCATGAATAGATTAAGAACTTAAATACAGAACTTCTCTGGAAAGATAAAAACCTTCAACTAGCTCTTAAAAGAAAATTGTGGGCATAAATTGGTTAAGAAGAAATCCTGGGGATAGGGAAGGATATGAACAAAGATGCTAGCATATTCCATATAGTTCCAGAAGTTTTAAATTGAAATTAAATGTAAACTACAGAATTGTCATGGGCTAGTGAGCACTAAGAGTATGTGTAGTTTTCTAGCTTCCTGCTAATAGAAATCAACTAAGGAAGAAAGAAAAGATAAATATAAAATTAGATTTTATATTTTTGTTTACTCTCCAGTCCCCATGCTTTTTACTCCTTATCCTCTGTACTTGAGCTCGGGCACTCATACTGCTCATCCCCTACTTCTCCATAGCTAGATATTATCCAGGATCAGTACCAGGCCAGGAACTCTGCCTTGTCAAAGACGTTGGTCATGCTACCTAACCCAGTACCCAGGCACTGTGAAAATAAGATCTGCCCTTCACCTTTAAGGGGTTCACAGTCTGGTGTGAGTAATATACTTTTTGAATAAATTACAGACTTGTTAGTGTAGTTTAAAAAAAAAGCAAAAAAGAGCTAGATACTGAAAAATGTTTCAATGCTAAGCCAGTAATTATAATTTCTGCATACCTTTTTTTATAAGTTATAAATCATTTCTCAAGGTATTTTATATAATCTTCAAACTGGGTAAGACTATGAGAAGAATGGCTCTGTAGAGCATTGAAAACTTGCCTTATAATTCCTACTACCTCTGGTAGACAGTTTAGGTGGTGATAAAATGCCATCTAAAAAATAACCCAGAAAAATTATCTGTCCTTAGTAGAATGTATTTGGTGGCCATATGTCTCAAGTACTGTTCCCTCTCTCTTTTTTGGTACTTTAATTTTTTCTACAGAAGAGTTATTCTGTAGCTTAAATTATCTAGATTGAGCTGTGTCATTTTCCCTAGATCTGTCTTCCATATATATTAACTTAGATACTATCATAAATAATAATTTTAGAATGTTACACTCACTCAGTGGACAAAAAGGCTAAAATATGTTATTCAGAGTTGGATAAGTTAAACTAGTAACTTTTTCTTTGCAATATTTGAGCAAAATTGAAAGTGATTAAGGGATTACTGTGTTTTTTGAAAAGATGGTTTGCATTTCAGAAACATGTTATATAGGCAAGACTTGGAAGTTAATCAGTTTCCAGTGGCGCTTGGGTGGCTCAGTCAGCTAAGCGTTTGACTCTTGATTTCAGTTCAGGTCATGATCTCAGGGTTCGTGAGTTCAAGCCCTTAGTTGGGCTCTGTGACACTGACAATGGATTCTCTCTTGTGCCCTCTTTCTCTGCTCCTCTCCCACTCGTGCGCAGGTGCACGGGCTCGCGCTCTCTCTCTCTCTCTCTCTCTCATTTAAAAAAATTAAAAAAAAGTTGAGGCACCTGAGCAGCTCAGTCAGTTAAGTATCCAACTTGGGCTCAGGTCATACTCTGGCAGTTTGTGAGTTCAAGCCCCGCATCAGGCTCTGTGCTAACAGCTCAGAGCCTGGAGCCTGCTTCAGATTCTGTGTCTGCCCCTCTTTCTGCCCCTCCCATGCTCACACTCTGTCTCTCTGTCCCTCAATAAATAAATGTTAAAAAAAAATTTAAATAAATAAATTTAAAAACAATAAATAAAAAGTTAATCAACTTCTTAATCACAGGGGCTGTTATATTGAGAATAGTGAAATGGTTAAGGTGCGGATGCTCTGGAGCCAGAGGGCATAGGTTCAGATCTTCTTAATCTTAACTTCCTGCTTGCTAGCTATACAATGTTGGGCAAGTTACTTAACCTCAATTTTCCCAACCATAAAAGAGGGATGATAAAAGTACCTTTTTCAGGTTATTAGGAAGATATGATATTATAACACACATAAAGTTATTAGAATGGAACCTGATGCCTGATGGTAACTACTAATATTAACCTCCATTATCATCACTATCCTACTGTTATTACTATTGCTAATATTATTGCTAACATCATCATCATAACCTTCAGAAGCTTTTATACTGGCCCTATTTATCAAAGTCAGTAAAATCCACCTGTAATTTTGAGACACACTTATAAATTAAGAACCCATTACAACAGAACAACATCATCAGAAGAGCCCATTGTTGTCTATGGTTTCTATTTTAGAAACTAGAGGGGCACCTGGGTGGCTCAGTTACTTAAGCATCCAACTCCTGCTCAGGTCATGATCTCACAGTTTGTGAGTTCAAGCCCTGTGTCAGTCTCTGTGCTGACAGCTCAGAGCCTGGAACCTCCTTCAGATTCTGTCTCCTCCTCTCTCTGCCCCTCCCATGCCCATGCTCTGTCTCCCTTTGTCTCTCAGTAATAAATAAATGTTAAAAATTTTTAAAAAAGAAACTAGAGAAACCAGTGAACTGAAAATCCATCATGTTTATGAGGTTTCTATGTAGATAATACAGAAAACAAAGAACTGAAAGATCCACTGTTTACCAGATGCCTACTGTGCTACATCCTGTAAATAGAGATTACAGTGGAGATAATGCCTCCCATGAGATGGAGGTAGTATCCCATTTTTTCAGATAAGGAGCTGATGGGCCTCCTAATAGCTAAGTCATTTGTCCAAAGTCTCATAGGTAGAAAGGAATGGAGCCAATACCACGTCTTAAACTCCAAACTCACATCTTTCTGATGCAGTGTAGCTCACTGGTGCCCTACCTGAGTTTTACTTAGCTCTGCCTGGGGCAAACTGTATTGTATTACTTTTTCCACATCAAATCATCATTCATATTTGGAAATGTCATCAGTGTTTAGATGACCATTTCCTTTTTTTTAAGTTCATATTTTTTTTTTAAGAGAAAGACAGTACATGCATCTAAGTGGGAAAGGAGCAGAGAGAGAGGGGGAGAGAGAATCCCAAGCAGGCTCCGCACTGTCAGCACAGAGCCTGACCTGAGGCTTGAACCCACAAACTGTGAGATAATGACCTGAGCTGAAATCAAGAATCAGACACTTAACTGACTGAGCCACTCACGTGCCTCTGGAAACCATTTATTTTTTAAAACAACTTTTACCTAAGGACATAAGTCACATTTTATTTTTATAACCTAATATATCTAGCCTACTGTACAGTTGATAAAGGCTAGCCAAAAATAATAGCTAGCTGAAAAGAACAGAAATAAAGTTGTGGTACTATAGCTAATTTAGCATGACAGCCAATTGGCAGTTTTAGCTTATTCCTAAATATTGATACTGGAAAAGTTTATGGAGGCTGGAGACCCTAACATTTGCAAGGTTTTGAAGAACGTTTTTCCCTTTAAATTGTCTTTCAAATTTTAGGTTTCACTGCCTCAAAGTTCTCAAGGAATTGCCCATCAGACTTATCAGCAGCCTGTTATGTTCCCTAATCAGTCTAATCAAGGATCTATGCCCACAACAGGAATGCCAGTTTACTATAGTGTCATTCCTCCTGGTCAACAAAATAACTTAAGGTGAGTACGACCAAGAAACCTAATCCTATAGCTTTTCATTGTTTATCATGATTATGATCTGTTGCTAATTTTAAAATTCACTAAGGGGCATGACCTGAAATCATTATCTAATATAGAATAGATAAACTATGATACAGTCTACTTCTCTAATAGTTCTAACAAAATCAGTATAAGCAAAACATTTCATATGTAAACTGAAGAGTCAAATCATCTCTCTCATGTGCCTAAAGGTAGGCAATTCACCTCATAACCAATAGTGGTCATAGACCTTGGAGTTTGGAGCATTTCTTAATATTTAAGGTTTTTGTAAGGAATTGTGGGAGAATATTTCTTGTATATAATGTTAGCAGCAAAATTTCTTGCTGAAATTTTTCAGGCTACGGGGAACTCATTTTTCATCACTAAGTGGAGGAAGGCATATAGCAGAAGCAAATGATAATAGCTCTGTCTAAAAGCAAGTTATGGAACTACTTCTTTAGCTACTTCAACTCAGAAGAAGAGAAGCTTCTCTGATAAGCCTAATGTGATACAAATAGTAATCTTCCTTTGAATTGGGTCACTTTAGTCCATTATTCAGAAAGTATTACAGTCTTTGATTTATTCTCATGACATCCCTGTAAGGTTGCCAGAGGGACTGCATTGCTGTTTTCAAGAAGGAAGACTTAAGTTTTAATTGCTGGTAAACGGTTGGCACTGGTTATGGTTACCGATGATGGTATTAGGGGTGAGAAAGGAATTGACAGACTTGTTTCATTGAATCTACTTGGGAGAATGGAGACGTGCCTCTCATTTTATTTTTTACCAAACAGACACAACACACACCCAGGAACTCACATATTTCCTTGCCCTTTCCAGCTCTGTGATGTCACAGATTGAAGAGGCCCAGGATTTTTAATCAGCAAGTTGGTTATGAATCACAGGCAGCTTTGGAGTTTTATATTCTAATGAGCTCTTTTGAGGTAGAGCAGCTACACACTGAAAATAGAAATGTATACTGTGTTAAATTTCCCATTTATTGTATAAGTTTAAATTCTGTAAATAAGGAGAAAATGCTCCCAATCTGAGCTGCTTTTTCTAATTTAAGTAAACTTGGGGTCTGTAATTCCAGTTCAGCCTTCAATTGTCAGAAGCAGAATTTTGTGCTAAAGCAGGTGAAATGTATGGTGTGAGAATGGCTGTGAATTATCTGCGTTTTGAACCAAAGTATAATGTTTTTTTGACCTGAGAGAAAATTACCAAAGAAATCATTCCAGTGTAGAGCAGGAGCTGAGATTAGGGCATATTACTTAATACAGTGACTTATTAGAGATCAAAAAGACCCCTGGTTTTGTAAGTTTTATAGGCCTGCATGCTGAGTAAAGGAGCTTTCTTGAAAGAAGATCAAGTCTAAAAGGATCTATAAAGATGGCTTAGACTTTAAACTTTCCCATGTTTGTTATATTTATCAGTCCTTTGAAACAAAAGCAACCTTGTCTCGACTTCTGAGGGAGCTGGCCCTAGGAGTGTCTATAGATGTGAAAGAGCACAGCCCTGTACTACCACCCCTAAATTCAACCTTGTTTTAAGTATGATGGCAGGATCTAAAAACTGTCAAGTAGATGCTGATAATTATACTTCGGAAAGAACCATACGAACTTTTAGTTCCTGGGCCTGCTTCTGCAAGAAAATAAAAATTGGGGGAGCTGGCCTTGGCCTGAGAGATAGTTTGGAAGCCCAGCAATTAAAAGAGAAGTGAGATTCCCCTCCAACTTGAAATTTAGAGAAAGTTTTGGGAACTACTCAGTTTAGGGCTATGACCTAGAGGAGTAAGTTCAGTGTGAAATAAGCTAGCTATATATTGACAGTAGTGATTGGTTACTGTGTAACAAACTACATTGATCTCTTCCAACTACAGATTACCAATGTGAGAAATGGAATGGGTGTCACTTAAAGCAAGAATCTGTATCCTGTCAGACTTTTATCCTGGTACCTTTTATGCTAGTTATTAAGTAGGAGTACAAGTCATATACAGAATTGATTTAGGATACCCCTGAGTGAAAAACATTTGTATCTAATGTTATTTTTAAAAATTTTTAAACTTAAAAAACATTTTTAAATATAACAGCATTTTAAAAAATGTAACCGCATTCTTTACAGAAAATTTATTTGTTATTCTGGGCAATATTTAATAAACAAATTGCCATAATATTTCAGATTTCCAACTTAAAGATCAACTGTTGGCATTTACTAATTAGATCATCATATTCCTATCCAAGAGTTAATATTATAGAGACCATTCCTTCATTAATATAAATTTGTTTAGCTTGTATAAATTATACTTTATCTTACATATTCCAGTGTGTTTACACACAGAACAGAGGTTTATCTGAGTATTCCAGCACCTAGAGCAGGGCCTAACCCAGGGTAGAAGCTCGGTAAATGCGTAGTAAATGGAATACACTTCTTTAATGGCAGAGGCCAACTTACACATATGTATTGGTACATGTATATTATTCATTCTCAGTTATGTACAGTTATGGGCCTTAATGTTACTATTTTGTTTCTGTAATCTCTATATGCTTTTAAATTTTTCATTAATTTTTTTACTACAAAATATATTATGCTTGCTGACACAAGTTAAACAATCAACACAAAGGTGTGTAAAATGAAGGCTAATCATTAGGCCTCACTCTGCCCTCACCTTCAGGTAACCGGTGTTCAACATTCTAGAGGATGGATTCTCTCACATTAGCCTCCTGCCCAAACAAACATATACACATGTAAAATACATATGTATTGAAATTAGGCAATGGTTCTAATGAAATAGACATTATCTTGTATTCATTCTTTAACAATGTATTGTCAATATCAGATTAGTAAAATTCAGTCTAAGACATTCTTGTTTTGTGTGTTTGTTTTTTCCTAATTTCTTCACAAACATAGTTTTACATAAATGCAGTCATGTTGTGCAGGTGTTTTTTTTGTTGTTGTTGTTATGATGTCCTTCTTTCCCCTGACCCTGTCAACGAGATTCTTTTCCATATACACACACGTTGGATAACCCATGTTTCTCTTCTGGTTTATATCCTTCCTCTCTTCCTCCTTGTACCTAAGCATATGCTAACAAAGGTAATGGGTATGGAGACCCAAGATTGATGAACACAGACATAAAGTGGAATTTATAAATAATTTAAAATATGAAATGTCTACAACTTGGGTTTTTTTTAATACACAACCATATCATGTTTGAAATATGAGAGAATTAAATCTTTCAAATTTTATACTACAGTTGATATAGTAGATTTTTTTTTCCAGCTAGCTTCATTTATTTTAAGACACTGTGCTTATAACTTCTACCTTTTTCTCAGGAGTCCAAATGTATGCCCTGTTCCTAAAGGCTCTTCATCATGGAGTCTAACTGATTTGATATCAGGTTATGAGGAGGTCTAACCTAGCTACTTTTTATAGATAACTGAATCTTGTGCCATTAGGTATTCATTGATGGGGAACATGATACGCTTAGAAGAAGATGAACTCGTGGGCACCTGGGTGGTTCATTCGGTTAAGCAGCTGACTCTCACAATTTGTAAGATCAAGCCCTACATCTGTGCTATCTGCGCCAAACCTGCTTGGAATTCTCTCTCTCCCTTTCTCTCTGCCCCTCCCCTGCTCTCTCCTTCTCTTTCTCTCTCAAAATAAACATTTGGGAAAAAAATTTAAAAAGAAGGTGAGCTTTGGAATCAAAACATGATTTCAAGCATGTGTGACCTTAGGGAAGTTAATTAGTCTTTTTGTACTCTGGTTTTCTCATCTATAAGAGATAAGTATAATACCTCACAGGATCAGTTTGCAGAATTCAATGTGTAGGACTTTGTGTATAAAAATGATTCTAAAATACAGTTTATGCTGCCTATGTTCTTAAGTAGAAGACACTGAAAACAGTTAAGATGTTTTATTGCTGATTCAGAGCCATAATCCTGAGCATCAGTAATTACAGTGTGCCCCCCCACAGAAGTTTGAAGCATGTTGGACATATTTTCATTTACTTTCTAACCTCAGAGTCTTTCTTGGTCAGTTATCATTAGTGTAGTGTTCTAAATCTATAGTGGAGTTACCAGAACTAAGTTTTTAAAAAGAAAGGCTGTGAGTCAGATCCTGGAGGGCTCTACTTTGAAAAAAGGTTGTGATATCCTTGAGGAATTAGTGACTTCTATTTTAATAGTTCATGTCCCTTTACCTCTTACCTGGATCTGAGCTATGTTCCAGATTATTGTGGTGGTTAGACACTTCCCCAAAAAGTAGTAGGAAAGCTGAGAGAAATCATAGACTATCATTAGTTTGTCCTTTAGGCAGAAAATATTTTCGAGTGTTATTCCCAAGTAGACTAAATATAATAAAATGTTAGTTTATTTTCTAAATTACTTGTGTTTTCTATGTGACCAGAATTTACATATTTGTTCTTTTCTTGTATGCCAAGCTAATACTTCTTAAAAGACATTCCCTTTGTAGGTTTAACAAAATTTATCTCAGGGCTCCTGGGTTGCTCAGTCGGTTAAGCATCCAACTCTTGGTTTCAGCTCAGGTCATGATCTCACAGTTCATGGGTTCGAGCCACATGTCAGGCTTTATGCTAATAGCAAGGAGCCTGCTTGGTATTCTTCCTCTCTGTCTCTCCCCAACTTGTGCGTGCGTACGCACGCTCTCTCTCTCTCTCTCTCTCAAAATAAATAAACCTTAAATAAGAACAGAAAATTTATCTCCATTTACTTCAGTGAATTTGAAATCTGCATTTTTACCAAAACATTAAGCTGAGGAGTGAAAAAATATACTACATTGTCCCTTCAGGGTAACTTACATAAAGAAAATATGTACAGTTGATCATTGTTGTGAATTTGTATTTGCAAAATTGCCTATTCCCTATAATGTATTTGTAATCCCAAAATAGATATTTGTGGGCTTTCTCAGTCATTTTCAGATATGCACAGAACAATGAAAAATTTGAGTCACCCAACGTACACAGTCTCAGCTGAGGTCAAACATAAGGTTACAAGTCTTCCTCCTTACTTCAGCTCGCATACTGGAAATGTCCTTTTCAGTCTATTTAGTGCCACAGTTTTGGCATTTTTGTGCTATTTGGTGATTTTTGCCGCTTAAAGTGGCCCCCAGGCATAGTGCTGAAGTTCTTTCGAGTGTTCCTAAGCACAGGAAAGCTGTAATGTGTCTTATGGAATAAATATGTTTATTCTGTTATGAATTATATTGTTGGCCATCAGATCAATGTTAAGGAGTCAACCATGTGGCACATCCAGGAAAAAGGAAGAAGTTCACCCATCTGTAGGGGAGACCACTCCAGAAAGTACTAAGGTAACCTCTAAAGTGTGTGATGAAGCTGTAGTAAAGACAGAAAAGCAGATAAATTTGTGGATTCATGGGATGACAGCTAATAAAAGCATAATGACAACATCATAAGACCAGGCTGAAGAAATTTTGGTCCAATTATTCTGCGCCAGGAAAGTGTCAAAACCTTATCAAATAATGTTTAATAAAAAAAATTACATATAATTAATTATTGTAAGAAATCTATATTACAGGTCTTTAAACAGATACACGTGAGAATAAGGTTACATGTTGATCAGTTGATGAGGATATTGTGACCAGATGCTCTTAGTAACCCTGTATTTCCTGTAGCGACAGTGGCTCGGTATTTGCTAATTCAATGAACGTTCATATGACTTTTAGAACATAATTATCATGAATAACAAGAATCAGCTGAATTTTATGCCTCATACTGTATTAGCCACCATAAAGGCCTGCAGAATGCATAATAATGGAGAGTTTATATTGTTAGTGAGTTTTAATCATTTCCACTGCTAAAGCTTACTAAATCTTAATGAAGTATTATATTCAAGTGAAGACTATAAAATTTGACAGATCTGCACACTTTATTTTTCAGAACACTATAAAAAGTTTGTTTTCCTTTCTAATGCCAAGATTCAATCCAGCAACAATTTACATATTTAGATATGGAAAAATGATAAGACATAGTCCTTGTCCTTAGGGAGCTACAGTTTGTTTTTTTTTTTGTTATGGGCACCTAAACTTACACATAAGAAACAAATAGAAAGTCCTATAAGGAAGGGATAATTTGAAAGCATTAAGGAACAAAATATGTATAGCTACTAAGCATTTTGCTAGTATATATAACTTAGCATTATTACTGTTTGAGCCCTACCTTACCTGGTCAACATTTCTTCACCTTCTGTTTCAGTCCATCTAAAAATCTAAAATAGGGTTTTGGAGGTGCCTGGGTGACTCAGTCAGTTAAGCGTCCGACTCTTGATTTTGCTTCAGGTCATGATCTCCCAGTGGGTCATGCTACACACCGAGCATGGAGCTTACTTCAGATTCTCCTTCCCTCCCTCCGCCCCTCCCCCACTGTGGTGCATACATGCACTCTCTCACAAAAAAAAAGAATTTTTTTAATGGGGTTTTTATTACGGAAAGCTTAGAAATGCAGATAAAAACTTTCTTCCAGAATGTTTTCTTATGTAAACTCTTTACATTTCTAGAACCTTGTCTTTAAAGTGTCCTTCTTTGAAAATGATAGTGTGTTTGTTTTTATTTTACATATAGACTATGAAACAGGAAAAGTTAATCATAGAATTTAACCTGAAGGTCTAAACTTTTCTACCCTGATTTCTAGAACCCTAACTTATAACTTGTCTTCCAGTGATTCCTAATCTCATCAGCTTGTTAGAATCACCTGTAAAACTCTTTCAAAATACTGTTAATAGGGACTCCTGGATGGCTCAGTCAATTAAGCATATCCAACTCTTGATTTCTGCTCTCAGATCATGATTCCAGGGTCATGAGATGGAGCCCCACAGTGGATTCCACACTGACAGTACAGAGCCTGCTTGGGATTCTCTCTCTCTGTCTCTCTCTCTCTGCCCCACCCCTGCTCACTCTCACACTCGCTCGCTCTCAAAATAAATAAACTTAAAACACTGGTCATAACCCCTAGCTCTCTACATTCTCATTTCACCGGCATGGGCCTGATCTGGGTGATTCTTCAGGCAACAAGAGTTAAGACCCTTCACCTGCGCTAAGCCCTTCTTCTCATCTTGTTTTTATCCAGAGAGCTGAGCTGTGTATATAGCCATAATCCAGTAATATTTTAAACATCTGCAAGAAAGTTATATCTGATTATCACTGTTTATTGGTAAACTTTTATCCAAGACCCAATATTTAAAGATAAAACTGTATAAATTACACAATTCCAAAAAGTATACTTAGTTTTAGATGGAAAGTATATGTTAAACTCTGGGCTTAAAGGGTCCTCATCCATACACTTTATGTTTTTTATTAATGGACTGTAATTAGCTCCATTCCACTACCAGATTATAAAAAGAGCTAAGATTTCTGTAACAACAGTGAGCCTTTGTTTTGAAAAATGGCTTCCTTAGCTTGAGTTGCTTAGCAACCTCATTTTTTTTGGGGGGGGGGAAGCAGCTCCTTATGCAGAAAAATAGAATTTGAATTGTTAATTTTACTTTTCAGCTAAACCTTTCAGTTATCACTGAGGCAACTTTTTGTTTGCATTAGATTTGTTGTTATGTATACTGTGAAGATTGCAAGTTATGTCTTGTCATTTTCAGCAAGCCATTTAGTGGTCAGAAGAACTGGTTTTACAACTAATTGTGGGATTTCTCTGTTTTTGGTATGGAGAAAAATTAATTCCCTTCCTGCAGTGTCTTCAAAAGTGACAAGCTAGTTGGATAATATCTTAAAAATGCCCTCATTTTTAATGGATTTTTTTCCTTTTGTTTTACCTTTCATTTCTCATTTTTATCTTGAAACTCAAAAGGAGAATATACTTTTGTTTTTGATCTGTCATCTTAAAGGGCTCGCATACACAGAGAGAAGCTTGAAGAGACCGTAACCTTTATTTTTCAGAACTTGCTAGAAAATGTTTTCACAGTATCTTTATGAAATGATGAAAAGCAAACCTCCTTTTAAGTCTTTTCCCTTTTTCCTCCCCACAATCTGTTTTTCCCCATTTTTATATCTTACTCTTGCTATATACTATTGGGATCCTGTTGATATCCCCTTTGTCCTACTCCTGGAACCTGTCTTGGATTCATTTTATTTCTCCTAAACTTCTGGTTTCACATGTTAACTTTTTCATTTGCCTCAGCCATCCTTTGACATAATTGATGGTAACAAAGTCTCAGTTTGAACCGTATTTTCTGGTGAAATTTTGTTTTTGTTATTAACTAGGAAGTTAACTCCAAGCCTAGAGAAATAAAATGTAAAGAGAAAATGATTTGGGGGGCTAAAACATTCCCTTTCCACAGCATTCATTTTCTCTTCACCAAATGTAAAATACACTTTTTACTATTTTTGTAGGCGTGTATTTATTAGCAAAATTTATTAGTGAATTAAGTTTCATTGACAAAATGTTAAACGGGAAGGAAAGAAGATGCTATAGCTGTTTTATTTTTTGTGAGTTCAAAACGAATCATAGTAGTAATATTGTAGATTTAGAATACTAATATTTAATAGGTACCTTAATATTTAATAGGTACCTATAAAGAATGCGGAGGAAAGCTAACCTTTCATGCAAAAATCTCTTCATGTTACACATAAGCTAACTGATCATATTTGTGGCTCTTCCTCATTCTCTCTCAGTGGGTTTCTGTTGACAAATACCCAGAATATTTCTCCTACATCTGTATTTCATCTATTTGAAACAGTCTTTTCTCTATCTCTGATTACATATATGATACATAGTCATTGCAGAAAATTTAAAAATATAAAATGTTTCAAAACATAAAAATGTGTGAAAAAGCAAGGGCTCCTGGGTGGCTCAGTCGGTTAAGTGTCTGACCTCGGGTTAGGTCATGATCTCACAGTTCATGTGTTCGAGTCCCATGTCGGGCTCTGTGCTGACAGCCCAAAGCCTGGAGACTGCTTCGGATTCTATGTCTCCACATACTGTCTGTCTGTCTGTCTTTCTCTCTCTCTCTAAAAAATTAAATACTAATTTTTTTACATGTGAAAAAGCAGATCAACTACTGTCAGCTATTATCTCCCAGAGATAATCACTGTTAAATTTTGGCACGTTTCTCAAGTCATTTCTCAATACATACATAATATGTAAACTTTGCTAGGAATTCTGGGTTTTAAACAGTGTATTTTCTATAGTTTTAATTGACTCTGGCTTACAAATTAAACCATATAAAAACACATGGTATAAACTTTTTAATTTCTGCCATATCCTTTGCCCTTTGTCCAAAGCAGTTACTATTCACCAAAATTATCACTGTTTAGACTTTGGTATGAACCTTTATAACACTTCTATTTCTTTTAGGTACATATGTGAAAAACTTGAGTTTTAGAAAGAGAGCATCATTGTTTTTGTTGAGAGGTTAGGAATGTCCTTGTTTGTGTTACTGTGAATTTTTTTTTGCATATGTGAAATTATTTTCATAAATTTTTTATTCTGCTGCAGCTTGCTTTTTTCATTATATATTNAGATATGAACAGACACTTCTCCAAAGAGGACATCCAGATGGCCAACAGACACATGAAACGATGTTCAGCATCCCTCCTCATCAGGGAAATATATATTACTTTTAAATATTTTTCCACAGAGTATTTGGATCATTTCTTTTAGGTTAGAATAAAGAGAAACCAACTCATAAGAGATCAGACTAAGGAATTTGTGTTTAAGTTTAATAAGTTGCTAGGGGTTTTCTTTTAATGTTTTATTTATATTTGAGAGAGACAGACACAGAGCACGAGTGAGGGAGCAGAGAGAGAGGGAGACACGGAGCCCTATGTAGGGCTCGAACTCAGGAATCTTGTGGGATCATGACCTGAACTAAAGTCAGACGCTCAACCAGCTGAGCCATCCGGGCGCCTCTGTTGTTGTTTTTATTTAGTTCAGTAGCAGGTCCTGAGATAGATTTGATTTAACGCAAGACCACAAGCGAAGGGCCCCGTGATAGAAGCATCAAGTGGCAGGATCCTTGCCTGTGGTGGTCACAATCAGAAGGGGTACGTCTAGGAGGACTTTTGAAAGAATTTACAAATATTTGGTGATATTATAAGTGATGATTAAAAATTTCAAATATTTTGATGGAAAATGTTTTACTAGCAACAATAGAATGCTGGGGTTGGAGGGGCACCTGGGCTCGGTTGGTTGAATGTCCGACTTCGGCTCAGGTCATGGTCTTGCAGCTTGTGAGTTCAAACCCCACATTGGGCTTGCTGCTGTCGGCCTGTCAGCACAGAGCCCACTTCGGATCCTCTGTCCCCCTCTCTATGCCCTTCTCTTGATTGTGCTCTCCCAAAAATAAGTAAATTTTTATTTTTTTAAATGTTGTACTTATTTCTGAGAGAGAGAGAGAGAGACAGCATGAGCAGGGGAGGGTCAGAGAGAGAGACACAGAATCTGAAACAGGCTCCAGGCTCTGACCTGGCTGTCAGCACAGAGCCCATTGCAGGGCTTGAATCCACGAACCATGAGATCATGACCTGAGCCGAAGTCGGCTGCTTAACCAACTGAGCCACCCAGGCACCCCAAGTAAATATTTTTTAATGTTTTTCAATGTTAGAGTTGGAAGTAAGTGTAAATATTATTTGGATATCATTTACTTAAAAATATGTACTAGATCTAGAGTCAACAAGCTTATCTTTAACAGGCCAGAAAGGAAATATTTTAGGCTTTAAAGGCAAAAATATAAAATTTTGATACTATTTTAGGTATTTATATAAGAGAGAAAATAGGTTGATAGGCATGGAGGAGGGCACTTGTTGGGATGAGCACTGGGTGTTCTATTTAAACCAACTTGACAATAAACTATTTAAGAAAAAAAAAGAAATTTCATTGACAAAATTCAAAATATAATAATAATTGAGGACAATTTTTTTTTTACCACAGGCCTACTAATGACATGAATATAATTACTCTTCATAGGGAGATAACATTTCATTTAACTAAGGAGCTCAAAGTGAATATTTTCTATCAAATTGATCGCAAATGTTTATCAGTAAAAATCATTCTTGGCTTGCAGGCTATTCAGAAGCAGACACAGAGTCATAATTGGCCCAGTGGCCATAGTTTGCCAATACTTAGACTAGATGATTAATAACCAGCAATAGCTAAGACCTATATGAAACCCTTTGAAATGAAGGCTAACTACACAGGAAGAGAGCAATAGGAAAGCCAAAATACAAGGGGATTTCAAAGATTAACAAATGTTGCTAGGGAGGATGAAAACTATTAGATGGAGAAGTCATTGTATGTAACAAGAGGTCATTTGTAACCTTCCAGACAGTATGTAGTAGATTAGAGAACTCTGAGAAGGAAATGACAAGTTTAGACAGTTCAGGAAGTCTTATGTATGAACGGTCCAGAGTATTTATTCAAAAATAGGTAGTTCTTTTTTAAAGGATAATAAAGAACTTGTATAAAGGAGATATTCAGATTAAAAATGTATTTTTTAAATTTTAGAAGAAAAGTAAATCTCTTAATCTTCCCTGCCTTCTTTTTGAATCGTTAAATTTTCACTGCTTTCTTCCCCATGTAAGTTTTAAGCTTTTCCAAATGGTTCTAAAAACCCAGTGATGTTCTGTATAGCCCAACATTTGGAATGGCTTTCAATTTTATTTGGTATTCCTTCAGGCCGTAGGTAACCAAGATAACACACAGTCCCCTGAGATAGGCCAAGTTTAGGAAGTGTAAGAGGCTTGTCTTAGAAATACCCCTCTGGCATATCCCTTGTATTTTATTTTGTGAATAATTTCTGTGGCTTGGAATTGTGCTGACTTTGCATTTTACTTACTGGTTTTGGGAACAGTATAAGGCACACTGATGAAAGTATCTTAAAAATCTTCATCCTCCTGCCTTCCATTTCTAGCCGAGATGGTTATTGGGAACTGGATTTATCCTCCTGCCTTAACTTAAAAGTAGGGGTGCCTGGGTGGCTCAGTCAGTTACACATCCAATTCTTGGTTTCAGCTCAGGTCGTGATCTTGCAGTTTATGAGTTCAGGCCCTTCCACACTGGCAGTGTGGAACCTGCTTGGGGGGAGTTCTGTCTCCTCTGTCTCTCCCCTCCCCCACTCGCATAGTCTCTCCCAAAATAAATAAACTTAAAATATTTATATCTACAAAACCAGATTTCTTTAGACAGTGAGGGACAATAAATCCTGAGAGAAGGAAAATAAAATGAGTCTCATCTTGCTGCCTAGCAAGAATTTCCTAGCCACCACTCGAGGATGGGCCTAAGCAGAGCCTCTCTCTCAATTAAAGAGATGGAGTTAGGAGTGCAAGGAAGCCAAGGTGGCTAGAGTTTACAGGACAGAGTGCTGAAGAGAAGAGACTACCAAGAGAAGGCTGTGGAGATCTACAGAGGGACCCTCTTGAGTCTAATAGATTCCTGCCTAGTGTTTTTATGTACAAAATCCATCCAAGGCCAGGAGCAGGCAGGACAATCCCTGGAGCTCATACAAGGATGGGAATAGTTTATATTCCTACCAGCCAGAGTGCCAAAACCTTATTATACATGAGACGTCGAGTGGAAGACCTAAAAGGACAGTGTCTCAGTAGTGGGGGGAACATTAGCCCTAGATTAAAGGCTACTCTGGTCATACCTAAAGAAAAGCAAGACTCAAAAGAATTAAATGATTTCTCGGTAACTTAACTGTGACTCGGCAAATATTGTTAAAAAATACAAGAATATCCAACGCCCAGCAAGATTAAAGTTACAATGCCTGCCGTCAAATCAAAAGTTACCAAGTATGGAGAGAAGTAGGAAACTAAGGCTAGTAATGAGGAGAAATATCAGCTAATTGAAACTGTTTGCAAAACAATATTAATACAAAAATCAGAGAGGGGGAAAAAATGAATAGAGCATCAGTGCTCATAAAGGGGCCTAATACATGTGTAATTGGCATCCTCAAAAGAGAGAAAAGGATAGAAAAAAAATATTTTTTAGTAAGTAATGGCTGAAAATTTTTTTAATCTGATGAAAATTATAAACCCACAGTTCCAAAAATAGTTCAACGATCTCCAAGGAAAAGAACATGAAGGAAAAAACTTCTTAAAAAAAAAGTGGTAAAGAGAAGATCATAAAAGCAGCCAGAGAAAAAAAGACATTACATAAAGGGGAACAAAGGTAAGAATGGCAGCAGACCACTTGCTAGAAACCACACAAGCCAGAAGACAGTGCCACGACATCTGTATTTGAAGTAGTGAAAAAAATAATCTAGAGTTATACCAGTAGACTTATTTTTGAGAAACAAAGCTGAAATGAAGATGATTTCAAATGTATAAAAACTGAATCACAAGTGACCTGCACCACAAGAATTGTTGAAGTCTTTCAGATAGAAAGAAAATGTCTGATGGAAACTGGCCCCTGTACAAAAGAATAAAAATAAAAAGTCAAGCAGTATACTGGCTCATAAAATTGAGTATCTTAGAAAAAACCACGTAGAAAATATAACAAGAATTCTCAAACCCCAGTTAAAACAAAAACACACCCTGGGAAAATTTGTTTAAAAAGTTAAACCTACTATGTGACCCAACTATTCCACTTCTAGGTATTTAATCAAGAGAATTGAAAAGTGGGACCAACCCAAATGTCCAGCTACAACTGAATGGATAAACAATTTGTGTTACATTCATCAATGGCATATCACTTAGCAATAAAAAGAATGAACTATTGACATATACAACATGGATGAATCTCATAATTACCCTGAGTGGAGAAAAGCCAGATAAAGGTATATACCATATGATTCCATGTATATGAAACTGTAGAAAATGCAGCCTAATCTTTTACATGAAAGCATTATCAGTGTTTGGGGCAGGGTACAGCTAAGGGGGAGTTAGTTGATGGAGAAGAAGGAAGGAACTACAAATGGGGCATAAGGCAACTTCTGGGTTAGTGAAGGTTTCATGATATATACATGTGTCACAGCTCCTCAAATAACACCCATAATGCGCAGTTTATTTTCCATCAGTTATACCTCCTTAAAGCTGTAAATAATGATTTTGGTCTCCTTTTCTAATAGTTTGAGCAAAGACCAGTTTTATTTAAAATGAAGAGAAAAGCTGCAAAACTAACATCTTTAAAAGTAAGTATTTTGGGGGCGCCTGAGTGGCTCAGTTGACTAAGCAACCAACTTCAACTCTGGTCATGATCTTGTGGTTTGTGAGTTCGAGCCCTGCATTGGGCTCTGTGCTGACAGCTCAGAGTTGGAGCCCATTTTGGATTCTGTGTCTCCCTCTCTTTCTCTCTGTCTCTGCTTCTCCCCTGCTCACACTGTCTCTCTCTCCTTCAAAAATAAGTATTTTTTAAAAATAAGTATTTTTAAGGAAAAATATATACCACAGGGCATTTAACAGAGGCATAAAAGTAATTTCTTAAAGCTTTTAAGCAAGTAAATGACTGAAAATAATTCCAACAAAATAAGTGTAAAATCTTTATGCAGAAAACAAACATGGAGAGAAACTAAACATCTTTGATGTTGAAGATGTGCACCTGTGGTTGAGCAGTTTTGCTACTAGGTTTATACCTTAAAAAAGAAGCCAGTAGTGTCCCAGAACCCAAATATGGTTTGAGCTAAGAATGGTTTTTAAATTTGTAAAGGATAATTTTAAAAATCAAAGAAGAATAAGCAATGGAGACCATGTATCCCACAGAGCCTAAATATGTATACTAGCTGGTTCTTTACAGAAAAAAATGTTCCAGACTCTACCTTAAAACCTTAACAGATGTGTACTAGAGACCTGTACATGAATGTTTGCAGCAGCCACCCAAATTGAATGGATAAATGTCTTATGTATCCATTCAGAGCACAACAATACAACGGTTAGAGGTGTGTGCAGGGGAATGTATGGGAGCTTCTAAGATATTACTGATGTTTTGTGTCTTTATTCAAATGGTGGTTCATTTTAGAATTCTTTGAAATGTAAAACATATTTGTGGCCATATATATATATTTATATATATGTTTATATATGTATTATATATATATTTATATATATATATAAATATATATATATTTCAGACCCCCAAAAAACATAATAAAAACACTTGAAGAGAAACTTAACTATGGGGGAAGACTTCAGGAGATAAAAGCCAAAGAATGAGAGGAGAGGAAATCGAGACAACTTTTGAGGAGGATTGCTTTCATAAAAGGGAAGCTTGAATTGAAATAGTACATGGGAGGGGAAAGGAGGTCAAGAAAGAATGTCCTTTTCTTAATTGGAAAAAGAAGGTTTGTATATTGAAGGAAAAGACAGTAGAAAGGTACGCCTCTGCAGGACGAAGAAGGAGAGTTGTATGGTCCCTAAGGAAGGGGAGAGCCAGCATTCCAAGTGAAGTACGTTAGTCGTAGGTAAGAGTGCGGAGGGTTCACATATGGGAAATAGAAGAAACAGTACATGAGTTAGATTATGGTAGGGGATAGGTGCAGAAAGGAGTTTGTGAAAATTCTTTTCTCCCAACTGTTTTTTTTTTCCCACTGATTTAGGATTTAAGATAGGAAATACATTATCAAAGAGTAGATGAATATTGGAAAGTTTCTTAATGTAAAGATCCAGTGCAGTTACAGTAAGACAGATTTCAGAAGGAAAGCAGCAAGAAGTTGGGAAATGTAACAGATATGTCTGGTAAAAGCTTATTACATAAAATGCTGTTATCACTTCTGTACTAGAATAAGAACAGTGAAACTCAACAAACAATTCATGGAGATAAATAGTTCACTCAGTTGACTGAAACTAATGGTAAATTACCACATAAGAAAATGTTTACTCACCAACAGTCTTAAGAAATGAGAATTACGACAACTTTAACAGCAAATGGAAGATAAAACAAGAGTTAAAGCATTCTGCATAAAGCCAGACATTGCTAGTTGGTAGGCATATGAAAAGCCCACTTCTCTATAAATCAGTCTGATGACATTTAGTGAAACACAAAACTGCTGTACTTTTTTATCCTATAATCATATCTACATATTTAATCCAGTCCCAAAATTAAAATTGCTGCAAGAGACGTTTATAACAGTGCTCTTAATAGGAAAATCTAACAAAAAAGATCCAAAATATGTGAAGCATAGAGAGTATAGTCAATGGTATTTTAACGTTATATGGTGGCTTGTGTATGGCTACACTTGTGGTCAAGGTAACATAACATATAGAGAAGGTGAATCACTATGTTGTATATCTGAAACTAATGTAACATTGTCAACTATACTTCAGTTTTAAAAGTTTTTTTTTAAGTCCAAGGAAATATGGAATAACTTTTGAATAGTTTTTAAAAATGTTTTAATGTTTATTTTTATGAGAGACTGACAGACAGACTGGAGGTAGGGGAAGGGCAGAGAGAGAAGGAGACAGAATCAGAAGCAGGCTCCAGGCTCTGTGCTGAAAGCCCAGAGAGTTCAGACTCACAAGCCATGAGATCATGACCTGAGCCAAAGTCTGATGCTTAACCAACTAAGCTACCCAGGTGCCCTAATTTTTCAGTAGTTAAACTATCAATTTCCTATTTTCTGCTGGGCTAATTAAGTTTGGTTTACATTTATAATGAAATTTGCTTAGTTGGCACACATGTTAAGTCAGACATTGGGACCAAAGGGTTTCAGAGTGTTTGTTCTGTGTTAACTGCTTCAGTCTTTGTAATTCAGAAGAATTAAGTGTGTGATACTCAGACTACTACAGTCCCCAAATGGATTCTGTTGATTAATTACAGCATCTTTGGGGAACACAGCCATGCATACTAAGTAGTAAGTTCAGGCATATTTCCTATACCATTGGCAATAAGACATCAGATGGTTGAAAAAGAGAGAAAACCAAATGACTTCCTAGTACACCTTGCTAACTGTTCATAAGTTTTCAAAGATAGCATCTTTCGTAGCCCCTAAGAACTGTACCAGATGTGGAGCTTGCTTTTCAAATGAATTAATTACTGCGTGAGAAGAATATACTTAGTCATTGTCTCCCATCAAGAAAGTAACAGTTTGAAATAAATCATGATGTTTGCAAAATCATGAAGAGAAGATGATGACCGTAACATTTTTGTTTAGAATTTCCCATCTGATTGCTTAAGTCATCAACCCTCTTGTGGGCAACTTCATGTGATAGAACTACTTTGTGAATATCTTTTATATATATACCCCATTCTTATTCATTCTGCCATTTCTTATTTATCTTATTTGCAACACTGTTATTGGGATAAAGTTCACATACTGTACAGTTCACCTACTCAAAGTATACTTTTCAGTATATTCACAAATATGCAACTGTCACCACAATAAATTTTAGAACATTTTCATCTCCTCAGAAAGAAACCCTGAGGTGGAAAAAAAGCAAGTGTCCATTAACAAATCAATGAATAAACAAAATGTGGGTTGTACATACTCTAGGATATTACTCACCCTTAAAAGGAGGGAAATTAAGACATGCTACATCATGGATGAATCTTAAAGATTATGCTGTATGAAATAAGCCAGTTACAAAGGGACAAGTGTTGTATGATTCCACTTGTATGAGTTACCTAGAGTAGTCATATAAACAGAAAGTAGAATGTTTTTCTAGAAACAGAAAGTAGAATGATGGTTGCCAGGGGCGGGGAAAGAAGTGGGGAGCTGGTATTTATGGAGTACACTTTCAGTTTTGCAAGTTGAAAAGAGTTCTAAAGATGGACTGTGGTAATGATTGTACAATAATGTGAATGTACTTACTAGTACTGAACTATACACTAAAAAATGGTTAAAATGGTGAATTGTAAATTGTGTATTTTACCACATTTAAATGTTTTAATGTGAATAGACTGGTGAAAATAACAAGGAAAGAAACTATACCCTTTAGCTGTTATCCCCTGACACCACCACCATCTCCCAGCCACTCATTTACTTTCTGTCTCTATAAATTTCCCTGTTATTTCATATGAATGGAGTCATGGGTAGTCTTTGTGACTAGCTGCTTTCATGCAGCATAATGTTAAGTCTCATCCATGTTAGCATGTATCAGTAGTTCGCTACTTTTACTGCTAAATAATAATACTCATGTTCCATTGCATAGATCTGCCACATTGTGTTTATCCATTTGTCAATTGATGAACATTTGGGTTGGTTCCACACAGTACTGCTATAAACATTAGTTTGTACATTTTTTTTAAGTTTGTTTTAAGTAATCTCTCCACCCAACCAGGGGCTCAAACTCACAACCCCAAGATCAAGAATCACATGCTCTACCAACTGTGCCGGCCACATGCTCCTAGTTAGTAAGTTTTTGTGCGGGCATATGTTTTCATTTCTGTTAGTATACTGGATCATATGATGACTCTGTTTTTTTTGTTGTTTTTTTTTTTTATGTCTTTATTTTATTTTGAGAGAGAGACAGAGAGTGAGCAGGGAAGGGTCAGAGGGAGACAGAGAATCTGAAGCAGGCTCCAGGCTCTGAGCTGTCAGCACAGAGCCCGACGTGGGGCTTGAACCCACAGACTGAGATCATGACCTGATCCGAAGTCGGACACTTAACTGACTGAGCCACCCAGGCGCCCTGTGGTGACTCTGTTTTAATCATTTGAGGAACTGTCAAACTTTTCCAAAGAAGCCACACCATTTTACATCCCCGTAAGCATTGCATGAGTGATTTAATTTCCCTGCATCCTTGCCAACACTTGTTAATTATTTGACTTTGTTTATTATAGCCATTCTAGTAATGTCTCATTGTGATTTGGATTTTGATTTCCCTGATGACTGATGATATTGAGTATCTTTTCATGTGCTTATTAGCCATTTGTATATCTTCCTTGGAAAATGTCTATTCAGATCCTTTGCCCAATATAATTGTTGTTTGTCGTTTTATTATTGAATTTTAAGAGTTCTTCCTGTATTCTGATACAAGTCCCTTAATACATCAGTGACTTGGAAATATTTTGTCCCATTTTGCGAGTTGTCTGTTCACTTTATTGTTCAAGTACAAAAGTTTTTAATTTTGATGAAGTTCAATTTATTTTTATTTTGTTGATCATGCTTTTGGTGTCATATCAAATAATTCATTACCAGCTCTAAGATCACAAAGAGTCTTGTGTGGATTTTCTTCTAAAACTTTTATAGTTTTAGCTCTGACATTTAAATCTTTGATCCACTTTTAGTTAATGTCTTATACGGTATGAGATCAGATCTAACTACAGTCTTTTTGCACATGGTGATCAAGTTGCCCCAGCACCATTTGTTGAAAAGACTATTCTCCCATAGAATGGTTTTGGCACCCTTATCAAAAATCAGATGATCATAGGGGGTTCTGGGTGGCTTAATCAGTTGAGCTTCTGACTCTTGATTTAGGCTCAGATTATGAGATCAAGCCCCACACCAGGCTGTGTGCTAAGAATGGAGCCTGCTTGAGATTCTTCTCTCCCTCTCTCTGCCCCTCCCCAACTCGTGCACATGCTACATCAATCATTCAGTCAATCAATCACATGATCATAAATGTCTGAGTTTATTTCTCAGTGCTACTCAGTTAATCTATATGTCTGTCCTGTGCTAGTGTCACATTGTTTTGATGGAAGTTTGAAATTGGGATATGTGAGTCCTCCAACTTTGATCTTTATCAAGATTGTTTTGGCTTCTCTGGGTCTTTGCAATTTTATATGAATTTTACAATCAGTTTGTCAGTGTTCACAAAGAAGTCAATTGGAATTTTGATGGGAATTGTGTTGAATCTGTAGATTAATTTGAAGTATTGGCATCTTAACTATGTTAAGTCTTCCATTCCTTGAACATGGAATGTTTTCCAATTATTTTCTTTCAACAGTTTCTGTAATTTTCAGAGTTAATTTTATATGTCTTTTATTAAATTTATACCTAAGTATTTTATCTTTTAATGATATTTAAATAAAATTGTTTTAATTTTCTTTAGATTGTTCATTGGAAATGTATAGAAGCATAATTAATTTTTTATATATTTGTATTTTGTATTTATGTTGTATCCTACAGCATTGTCAAACTCATTTTACTAGTTATATCCTTCCTTAGTGCATTTTTTAGGATTTTCAAGATCATGTCATCTGTGAAGATACGGTTTTGCTTCTTTTTCAGTCTAGATGCCTTTTGTTTTATTTTCTTGGCTCATTTCTCTGGCTAGAACCTCAATACAATGTTCAGTACAAATAGTGAGTGCAGATATCCTTGTTCATGATTTTAGCAGGAGAGCACCCAGTCTTCCACCTTAAGTATGATGTTAGCTGTGGTTTTTTTCACAGATAATCAAGTTGAGAAAATTTTTTTCTCTTCCTAGTCTGTTGGATATTTTTATTATGGAAGAGTATTAGATTTTGTCATATATTTTCTGCACCCATTGAGATGATCATGTGATTCTTAGTTTTATTATATAGTTTTTATTATTTGATGATGATATATTACATTAATGGATTTTACTGAGTCCTGGTGTATAATTATTTTCATGGATTGCTGGGTTCACTTTACTAGTATATTAAGGATTTTTGTATCTATATTCATAAGAAATACTGGTATGTTGTTTTCCTGTGATACCTTTTTCTGATTTTAGCATTGGGGTACTATTAGCCTCATAGAATGAGTTGGGAAGTGTCTCTTCTATTTTTTGGAAGATTTTATGAAAAACTGTTGTTAATTCTTTATATGTTTGATAGAATTCATTGATGAAGTCTTCTGTGCTGGAGCTTTTGTGTGGGTAAGATTTTTGGGGGGTTTTTTGGGTTTTTTTGTTTTTTTTTTTAAGATTTTTTTTGATTAGTACTTTGGTCTCCATTTGTTACAGGTCTAGTGCAGCATTGATGGTATAGTGGTGAGCATAGCTGCCTTCCATTTTTTTTAGGTCTATTTGAATTATATATCCTTGATCCATTTTGGTAGTTATCTGTTTCTGGGAATTTGATCTAATCTGCTGGTGTATAGCTTTTCATAGTATCCTTTATTAATCCTTTTTATTTTTGTAGATTCAGTAGAATCTTCCTTATTTATTTCTGATTCTGATCATTTGAGTTTTCTCTCTTTTATTTTCTTGGTCAGTCTGACAAAAAGTGTCAGTTTTCATTGGTCTTTTCAGTGAACATATTTACGGTTTGAGTTTTTTCCTGTTTTTCTGTTCTGTATTTTATCTATTTTTACTGTATTCTTTATTATTTACTTTCTTCCACTTGCATTAGGTTTGATTTGCTCTTCCTTTCCCACACCTATGTCTTAAGATGGAAATGTAGGATACTGATTTGAGAATACTTTTCTTGAAATAGGCATTTACAGCTATGAGTTTCCCTCAAGCACTGCTTTAGTTGCCCCTTTTACTATGTTGTGTCTTCTCTGTCATGTATCTTATGGTTACCCTTTTGATTTCTTCTTTGACCCACTGATAATTTAGGATTGTGTTAATTTTCACTTTAAGATTATTGGGTGTTCTATTATTGTTTTAAGTTTCAGTGTTTATTTTTGAGAGACAGATTGTGAGCAGGGGAGGGGCAGAAAGAAAGGGAGACACAGAATCTGAAGCAGGCTTCAGGTTCTGAGCTGTCAGCACAGAGCCCAACATGGGGCTTGAACCCACAAACAACAGGCTCATGACTTGAGCTGAAGTCAGACACTTAACTGACTAAGCCACCCAGGTGCCCCTAGAGGGTTCTGTAGATGTCTTTTAGGTCTGGTTGGTTTATAGTGTTGTCACAGTCTTCTATTTTCTTGTTAATCTTCTATGTTATTATTTTATCTATTATTCAGAGTGGGTGTTACAGTCTTCAACTATTACTATGGATTGTCTATTTCTCCCTTCATTTCTATTAGTGTTTGCTTCATATATTTTGTGCTTCTTTATTAGGGGCTGATATGTTTATAACTTATATTTTACCGACTTAAACTTTTTCATTATGAAATGCTTTATGTCTCAAAACATTTTTTATTAATACATAGTCACTTTTACTTTCTCATGGTTACTATTTGCATGACGTATCTTTTCCCATCCTTTTTTCCAGTATGTCTCCTAAGGACAGTGTATATTTGAATCAGCATTCTACTTAAACTGTGTCTTTTGATTGAATTGTTTAATCCTTTCGCATTTAATGTTACCGATATAATTGGCTTATGTCTACCATTTTGCTTTGGGTTTTTTGTTTGTTTGTTTGTTTGTTTTGGTCTCTTACGTGTTTTCTGTTTTTCTTTACTTCTGCTTTTTCTGCTTTTTTTTTACATTAAGTGAATATTTCCTATGTGGCAGTTTAATTTTTGCAGTATTTTTTCCTTTTTTGAGTATTTTTAGTGATTTTTCTAGAATTTACCATATACATCTTAAGGAATCCAAATGTACTTAGTACTTATACTAGTTAAATTCTACCATCATATAGAAAAAAGTACCTGTTATAATTAGTACCTTAACATCTGTAGGCAATACAGCTTTGCCTCCAACCTATTTCCTTTGTGCTTTTATTGGCAAATATATTACATTTGTATATTATATGGGCCCACCACTACATTATATACATATTATTTTATATAGTTGCTTTTTAAATTTTTTTTATTTTTTCAATGTTTTTATTATTTTTATTTTTGAGATAGAGTGTGAGCAGAGTAGGGGCAGAGAGAAAGGAAGACACAGAATCCAAAGTAGGCTCCAGGCTCTGAGTTGTCTGCACACAGCCTGATGCAGGACTTGAACTCAGAAACCACAAGATCATGACCTGAGCTGAAGTCAGTTGTTTAACCTACCGAGCCACCCAGGCGCCCCATATAGTTGCTTTTTAAATCAACTAGAAGAAAGGAAGTAAAGCATGCCACTTTTGGTTTTGGAACTATAAGTTTGAGCCCCACATTGGATATAAAGATTACTTAAAAATAGAGTGTTTTTTAAAAAATAAGAAATTAGGCTATTCTGCCATCCCATCTTTTGAAATTATACTTAAAAGATTTTATGAAGCTATTTGGGGAACAGGATGCATGTTCTTTAGTTATCCCCCAGGTGTATCAGCATCATTCTTGGTATCAATGGCAACATTACAGTATCACTCTAGGAGCAAACTTAATACATATCTAAATTATTACCAGAAAGAAGAGCTTAAGACCAATATAATAGAACTAAAATTATTGTTTGGCAGATGTTTTTCACCACTTCACTGAGCTTCTACAGTGATGTATCCAACAGGTCCAGTAACACAGCTGCTTCATGATAGCTAGTTCATGCTAGTGGGTCAGTCAGAATATGATCCTTCTCAAAATCAGTCATTCTCCCAAGAGCACCAGTGGTTGATTGTGTTTGATAATAGCTGCCCTTACAGTACTCAAGCCAAAGTATCTTTTATCTGAAATGTGATAGTGGATTTTGGCTCTTATACCAGTACTTAGAAAATTCAAAGTTCATATTTAAGGAAAATGTTAGCCCTGACTGCAGGTACTTTAGCAGCTTAACTGTTTATTTAATGGGAAATAACCCAGTTTTCCACCCGAGGCCATCAGTTTGCTAGTAAAATATGAACTGTGCCTCATATCAGAAGACTAGATTCTTCTATAATTAACTCCATGCTTTAAATTCATCATAGAATATAGTTATGATATGTCTGTAATCCAGCACCTGCCAGAGGCTTAAATGCTTCCTTCTTTTATCATCCTGGCAGAGTTGTATAATCCTTTGGGTTCACCATTTTGTCTTAGCTGCCAGGAAACACAAAGCTAGATTCAGTGCTCAGTGAAAGCAACAATTTTATCTCAGATGGCCTTATCCCATTTCTGTTTTGTCTTTTAAATATATGCTTTACTTCTTAGTCTGTTGAATTTTTAGAAATATTTTACATTTGGGAATAGGTGAGCTCTACAGAAGTATTTGTATAAATCTGAACATGTAACCAGAAAGCCAAGGAAAATTGGCCATTTGCATTTAAGGAAAAAACCTAAAATATTATGTAGTATTTTATTTGACATTTGTTTTTATTAATTGAGCATATAGTTTGGTCAGATTCTAATTAGTTGAGAGTTTTATATATATTGTCCTAAATAGGTGGTGTCATCACAAAAGTACATAAGCTAGAAATCACCTTGACTTGCAGAAAGGTTATAAGGCAGAAAGTTAATATTTTCTTCTAGAGACAGCAAGTTCAGCTGAGTGCCTGACCCTCAAATGAGTTGAAGGTTTATGTTGCACAGGATCAGTATAACTGCTTCCAGATGGCCGGCTCTGACATCTGCTGAGGAGTTCTGAAGGAGATTCAGATCAGTCGTTGAAATTAAATCTCTGAAACAACATTTAAAAGTCAAACTTTTCAGGCAGTTTTCATAGGATATTTTTAGTGCTTATTTTTTATACTTACAAAATGTACACGTGCTGTTTTGGAAAAAAGCAAATAATATAAATCGTCAAGAATCAGCTATATTCCCACAACTCTAAGTTGATTATTGTCATATTCATGTTTTCCTCTCCCTCTTTTTCTTTTCATATATTTTGAAAAGAACTTATAGGTCGTATCCATTTTTTTTTTTTTCGGTGTATTCAACCATTTAGTGAGCATTTTGAATTTCTTTCTTGGCATAGAGTCCTTAGAGGGAAATTAATAGGTCAAAAGACGTATCTGTTCTTAAGGTCCTTAGTACATTTTGACAAAATCTTCATTTTGTCTTTATAGGTACTGACTTGTTTTTGTTGTTTTCATGTTTCATAAAAAGAGACATATCTCATTTTAATTTGGCTTTTGGAGCATTAATAAAAATGTACGTTTTCTCATTGCACTGTGTTTTTAATTATTTGGCCAGGTCTTTTATCATAGTTTGGTAAGGTAAGTATTAATCACACATTTATTAAAGAGAGAGCTGAAGGTCAAAAACATACTACAAGTAAATGGAATTTGAACTCAAACTTGTGCTACCTTCTAACACCCAAATACATGGTTCTTTCCACTGCGGCAAGTATTAAATGTCAAAAGCCATTAAAGTAGATAGCAGTGTGGGTGCCTGGGTGGCTCAGTCATTTGAATGTCTGGCTCTTAATTTCTGCTCAGGTCATGATCCCAGGGTCATGGGATCAAGCAACACATCAGGCTGTGCGCTGAGCGTGGAGCCTCCGGAATATTGTCTCTCTCCCTTTCTCCCTCCGCACCTCCCCCACTCATGTATATGCTCACGCTCTCTCTCTCTCTCTCTCATTCTCTCTCTCTTTCTCTCTCTCTCTCTCTCAAATAAAAAAGATAGAGGGGCACCTGGTGTCTCAGTCAGTTAAGTGTCCAACTTCGGCTCAGGTCATGATCTCACAGTTTGTGAGATCAAGTCCCACATCGGGCTCTGTGCTGACAGCTCAGAGCTGGAGCCTGCTTTTGGATCCTGTGTCTCCCTCTCTCTCTGTTCTTCCCCCACTCATGCTTTGTCCCTCTCTCTCCTTCAAAAATAAATAAACATTTAAAAAATGTTTTTAAAGATAGCAATGTAACATCACTTGAATTTACAAGAATATGTAGTGAGTATGTCTTAATAACAAGTATTAATTTCCACTCACAGTGTATCATAGAGATTACCATGATCTAATCAAAAGCATGAGGAGTAACCCTGTAAAGGGCCAGTTTCACCCATTTATAAAGGGTTTTATGACATTTTAAAAAATTCTTCACACTTTGGTAGACTACAGTAGGTTTTAGATTTTAAAAATATATAGTGTGTTATCATTTTTTCCACCATAGCTTTGATTAATACAGTAAGAACGCAAGAACAAATTTTTACCTCTTTCCATGGAGATACTATCTCTATGGAACTACCGTCGAACATTGTAGGAATAAGATGAAAATTATAGAAAAACCCAAAAAAGAAACTTTTTGGACATTTGTGTCACTTATCAATCTCCACTGATCATGTAGAGCCAGTTTTGCTGCAGGTTGACTTGGCTGTACCTCGAGTGGGAAGGGGAAGCTCCTTAAAAGTATAGCAAAGCAGTGGCTGAAAGTGGCAAGGCCAGTTTTCATTGCAGTGAACTGTAGTAACTTTGAAGTTGATATTATTAGTTTTAACTTACATTCATAGTTTTCAGGAAATTTGGGACCAAATGGGATTCATTCATGGGATTGATGTTTTATGTTCCTATTCAGTGGTAGAGTATGAACTTCTATAAGGACTAGGCCTGGTGTTTTACTTTTAAAAGTCCCCTTTCTGTTTATACCTTGCCTTCCAAAGAAGAAATTTTTTGAAGCTATGACAAAATGATTTTTCATTTTTGATATATAAATATTTGTATTTTTTAGTATTTGTTTATTTTTGAGAAAGAGAGTGTGTGCAATCACAAGTGGGGGAGGGGCAGAGAGAGAGGGAGACACAGAATCCAAAGCAAGCTCCAGGCTCTGAGCTGTCAGCACACAGCGTAATGTGCGACTCGAACTCATGGACTCCGAGATGATGACCTGAGCCAAAGTTGGATACTTTACCAACTGAGCCACCCATGTGTCCCATAAATATTTGTGTTTTTTTTTTTCAAGAGGACAAAGAGAAGGTGGTGTCCCTTCCTTTTTCTGTTTTCTTTTAATGTTTGTTTATTTTTGAGAGAGAGAGACAGAGACAGAATATGAAGCAGGCCCCAGGCTCTGAGCTGTCAGCACAGAGCCTGACACGGGGCTCGAACTCACAAACGGTGAGATCATGACCTGAGCCAGAGTCGGACGCCTAACCAACTGAGCCACCCCAGGCGCCCCAATATTTGTTTGTATTTTTAATGTGAGAGTGGTATTTAAAAAACTGACTCCCTTTCTTTTCTTTTTTTTTTTTTAACGTGTTCTAGTTATGCCTTTGTAGAAGACAAATTAGATGGTAATTGAAAATAGAGCATTTAAGAAATTTAAGAGAGCTACCCATTGTCCAGTCTGTGTCCCTTCAAGTGTCTTCATGTCTTTTGGGGGATAGTTAGTCTTGGAACTCGCTTTTATAATTCATTTACCTAAGGGATAATCTAAGACTAGAAAACTGATTTATACTAACTATGTAAAACTAAAACTGTAGTGGTTAACTGGAATGGCAGTTGTAGCTTGGTGGTATGGGATGTATTGCTCATCTCAGTGACCTGAATGTTCTCTTCTCTGTTCTGTGTGGCTTCCTGTCACTCATGTGCCTCAGAACTTGAGTAAGCCATTAGAAGTTGCTTAGTGAACAAGATCAGGGTGAAGGGTACTGCACAGCCCAAGAGGGTATTTATCCCAATTTGAACAGAATATAAAAATCTTTCCACCTTTCAGTGAAACTTTTATTCTCCCAGTAGCAGCAAATTTACAAACCATGTTTTAAGCTGTGTTACTTCCACAGCTTAGCTGATACTCATATAATGCATCCCAATCATAGTTAACATCAATTTTAGGAAGTACTATTTTTACATTTTGTCATAAGGTCCAGAATCCCCTTTTCTGAAATCCTCTCTATATCCCTTTCCTTTTCCCTTTTTTTTTGAATCACATTTATTTCCTGCCACCAAAAAAAAAAAAAAAAAACATTTTATGAGTTTTTAGTAATTGGAAAAGTAGGGAATCATTTTTAACTTTTTATTGCAGAAAATTTTAAATGTGTATAAACATAAACTAAAGTGCACTGAACCTCATGTATCCATAACTTCTGTAGTACTCATCTGTTTCATCTAAAGCTCTACTTCATCCTCTTCCCGTGTGATTTTGAAGTAAATTCAGATAACCTACCGTTTCATTCATGACTATTTCAGTATAGGAATCCCTAAAAGATTTTTTTTTAAACCACAGAACTATAATACAGATTCACATTAAAAATCTTAAGGAGGTGCTTGAGCAGCTCAGTCAGTTAAACGTCTGACTCTTAATTTCAGCTCAGGTCATGATCTCATGGTTCGTGAGTTCAAGCCCCACATAGAGCCTGCTTGAGATTCTCCCTCTTTGTCCCTCCCCCACTTGCTCTCTCTCTCTCTCTCTCTCTCTCTCTCTCTCTCACATACACACACACACACACACACACACTCTCTCTCTCTCTCTCTCTCAAAGTAAATAAAGTTAATTTTAATATATACCTTCTTAATTATATCAGATATCTAGTTGGTAATTGTAATTCTAACTACTCTACAAATATTGCTTATGTTTTTACACATTTGTCTTTCTGAATGTCCCATAGTCTGGATTTTACTGATTGTCTCATCATGGTGTTTACACATCTCCCTATAGTCTTTATAATTCAGTATTTGGATCTAACATATTTTTAATGCAAAAACTTGTTAAAACTAGATTAAGAAATTATACTCTCTAAGGAAAGTTTGTTTAAATGATTGAAAAAGACTGGTAACTCATAAGGCTTTATATATAAATTAAGATTAAAAACATATTGTAACAAATCCCATATTAGTTTGAGTCTCAAAAATTAACTTGAGAATTGCAGCAATAACTGAATGGTTTTACACCAACAGCCTCTATTTTTGTCAGTATTTATGTTAGACTATGTTAGAATTATATTTTACTATTTCCTTTATTCTTAGTTCATATTTTAAGCAATAAAACATTTTTTTCTGAGTCTTATTATTATCAAACAGCATGTTCCCTTGTTTAAAACATAACTTATTGAGATCCATATAAATTATTTTTTCATTTTTTAAAAGTTAGTGAGTTATTTTTCTTCTTTTTTAAATAATTATTTGAACAAAGAAAGGTCATATTTAGAATAAATTGTGAAAGAGTAAGAGCAATGAAATTAGGAATGGTTTTTTCTAGTCTTTAAAAAAAATCAGTATAACTGTCATAAACATAAAGAGATTTTTTTTTTTATCCAAAAAGTAATTGTTTCTGACTCATAGAGAATAGAAGTAGATTTTACTTTACCCCTAACCAATTTGGGGAAAAAAATTTTTTAATAAATTTATAGGATCGTTTCATTCAAAGAATCTTTACAGCCATCTCCATCTCACTGTGCTGTGTTTTTGTCTTTGTTCATTTCTCCCCCCATAGCTCATCAGTAGGTTACTTGCAACATCCAGGATCAGAACAAGTACAGTTTCCTCGAACTACTTCACCATGCAATTCCCAGCAGCTTCAAAGCCACCAGTGTGCAGGTATGACTATAATTTAAAAAGAAAGCTAATGATTTGTCCATTTGAGAAATAATTAAGTTCCTGAGGCATTTCTAGAATAGGATTTTCAACTCTGTGCTGAGATTTACCCAAGGATGACATGCAAACTCAGAGTTAATGGTTTTCATCCACTTCTTCCTTTTTTGTGTTACTAATACAACACTGCTGTCCTGTTTCCCTTCTTCAGATTCTCCTTCCTTCCCCACCTCATACATATTAGTGTTCTCTGGAATCATCTCCTTACTCTTCTGCTCTTCCTAGGTAATCCACCCACCTCCTAGGCCTCAACAACTGCTTTTTTGCCAGCAACTCCATCGTCTTATTTTGGCTGAGAAGAGAGCCATGTAGCCAGCTGTCTACTGGACACCCCTACCCCGTTGTATCAAAGGCACTTTAGATTTACTAGTTCTCCCTCCTCCTGCATCCCTTACCCACCTTCTGTCTAGGGACCAGAACAGTTTTCAGAGTCATAATCAAGTCTCTCTACTCCCTCTTTTCACATTCATGCCGTTACCATTTCCTTAAGTCTCATACCTTCTTTCCTTCCTCCCCACTGCTGCCATTCTCCACCAGTTCTTTTCACATCGTATTTGCTGCAGTCTCTTAAGTGTTTTGTTGATTTCTTGTTTGCTCCACAGCCAACTTATCCCCTCCCCAACACATAAACATGCACGCATGCACATGTGCACACACACTGTTCAAGAAATATTTTCCTGAAACAAAAAGTCTCTTTTTATGTCATTCCCCTGAATCAGAAATGTACATGGATGGATTCTCCATCTAAACTCCCTAGCAAATAAGCTTCCTATTTATACTTACATGTTCAGGTCACACAAAACTGTGCTTCCAAAATGTACCATGCTTTTTCATGCCAAGGATATTTTTCTATCAGTTCCTCCCTCTGCTTGGAATGCCGCTCTTCCATCTTTTTGCCAAAAATCTTGCTTATCCTTAAAGTTTGAGTCAAAAATCACCTCTTCTATAAAGTCTTCCCTAGTACTCAAAACAAAATTTGTTACTTCTTTTCTCTGCTTCTGTAGTGTCTTAAACAATCCTTTGTCATGACACCATCTTTTATTATAATGATTTTTTGACAGACGTAATCTCTGAGAAATAGAGAAACCATAAATGATTATCAGATAAATAATGGTGTGCATCCCCGAGATGCGCTGCTGTGGTTGAGGAGATCTTCGGGGTATGCCTAAGCGTCAGCCCTCTCTGGTTTGCCTAGCCAGTCAGGTTGGCTCACTTTCCAGGGAACTGGAAACGACCATTTTCAGTGGCCCTAGGAACATAAGAATCCTGCCTTACCTTATACTGAAGGGGTGTTTGCCTAATACTACCACTGCTGCAGACTGGTACACAAGAGGAGTAAGTCAGACAAGGAGGTATACAATAGTCTACTTACCTCTACTATATAATTAACAGTGTTTATACATACATGTGGCCACAGCTTTTTAAAGTTAGCCAAGGAGGTCTTCCTAGCTGCCTTTTTCAGGTAAGAACATACTGTAAAAGAGTTAACTAATTTCCCCAGAGTCAGGACATTTCAGAGTATGAAAATTGGGCTTTCTGATTCCCACATGCCAAACTTTTTTTTCTCTGTGTATTTAAAATAATGCCAGTTTTAAAATTAATCCATTTTAGCAATCATTTACTTTTATAGATAATGTCTCAATTATGCTACCCTCTCTTAGGTCCTGTAGTAGGTATTTGGACTTTCCTGAGTAACTGTGGGCTTGTTATTTTAGAATAACTGAGATGTTTAGGCCTACAGAGTCCCATTTTAATGTCTTTTTAAACACACACGTTTATGGCATGAAGTTCTGGGGCTTAAATATGACTTGTATATATGATAATAAAGTTTTTCTCAGAGATGTAAAATGATTGCCATTTTCTTAGTGTTTAAAGCTACCAGCTACTTGGCACAGTATACTTACTGCAGTGTCCCAACTCTGATTTCCAGCTGTGCCACCTCCGCCCCCTGGTGGAGGAATGGTGATGATGCAGCTCAATGTACCAAACAATCCGCAGTCTCGGGCCCACTCACCCCCACAGTGGAAACAAAACAAATATTACTGTGATCACCAGAGAGGGCAGAAGTGTGTGGAATTTAGCAATGTAGACAATATTGTTCAGGTAAGATGCTTCTTTTGTTTATTGTAATTTTAAAACTTCCGGCGTTTGGGGCGTCTAGGTGACTCAGTCGTTTAAGTATCTGACTCTTGGTTTTGGCTCAGGTCATGGTCTCGGCTCAGGTCATGGTCTCGGCTCAGGTCATGGTCTCAAGGTTTATGGATTCAAGCCTCACGTCGGGCTCTGCACTCCTTGGATTCTCTCTCTCTACCCATTCTCTGCTCACTCGCCCGTGTGCACACAGACTCTCTCAAATAAACTTTTTTTTAATGTTTTATTTATTTTACATTTGTATTTATTTCTGAGAGATAGAGACAGCTTGAGAAGGGGAGGGTCACAGAGAGAGGGAGATACAGAATCTGAAGCAGGCTCCAGGCTCTGAGCTGTCAGCACAGAGCCCGATGTGGGGCTCAAACCCACTGACTGAGATCATGACATGAGCCAAAGTCGGTCGCTTAACCGACTGAGCCACCCAGGCGCCCCTCAAACTTTAAAAAAAAAAAAAAAAAAAAAAAAAAAAAAAAAAACAACTCAGGGGCACCTGGGTGGCTCAATCAGTTGATTTTCAGACTTTAACTCAGGTCATGATCTCATGGTTCCTGAGTCTGAACCCCCCATTAGGCTCTCTACTGTCAGCAAAGAGCCTGCTTTGGATCCTCTGTCCTCCTCTGTCTCTGCCCCTCCCCTATTTGTGCTCTTTCAAAAATAAGTAAACATTTACAGAACATGAAGAAAATAAAAATCTTTCAGCAATTTAGTCCCAAAAGATTGACCTTACAAGGCTTGACTTTGAATTTGAAATCTTCTCAGATTAGTAAAGAAATTTGAACATTCTCTATATCCCCACTGTTACTTTCAATATGGAAATGTTATTTTTCAACCTTTGTGTTTGTAAAATGTTTTAGTTTAAAAAATCATAAGATATACTAGATCTAAAATTTGGTAAAGAAAAATAATTCATTTTCCTACCTTGTCCATTTGAACTATTAGTGTAACCAGAAGATTGATGCAGAACACTCTTTATTATAGAAGAAATTCAGTTAATAAATGTTAAAGCAATAGTAGAATTTAAAACTCACCATTTTGAAATCTCACTGAAATAATGCATCATAAAGCAAATCATCAGCACATGTCAAGAACATTATGAAAAGGTTTATGGGGGAATTTAAAATGGATAGATTAGGGCCATCTGGGTGGCTCAGCAGGTTAAGCATCTGGCTCTTGATTTCTGCTCAGATCATGATCTTACTGTTTCTGAGATGGAGCCCCTGGTTGGTATCTATGCTGACAGGACAGATTCTCTCTCTCTCTCTGCTCCTCCCCCATGTGCACACACCCTTTCTCGCGTGTCTCTCTCTCTCAGTCTGTGGGATTCTATCTCCCTCTCTGTCTGCTGCTCCCCATGTGTATTCTCTCTCTCTCTCTCTCTAAGTAAACATTAAAAAAAATTTTAAGATGAACTGAAATATTTCAAGGTACATGATTAAATCATAGCAGAATAAGACAGGCAAAGGTCATTTGTAGGCTAGCTCACAAACTGTAAATGCCCAGTGGCCATTAATCAAATGAAAATACAAAAATATTTTTATTTATGTATTCTGGGAAATTTACAAAGACTCATAATATTCAGTATGGGCAGAGATAACCAGTTATAAACTCTACTGTTCATTCTCAGTGGAACTACAAACTCATAGAACTCTTTGAAGTATAATTTAGTGACAAAAATAACCCAATTAAACTGAGGGCTGATGGGGGTGGGGGAGAAGATAAGTGGGGTGATGAGCATGAAGGAGGGCACTTGTTGGGATGAGCACTGGGTATTCTATGGAAACGAACTTGGCAATAAACTATGGAAAAAAAATTAAAAAATAAACAAAAATTGGGTGGAAGACTTTAAATGGCATTTTTCCAAAGAAGACATACAGATAGCCAACAGACAGATCAAAAGATGCTCAACATCACTCGTCAAGGAAATGCAAATTAAAACCACAGTGAGATATCCTCTTACACCTGTCAGAATGGCTAAAATCACTCTCAAACGTTGGTGAGAATGTGAAGAAAAGGAATCCATGTGCATGCACTGTTGGTGCAATGCATACAGTGCAGCCACTGTGGAAAACAGTATGGACTTTCCTCAAAATATTAAAAAAAGAAATACCATGTGATCCAATAATTGTACTGGGTATTTATCCAAGGAAAATGAAGACACTAATTCAAAATATTTAAGTGGATAAGGAAAATGTGGTATATATAAACAATGGAATATTACCCATTAAAAAAGATTGAAATCTTAGCATTTCCAACAACATGGATGGACCTAGAGGGTATTATGCTAGGTGAAATAAGTCAGACAGAGAAAGACAAATACCATATGATTTGACTCATATGTGGAATCAAAAAAACAAAACAAATGAATAAACAAAAAGCAGAATCAGACCTGTAAATACAAAGAACAACTGATGGTTGCCAGAGGGAAGGGAAATGGGCAAAATAGATGAAGGAGAGTGAGAGATACAGGCTTCCAGCTATGGAATGAACAAGTCACGGGATGAAAGGCACAGCATAAGGAATATAGTCAGTTACATTGTAATAGCATCATATGGTAGCATAGTAGCTATACTTGTGGTGAGAATAGCATAACCTATAGAGAAGTTGCATCACAATGTTGTACACCTCAAACTATCAGCTGTACTCAAATCTAAAATTTTTTTAATGTTGAACAAATCCATGAGTTATACTCATATAAATGAATAAATGGGAGGAAAAGTGACTTTTTTTTACAGTGAAATGTGAACTAGTAAATATAGAAGTAATGATGGAATTACAGGATCACCACTGGGAAACCAACAAGTAAGAATCATCACTAGAGGAGAGAGGGTTCTAGGACACTGGCACAGTAGAAGCATCAGGAGTCCATGTCTCCACCTAGAAATGATTACACTGGCAGAATCTGATGTAATAGTTTTGTTGATCTAGAATCTTTTGAAGGCTTACAACTGCTAGGGAAAAGCTTGAGTGATACATTGAACTTAATTTCAGTCAGTTTCAGCTTTCAACACAGTAGCATCTACCCATCCTAACCCCCAACCCCAAACAGGCTGTTGTGCATGTTTTTACTGGAGCAGCTCACAGGAGCCAGGGTAGGCAAAAAGGACCGTGTCCTCCATATACAAGGCATGTATGTTCTGATCATGGGTTTCTGCTTCTGATCACAGAGGTACAGACAAAGAGGCAGTAGCCATCATTGCAACTCCCCCCCCATTGCTGTGAATCTCTCCCTCCATCCCCCATCCCCAACACTTCTGGGGGACTTAAAGGGCTGGTACCCTGTTTTTCCTCCCTTCATTTTTCTCTTTGAATCCCTTTTGGGTGCCAAACAGTGAGGACTAGGACATTCAAAAGCAACTGAATATATAGGGCACATGCCCAGGAAAAGGCACAGGCCAAAGCCTGAGAAGTCCTTGAAGCTATAACTCAGGCTTATCTTTGACACAGAGACAGCTCGCAACAGTCAGTAAACAAAAACCATAACAACAACAGAATATAACAAACCCCGGGAGGGGCGGAGAATCTGATTCCAGTTACCACATTATTAGATTCAAATGTCCAGTTTTCAACAAAGAGTCACAAGGCAAGCCGAGAAACAGGGCAATGTGGCTCATTCAGAGGAAGAAAATCAACATAGTCTTTGAAAAAGACCCGATGACAGATCTCCTAGAAAAAAAGCCTTAAAACAGCTGTCTTCAGGCTATCAAGAACTACAGGAAGATGTGGCAAAAGACAAGAAAATGGAAATATCAATAAAGAGATGGAAAACCTAGAAGAGGCCAGACATTCTAGAGCTCAAAATATAATAACTAAAATGAAAAGTTCCCTGGAGGAATTCACTGGCAGATGTGAACAGGCAGAAGAAAAAAATCCAAGAATTTGAAGATAGGACAGTGGAAATTATCAAGCCTGAGGAACAGACAAAACAGAATGAAGAAAAGTGAACAAAGCCTAAGAGACCTGTGAGACACCATCAAGTTGACCGACACGCACACTGTGGTTGTCACAGAAGGAAGAGAATATTTGAATAAATAATGGTTGAAAACCTACCAAGTTTGATGAAAGTTGGCATACATGAATATAAACATCAAGCATTGTGATGAACTGTAGTTAAGAACTGCAAGATACCTACTCTGAGACACAGTATAATCAGTCTTTCAAAGGATAAAGACTGTATTAAGGGGGTATGGCTCAGGGGTAGAGCATTTGATTGCAAAGGATAAAGACAGTATTCAGAGCAGCAGGAAAGAAACAACTCGTCACATATAAGGAATGCTCAAAAAGGTTATCAGCAGATTTCTCATCAGAAACGGGAGGCCAGAGGGGCGCCTGGGTGGCTTAGTCGGTTAAGCGTCCGACTTTCACTTAGGTCATGATCTCGTGGTTCGTGGGTTCAAGCCCCGCGTTGGGCTCTGTGCGGACTGCCAGCTCAGAGCCTGGAGCCTATTTCAGAGTCTGTATCTCCCTCTCTCTCTGACCCTCCCCTGCTCACGCCGTCTCTCTCTCTCTCTCCTAGAAATAAATAAAAATTAAAATTAAAAAAAAAAAGAATCCTTGGTGATTCTCCTTTCAAAAAAGAAGAAGAAGAAACGGGAGGCCAGAGACAGCAGGCTGATATATTCAAAGTGCTAAGAGGAAAAAAAAAAAGTTAACTACAAATCCTGTATCTGGTAAAAACTGCCTTTCAAAAGTGAGGTAGAGGTGTCTGGGTAGCTCAGTCACTTATGCATCCAACTCAATTTCCGCTCAGGTCATGATCTCACAGTTAGTGACACTGAGCCCCACATTAGACTCTGTGCTGACAGCATGTAGCCCGCTTGGGATTCTCTCCCTCTGTCTCTCTGCCCTTCCCCCGACTCATGCTTGCTCTCTCACCTCTTTCTCAAAATAAATAAATACATTACAAAAACAAAATAAAAGTGAGATAGAAATTAAAATTCCCAGGTAAACAAAACTGGAGATGGGCCCTGCAAGAAATTCTCAAGAGTACTGCAGAGTGAAGTAGAAAGAATACTAGACAGTAAGACAAAACTGTATAAAGAAAGTTCTCAACATAAATACATAAGCAAATATAAAAGCTAGTAGCATTGTGCCAGTGATCCATATCTCTACTTTTTGCTTTCTATGTGATTAGAGAGACAAATGCACTTAAATATTCTTTTATAAACATTATCTAAAAGGTAGTGTTCTAGCTTTGATTTGTAACTCCAAATTTTGTTTTCTAAATAATTTAAGAAACTAATGCACTTAAAAGAGTTACTAATGGGGCACCTGGGTGGCTCAGCCAGGTAAGCATATGACTTCAGCTCAAGTCATGATCTTACAGTCCATGAGTTCGAGTCCCGCATCGGGCTCTGTGCTGACAGCTCAGAGCCTGGAGCCTGCTTCAGATTCTGTGTCTCCCTCTCTCTGCCCCTCCCCCACTCCATCTCCCCCCCCAAAATAAATAAACTTTTTAAATAACTTTTAAAAAATTACTAGTTTGGGGCGCNCAGCTCGGAGCCTGGAGCCTGTTTCAGAGTCTGTGACTCCCTCTCTCTCTGACCCTCCCCTGCTCACGCTGTCTCTCTCTCCTAGAAATAAATAAAAAACATTAAAAAAAATTTAAAAAAATAAATAAAAAAATTACTAGTTTATGTTTGGGGGCACACAGTATATAAAGATGTACTTTTATGTCATCAGCAACCAAAAGAGGTGGGAACAAAGATACAAAGAAGCAGAGTTTTTGTGTATAATTGAAGTTAGGCCAATATAAATTCAAAGTAGAATGTTATAACTTTAAGATGTTAGATGTAATGCCCAAGGTAAACACAAGGGGAAAAGCTAGGGAATATATACAAAAGGAAATGAGAAAGAAATTTAAACATTTACTACAAAAAACTGAGTAAACAGAAAATGCAGGAAATGAGGGTGGGAGGAAGCTGTAAGAAAACAGCAAAATGACAAAGGCAAATCTCTCTTTATCAGTAGTTATTTTAACTATAATGACAGAGACTGGCAGAATGGATAAAAACACCTGATCTAACTAAGAGATCTAAGAGACTCCCTTTAGATCCAAAAACACAAATGAATTGAAAGTGACAGATTGCAAAAAGATAGTCCATGAAAATATCAACCAAAAGAGAGTAGGGGTAGTTATGTTAATATTAGGTAAAATAAGACTAGACCCAAAAAATTTTCTAGATACAAAAGTTCAATACAGCAAGAAGATACAATAATTATAAACCTGATTGTATAATCTGATAATTAATTACCTGGTAGCAGACCATCTAATAATTGCTGGAAACTTTAATATCCCACTCTCAATAATGGATACAACAACCAGGGAAGAGTTAAGTAAGGAAATGGAGAACTTAAACAGAACAAAGTTGCTAGATCCAACAGACATATAAAGAGAACTCCACCTGCACATCGTTTCACATGTGAATATTGTACACATTGTTCTTGTGCATGTGGGACATATTCTTGGATAGACCAATATATATGTTAAGCCAAAGTTCAATCGCAGTAGATTTTAAAAGGTAAATTTCAGCTAATACTGTATCTTCTCCAACCAACATTGTACTGGGAGTTCTACCTGGAGCAGTTAGGTGAGAAAAAGATACAAAAGGCATCCAAACTGGGAGAGGAAGTAGTAAAATTCTGTTTACAGATAATACAGTGTCTCCCTAATACTATAACTAGAAAGGAAAAAATAGTAATTTAACAATGAAGAGACCTGGCAGACACCACCTTAACCAAGTGATGGAAGTAAACATCACCCATACTGTGTTAACACATGGACCTCAGGCTCCCTCTTACGTGATGCATTGAGAAGGACACGGATCACTTCCCTAGCACTCCTTCCCCAAATATATATTGTAAATTTGAGGATGAGGAAGCAGCAGGCAAAGCCAAATTGAGGGACATTCTACAAAATAACTGATCTTCAAAATGACCTTCAGAAACTGATCTTCAAAAATGTCAAAGTCATGAAAGAGAAGAAAGACTGAGGTTCTGTTCCTAATTTAAAAAGATGAAAGAGATGTGACAGCTAAATGTAACATTTGATTCTGGACTAGAAGAGGAAATGTTTTCTTTTTTCTTTATTCTTTTTTTTTTTTTGCTATAAAGTATGTTAGTACAACAATTGGTGAAATTTGAATAAACTATAGATTACATAATATTACTGTCTTGTTAATTGCCTGATTTTGATAATTCCTTTTTTTTTCCAAGAACTTTTCTTAGAAACCTCTTTATTACAAGTTTTTAAAACACTACTACATATATTACAGAGTAGGATCACTTTTATATAGATTTGATGATTCTACTGTGGCTATTTATGTAAGAATATGTCCCTGTTTTTAGGAAAAATACACTAAGGTTATTTTGGGATGGAGTATTGTGAACAACTCATTCTCAAACAGTTTGGAAAAGACTAACAATATATAGAGAGAGATAAAGATTTAAAAAATATGCAGAGAGAGAGATTTATATAAAAATATAGGAAATCCAAGAATTCTTTGTGTTATTTTTGGTAACTGTTCTTTAGGGATGAATTGTTCACAAAGGAAATGTTAAAACAGTTGACATGAAAAAAAGAATGAGATAAGTGTGTATTCTTTTTCTCATGGAAAAGTATCTTCAGTATGATTGTCCAGGTACAAAAGCAAGATTCAGAAATAGGATGTGTAGTCTGTTTCCGTTTTTATAAAACATAGACATATGGATGCATACGTATGGGTGTAGAAACAGTCTGTTACTGGTATTTGTCTTTAGGAGTTGAAAATTATAAAAAATAATTTTTTTAAAAGTTTATGTTTTAAGTTTTTTAATAACAAGTTCATATTTGTAATCAGAAAAAAACATTTTGATCAAAAGTTAATTTGCAAAAATATGACTAAAATGCTGATCGATTTTTTTTTTTTTTGATGTGATTACAGCACAGCCCTCAACTCAGTAGTCCCATTATTTCACCAGCTCAGTCGCCAGCACCAGCGCAGCTGACCACCCTGAAGACTGTCCGTCCTTCCGGACCACCCCTTTCCATCATACCTCAGTTTTCTAGACCTTTTGTTCCAGGGCAGGGTAAGTGCACAAAAACTAAGTCACAGCCTCAGATTTGGAGGACATCCTTCCCCCGGGTGATGTGTGGAATTGTCGGATCACTCTATTATACACCTGAAACTAATACAACATTGTATGTTAACTTTTCTGGAATTTACTTTTTTATATAATTAAAAATACAAGACCTCCCTTCCCAGTCACTTTGTGATATCCTGTGGTCCTGCTTTCAGTTTTCCACAGGACTGCCTTTTGGTCTCCACCCGGAGACCATATGGTCTTGTAACCTTAATGTTTCATCACTAGTTAATAATTCCTAGCTTAGTAATTACTTCCATTCAATAATTCATTATGTGATGGAGTCAAAATGACCTTAACTTATGATCCTTGGACTCCATTTCTCTATAGTAGTATATGCAATGCTATAAATTTGTTCTTTATTTCTAACACCTGTATGACAGTAGTATATATCAAAATGTACTCAACAGTTTTTGAGGCCTTATTGTGCCCCTGACAGAGATGAGTAAGATGAGGTCCCCCTCCTCACCGACCCTCAGTTTAGTTGGAGGAACAGACAGCAAATGGATGATTATAAAATAATATGGAAAACATTAATTTTGTTTTCAGGAATTTATCCTAAGGATAACGCACACAATGACTTATCCACAGAAGAGTTTGGTCTGTAGCAGAAAAATGCAAAACAATCTGAATGTCTATCAATACAGGTTGGATTAGCGTGTGTCTATACAGGGCATACTAAGCAGTCATCCAAAAAACATGTTTCAAAGAATCATTAAAAGAAGAAATACAGTACAGTGAGTGATTTTAAAAAACACGTTACCTGGAGAGGAGTGGTAGATACAGACTTCAAGTTATGGACTGAATAAGTCCCAGGGATGGGGGAGTACAATATAGGGAATATAGTCAGTGGTATAATGGCATTTTATGGTGACAGATGGTAGGGACACTGGTGGTGAGCATAGCATAACATCCAACTTGTCCAGTCACTGTGTTGTACACCTGAAACTAATGTTTCAATGTGTTGACTGTTCCTCAATTTTTTAAAATATTTACTTTGTGGGAGTATGTAGGAGAGGCAGGGGCTTACTGGAGACGTCCAGTAGGCCTTTGAAAAGGTGCTCAACATCATCCATTATTCATTACGGAAAAGGAATATTAAAATCAGAATGAAATATCACTTTGACCCCACTAGAGTGGCTATAATCAAAAAGATTAACACCACTGAATATAGGTGAAGTTACAGAGCAACTAGAATTCTCGCACATCAGTGTGGAGGGGTAAAATTTTGGAAAAAAGATTTGAGTTTCCTACAAAGTTAATCACTTACCGTGCAATGCAGTAGTTCTACTCCTAGGTATTTACTCAAGAGAAATGAAAGCATACCTGTGTAGACTTGTACAGCAACTTATATAACAACCTTAATTTATTATAATCAACCAAACTGGACATGACCCAAATGTCCACCAACAAGAGACTGGATATATAGATTGTAATGGATCCTTACAGTGGAATACTATTCAACGATTTGAATGAACAAGGCAACCTGACCTGCAGCAACATGGATGAGTTTCAGAGTCATTATATTAAGCAAAAAACAAGCCAAACACAAAGACATACTATATGATTCCAATTAAATTAAATCCAGTTATAGGCCAACTAAGCTGTGATGTTAGAAATGAGATAATCATGTGGATGGGATACGGTAAAGAGCTCGAGGGCACTTTTCAGGGGATGGAAATGTTTGTTGTCTTTTTGGGTTTTGATTACATGGACTTTTACAATTGTTGGAATTCATCAAACCTGACACTAAACACAGTGCATTTTGTTTTACATAATTTATGTCTCAATTTTTAAAAGATTTATAAAATACACACATACGTATGTGTGAGCACACATACATAGAACAAAGGCTGAAAAGATACACACCAAAAATGTTAGAAGTGATGGAATTTCCAGAGTGGTTTTTATTTTCTCGTTTGTAATTGTGTTTCCAAATTTTCTACAAAGCTACATACTTTAATAATCTAGAAAAATAAAGCATAAAAAGTAAATTGAAGGGGCGCCTGGGTGACCCAGTTGATCAAGCATCCCACTTCAACTCAGGTCATGATCTCTTGATTCATGAGTTCAAGCCCCACATCGGGGTCTGTGCTGAAAGCCCAGAGCCTGGAGCCTGCTTCGGATTCTGTATCTCCATCTCTCTCTGACCCTCCTGTGTGATCTCTTTTTCTTTCTCTCTTATCTCAAAAATAAGTAAACATTTAAAAAAATTTTTTTCTGAACAGTAAATTGAAATAGTGTGTGGCAACAGAGTATTACTGGGGTGCATGGTCTAGGAGGAATGCCCCAAGAGGAGCTTACAGCATGGCCTATCAGGTGTCTTTGATTATTGCTGTCTACAGTTCATCTCCATATATGAAAAGAATACTGCTCCATAGGCCTAAACTTAACCCTGACTTTCTTGGAACTGTTCTTTATACATCTTCATGCTTTGCACTGCATCTCTGATCTCAGCACTAAGCCTTCATGGCATATCTGCCCTTCGAATAGTGCTGGGGAAGGAGCAAGTCTGTCACGGGCACATCCTGCCAGGATGCTGCCCTGGCTCCTTCACACTGTTGGTCAGAAAAGAACTGGAGTAGGGAGAAGGCCACATCTTGCTTTTCTCTATTATGAAGCTTTCAAGGGATTTATGAGTCCCTGAAGTGCTTTACTGGCACCTGTGCATAACCCCCTCCAAACTCAGAATGTGCTGAATTGTGGAACATATGGTTAAAATAAAATGAGAATATTAACAAATGAAAACATTATTCTACAGGACAAGGTCTTTGCAATCAGCATTTATTAAACCCTTTAAAGACTGTTCAAGAGCAGACCCAAGACCTAAAATGTAAATATACCCATTGGTTAACATTGTAAAAATGTTTGTAGTGGGCCCCTGGCTGGCTCAGTCAAAGGAGCGTGCAACTCTTGATCTCAGGGTCATGAGGTTATGATAGGTGTAGAGATTATTTAAAAAAAAAAAAATGAACTTTAAAAAAAAGTTTGTGATGAGCATATATAAATGTATATATGCATATATTTATTGTAATTAATAGTGACATGGGGAGGGGTGCCTGGCTGGCTCAGTCAGTAGAGCATGTGACTCTTAATACCAGAGTTGTGTGTTCCAGCCCCGCATTGACTGCAGAGATTACTTTAAAAATTAAAAAATCTTTAAAATAAAAAAAAAAAATAGTGATTTTGGCGAGATGGCTTAATGTTTTCCCTTCCCCTCAAATGTAAATTATATTAATTTTTAATCATCATAGAAAACGTGGATTTTAGCATCTCAAGTGGGTGGAATGGGTATTACAGTTATTCTGGAATGTTAAGGTAAATAGGTTTAGGTAAATGAAGCTTCCCTCCTTCCTGTCCCCTGTCTACTTTGGGAAGTACTTTTATAACTGAGCAGAGAACAATGTAAAAATGGTTTTTTAATTGACTTTCAGGAGATGCCAGATATCCATTGCTTGGCCAGCCTCTGCAGTACAACCCTCCTGCTGTTTTGCACGGACACATTCCAACCCAGCAGGTATGTCAGCTGTCTGGCAGCTAGCCTTTGTTGGCAGAACGTCATAGCTCTGTTGCATGGAGCATGGGGTCCTGGGCCCACCTGCTGGCATTGCGCAAGGAGTCCTCTGTACCACAGCCGGCCGACTTATCGATGTGGCCCCCATTGAGCCTGGGTCTGGCCACACAGAGAGCAGACAAGGGAGCAGGTGGTGTGCTGTTTGGCTGAGCGGTCAGTGCACTAGTGCTGTCCCAAACCAGGGGGCTTGGTGGCTGGGGTGTTAGGGCACCCTTGCTTATGAAAGACAGCAAGTGACTAGTCATAGTGAGGGACAGAAGTACAGAACCCAGACTGGGTATGTTTAGGGGTTAAGTGTTTAAACATTACAGACCTATTTTTTTTTCAGCACTATTAACCTTATTTCTCATCTGTTTGTGGGTTTCCAGGGTCAGTCTGGCAACAGGCATGGAAACCGAGGAAGGAAACAAGCTAAAAAAGCTGCATCCACTGACCTTGGTGCAGGAGAGCCAGGTGTGTCTCCGAGTGGCAATTAGATGTGACTCTATAGCAGTCTTTAGACAAAAATGGGGTTTCCTCTTCCTAAAGCCCTGAATATTATAGGAAATTATGCTACCTGTAATGTAGGGCTCTTAAGTATATTCTTGTAAGTGTCTCATTTCAGATTTCAGAGTGCAGTGAGCTACAGGTGGATTTAGGAGGGAGGAAGAGACCAAAGGGAAAAGTTATATGTGAAAGGAACAGATAGCATGACACCCTTTGCCTGTGTGTTTTTGGAGAAAGGAAGTAGTCTTAAACACTCATGCAGAGATAGTCTGATGAACAAATAACTGCCTTTCTGTGGCAGAGTGCTTTCAATACGTACTCGACAGCCTTGAGTCGTTACACAAGTGCTGTTATTTTTATTTCACAGTGGGGACACGGAGGCCAGGAGACTACTCAGGATAACACACCTAACTTAGAGAAGCCACTCTACAATGCTGTGTTTTCTATGCATAGCTTTCAGTGAAGACCAAGATGGGTAGTTTAGTACCATTAGTTCTACACCCCTTACCTAAGGGGTGGGTAGGAATGGTTTTTTTAAATGGCAAGCATTACAGTTTTGTGGGTTTGAATTGTTTTTCAAAGTCCTGTTCATTTCTTATGTCATATTTGGGTCTTCAGTACTCTCTGCCCACCATTTTGGTAACAGGGATTATTAATTCTACACATTCTCCATTCTAGTTGTTGGGAAGGTCTTGGAAATTACTGAGCTACCAGATGGAATAACTCGCACGGAAGCCGAGAAGCTTTTTGGGGAACTCTTTAAAATTGGTGCCAAGATCCGGTGGCTCCGAGACCCTCAATCCCAGCCCCAGCTGCGTCGTCACCCCCTCTGCTGTGGCAGTGGGGACAACACTGTCAATCCTGAACGCTCTAAACCCAGTGACTTGGCCTCCACTTATACCGTCTTAGCCACATTCCCCTCCATTTCAGCAGCACAGAATGCATTGAAGAAACAAATTAACTCGGTTAACAAGTTTAAGCTGAGAACGAGCAAGAAGCACTATGACTTTCACATTCTGGAAAGGGCAAGTTCTCAGTAACAGAGCCACCTTGGACCCTTCGCCTTTATGATTCCCCTGTCCTCACCCATCTTTAATTGGCTTGGTTTTTGGAGCTTCTGTTAACATGATAGAGACTCCTAGGATGTGTGGTCATGGCGTTATAGCTTTTGAAGGACAGGCCAGTGATCCAGCAAAGGGGGGAAATTACACATTTCACTCCAAGTGACTGTAGGAATCCACATCGGAATGATACAGAGTTAGCAGCTTTTTCTGAGGAAATGCTGTTCAAATGCCTCCTAACTTTTATAGTTATTTTGTTTTATATTTCTGAATTCTTGTATCAGATCCAGAGCTCTATTGTACAGCAAATTATTCTTCAAAACGATTACAACAAGTTGCAACCTGTATTTCTTTTTTGCAGCCAGCACAATGTGACCCAACAGAGAATTTGAGGGAAAAAGAATGCAGGAATGGAATAACCAAGTCAAAACCATATATTGTCTTTTTGGGGGGCTGGAGGGTGACTAAGGACAGCCCACAAATCGAATATTACTCTTCCCCTGTATCTCTAAGCACAGAAACAATTTCCAGAAAATACAGAACTCCGTCATAGGGTTCTTTCCTTATTCATTTAGGTAGTATGAACATTAAGTGTAAAGCAAATTATGTTCTTAACACTTCTGAATCAAACCACTTAGGTTCAAAGGGGAATAGGAATCATTTTAGGCAGGAAAATACTTCCACTTTTTTTTTTTTAAGTGTCCCTCTGATAACTAAATGCCACTTATTTGCATTCCCCTCCTTGTGGATTTCTTGTCACCTAAGGAAATGCATTTGATGAGTGCTGGAAACTTCTTAAGTGGTTTAAAATTTGTTTTCATTGTTTGCAGCGGATCACTGGACATCAAAGATTCATTGCACTTATGAACAAGGAACCTTTTTTTCAATTTCTGTGTAATTTGCAAGGCTGTACAATGTGTGCTGATGCAAGCCTTTTTCAGTTCAAGAGAATAAATGTTTACAAATACAGACCCATTTTGTCATTTGTAAATTAAAAAGACCTTTTTCAATGAGTGTCAGTATTGAAGACTTGACCCGTCTTGAAGACTTCAGTTTTAGATTGACAGAAGATGGTAGACAGTAACCTGTTCATTTTGCAGAAGTCCTACAAAGCATTGCTTTCTCTGTGGGAGCGGTGCCTGTGGGTGTGACTCCTGTCATCTTGTTCTCTCATAAAGTTAACACCAGTCAATGAAAGACCGTCTTTAGTATGAATATACCTAAAGCTAAGACTCAAACATTATGTTTGCATAGATAAAGAATTTGTGGTTTTAGCCAATACATTAAGCACCCAGTTGTCCAGTTTAGCTCAAATGCTTTATAGAAAACTTTTCTCGTTTGCTAGCCAAGCAAAGTCAAACTGCTGTGAAACCCAAAATGTCGGGGGAATGTCTGCCAAGTGCAACTTGGCTGGAGCTCAGTTTGCTTCCGGCCCAGACTACAGGTTTACTGGGCAACTCAGGAGCAACAGGTGTTACCAGACTCTGGTGCAGATGTTCACTCACCATAAAGCTCCTGCAAAGTCCTCCTTGGTCTCAGGGCACCCCAGGCCTCTCAACAAGCTGATACATCCTGACGTTGAATATTGTACTCCTGGGAGAAGTTGGAGCTGCCTTTGAACCATATCAGATTAAGAAGCCATACACAGAGGAAAAAGAGAGTGAGCCCTGTCAAAGTCCCTCACTTCCAAGGCCTGTCAAATTTTTATTCTTTTTGACTACAGAGAGTCAAAGAAGGATAGGATACACACTTAGGGCCAGTACAGCAAGAATTGTTAATCCTACATGGGGATGGAGATTTTTAAAAATACCATCTATTTGTTCACTATTTAACTCCTGCAGTAGAACTGCTAGTAAACCTAAGTGTTTTTTGGGGGGGTTTTAAAGTTGTTTTTAATCTAATTGAATTAGATTAATTTAATGTAACCTAACTGACATACAACATTATATTAGTTTCTGTACAACATAATGATTTGATATTTGTATATATTGCAAAATGACTAGCTAATAGTCATCACCTCGTATAGTTAACCAATTTTGTGTGTGATGAGAACTTTTAAACTCACTCTGTTAGCCACTTTCAAGTATACATACAGTATTATTAGCTGTAGTACCATGCTGTACATTAAAACCTGTGTTTGCTTTCAACCCTTGGCTCACCCTGCCCAGAGAAAAAACCAGAGCAAGGCTATTGTGAAGTTAGCTCTCACCCACCCCACCACCACCCCCGCAATTCCCTGACAATCACATGGGAATAGTAATGAAATTGCCAAACCCCCCCTTATTATAAAAATATGCACACATTCCCTAGACTCTATTCTATTCTTTTTGATCCTCTAGAATCTGACTTCACCTACAGAAAAATGGTGGGAGGATGTAGCACACAGGAAGCATGTAAGTTGCGAGTTGACCCAGACTTTCAACCTTCCTGAAGACAGCTTCAAATGATTCACAGCCTTGGCTGTGCATTTTCCCAAAGCACTGTCTGTATTGAGGGACAGGTGGTACTCTTGCTATTAAAACAGGCTATTCTTGGGACACCTGGGTGACTTAGTCCGTTAAGTGTCCAACTTCAGCTCAGGTCATGATCTCACAGTTCATGGGTTCGAGCCCTGCGTCGGGCTCTGTGCTGACAGCTAGCTTACAGCCTGGAGCCTGTTTCAGATTCTGTGTCTCCCTCTCTCTGACCCTCCTCTACTCATGCTTTGTGTGTCTCTCTCTCAGAAATAAATAAAACATTAAAAAAAATTTTTAAAATGAAAAATAATAATAAAAAATAAAATGGTCTATTCTTGTAGTGCCTGAGTGGCCCAATCAGTTAAACGTCCAACTTCAGCTCAGGTCATGATCTTCCGGTTTGTGAATTTGAGCCCCGCATTGGGCTCTGTGCTGTCAGTGTGGAGCCTGCTTCATGTTCTGTTTCCTTCTCTCTCTGCACCTTCCCGTTTTAAGCTCTATCTCTCAGAAATAAATAAATGTTTAAAAAAATGAATAAAATAAAACGGGCTATTCTTACCTATGCCAATAATAGCCCCAACAGTCCCTTCTTTGAGAATAATAGAGGTCACTATAACTTTTTATCCACTTCTCTACTTTATGTATTAGAAAACTAAGAATATGGTTTAATGTTTTAAGCCCTTGGTGCATGAAGAACATGGATCTGTTGGGAATGTGTTTGTGAATCTATAGCACAAAGTGTGTTTCCCATGATGCCAGCAGTAATTAGCAATAATTAGCTTGTCATCTGAGCTGACAACAAAATAGGCATCTAAATCCTCACCCAGGCTGAGCCATTGTTTTCCTGATCCCACCAGGGAGGGATCTGTGGCCTCTCAATAGTGTGGAAACGCAGGGTCTCAGTAGAACCCACAGTGCCAGAATGGCTTGAGAAGAATCAAAGCCAGTACATCCACAGCTGCTTCAGGAGATAGCAAAAGTTGGGTTCTCCATGTGTCCTCATCAACAGGAAAAATGTAAATGTAAGACTTCAGGAGAGGCCAGCCTCAGGGCCTTGGTGAAGGTGGCCAGATCCCCTATCTGCCTATGCCTGCCAAACATAATGAGATGTGATACGTATAGTCCCCGAAGCAGAGAGCACAGACTCCCATCTCCTGCTAGTGTCCAGTGTGGCAGTAGCATGAAGGTGCTCTATACATGCTGGTATGATTCAAAGGTAGCCCCATGTTGCTTGAAATTCTAGAAGTCTTGAGTTGACGCTAAAAGAAAACCAGAGGTTCACATGCACACATTCAAGCCCATTGGCCTTTACCAGCCTAGAAACAGGCAGGTGTGGCTGCCCTTTAACCTACCCCGTACCTACATATGCCCACACTGCATATTGCATATTAGTTCTTTTCCCCGAGTGTCTACACTTGGATTCATTTTGGTTTGATTTTTACCAGCATAAGAATATTGAAAGTGTATAAGAAAAAGACAGTAGGAACTTCTAAATGAGAAACCTGAAAATTGATATAAGTTGATTCTTTGCAAGGGAAGGAGGAAGCAGTGAAATAGATAAACCACTGGGGCGCCTGGGTGGCTCAGTTGGTTAAGTGGCTGACTCTTGAGTTCACGTCATAATCTCACAGTTCGTGAATTTAAGCCCCGCATCAGGCTCTGCAATCACAGTGCAGAGCCTCTTTCAAATCCTTTGTCTCCCTCTCTAACCCTCCCTTGCTCGTGCTCACTTGCTCGCTCATTCTCACTCTCTCTCCCTCAGAAGTAAGTAAATGTTTAAAAAAAAAAAAAAAAAAGGAAGGAAGGAAGGAAGAAAAGAGGGAGGGAGGGAGGAAGGAAAGAAGGATGGAAGGAAAGAAAAACCATAAGCTACGTAATCTTCCCTCAAAATATCCTGGACTATTTCAGGTATCTCTTGCTGTGTAACACACCGCACAGAATTGAGTGGTTTTTTATTTTTTTAATGTTTATTTTTGAGAGAGAAAGAGAGAAAGCGGGTGAAGTGCAGAGAGAGAGGGAGACACAGAATCCAAAGCAGGCTCCAGACTCCAAGTTGTTAGCCCAGAGCCAGACACGGGGCTCAAACCCAGGAACTGTGAGATCATGAACTGAGTGAAAGTCAGATGCTTAACCAACTGAGCCACTCTGGTGCCCCTAGAATTGACTGCTTTCAGGCAACAATCCCATGGGTCAGGAATTTGGGTAGGCCTCCAAAAGGATGGTTTGGCTTCTCTCTACCTGAAATTAGCTGCCCTCAGCTCAGGATGCGCTGGGCTAGAAGTTCCAAAATGGCCTCATTCACATCTAGGGTCCCGGGGCTGACCCCCTGCTATGATGCCTCAGTTTTCTACATGAATACTCTCTCCTCGAAGTGTTTCATCCTCCAAGGAAGCTCTGTCCATGCAGCTTCTCCAACAGCATAGCCTGCTGTTGTTATCGCATATTTATTGTCACCATGCTGTACATTAGATCTCCAGAACTTATTCATCTTATGACTGGAAGTTTATAGTCTTCAACCACCTTCACCCATTGCCTCTACCCCACGGTGCCCTGTTTCTATAAGTAGAGGGTGTTTTAGATTCTGCATATAAGTGAGATCCTACAGTATTTGCCTTTCCCTGACTTACTTCTTTATTTAGCATAATACACTCAAGTTTCATCCATGTTACAAATGGCAGGATTTCCTTCTCTTTCTTTAAATAGCTGAATAAAGTTCCCCTAAAACCTCACCTTGGAAGCCCAGAATGTCATTTCTTTTGCATTCTACCTGTAAAACAAAGTCCTGGATCCAGCTCACAGCAGAGGAAATAAACCTCACTCCTTGAGAGACAGGTGGCAAAAAGGCATATAGGATGAAAGATGTGGCTGCAGCCATCTTTGGAAACAATTTACCACAGACACAAATACACACTAAAAACTCCCAGTGACTCTGCATTCAAAGCAAATCCTGAAGCTGACCTCTTCATAACCACTACTCCCTCTACCCAATCCAAGCTATCGTCGTCCAGTGTTTGGATTACTGGAATGGCCTTCCTCACCAGTCTCTTAGCCTCCACTCTTGCTCCCATGTGCTCACATAGCCAGAATGATCTAAAAGATAATTCCCCTGCCCAAATCCCTTCATGGCTTTCTATTATTAAATAGCAAATGCTTATCTTGGTTTACAAAACTCTCCGTGATCCGGCCCTGCCTAGTGTCTGATCTTACACTGCCCAGGATATCGATACTTCCTGTCCCCTCTACCCGGGATGCTCTTCCCCTGAACTCTGCCAAGCCAGCTCCTTTATCTAAGTGTCCCCAGCAGAACGGTCTTCACTAGCCACCCAATCACAATCTTCTGTATCACTTTCAGTTTTCTGAATATCACTCTTAGATCTTTTTTTTTTCTACCACTAGAATATAAATTCCATGAGATCAGAGATCTTGCCTATCTTAATTGTGTCTGTATTCCTAAGCACTTAGTAGTTGCTCAACAAATATTTGTTGACTAGTTAATGACAAAGAGAGGATCCGAAGAATCCTAGCCTCCAGACCTGGTAATTTTGCTCGTCTGGAGCTCGCCTACTAAGTGACGTCAGGAGATAGCAGGGAGCCTGAATGGAAGGATGGTTCACATACCGTGCTCTGGCTCTCCTGGCACTTAGTGTAGCTCCTTAATGACAGGGACCGTGGTAACACTGTTGGTCACAAGAGGAAATTGAATAAAGTGTGCATATAAATCCCCTGAGTAATTTCTCTCGCCTCTGGGTAATCTTTTAAAATGTAGATCCTAATTCAGTAGGTCTGGGGTAGGGCTTGAGAGTCCCACATTTCTAATAAGCTTCCAAGTCATTGATTCTGTTGGTTCTCAGACCACTACCTGGAGTAGCAAAGCACTGAGGAATTCCTGTTTTCAGAGAAATAACTCAAAAGACATGGCTAGAGCTGAGACTTGCCTCTCATCCTGAGAGGAATGAGAAAACTCATAAATACTTGAGAATCACACAGCTCTGACACATCATTAACCCTACATGTAAGCAGAAGAAATAAGCTCTTCAACTAATGTGGACCAAAGCCAACAAAGTACTCATTTTATAGTTTGGCCCCCACAATATCACAGTTGTACAAATATCCATGAGTTAACTCCTCTTCAATCGTGGTCTACGTTATCCTATGTTCCTCAACCACCAAAACATCATTCTTGGTGGAGGATATCTGTCAGATTTGGATACCGTTTATTTTAGAGAGAAAGAAAGGGGGAGAGGTGCAGAAAGAGAGAGAGAGAGAGAGAGCAAATCTCAAGCAGGCTCCATGCTCAGTGTGCAGCCGCACTCGGGCTCAATCCCACAACCCTGGGATCATGACCTGAGCCAAAATCAGGTCAGATGCTCAACTGACTGAGCCACCCAGGCACCCCAAATTTGGACACCGTTTAAATACCCTTTCTATATTTGGGGAAATTTCTGCATTACAAGTCCTTCTTTCCCAAAAGAGTGGCCAGGATCATTCAATTCTCAGCTTCCCTTTTGCTCAGAAGACCATGGCTGTGATAGGGCTTGTGATCTAAGGCTCCACCAGCCACATTCACACCCAGGAGAATAAGATCGGGAAAAGAACAAGGAGAGGAAGCAGGCACTGCAGAGAATTTCTTGTAGTTGTATTGTGTGTGTGTGTGTGTGTGTGTGTGTGTGTGTGTCTATACCACATACATGATCTCATTTCATTCTTAAAATAATCCACGGAGGTCAGTATGACTAGCTACATTTTAGTGAAGCTTGGAGAGATTAAACAACAAGCCAATATGTCATTTCATCAGTTTTAGAACTCCACAGACTGTGCCCTAAACTCTGTATCCCTTAATTATCTGTAACACAGTTTATACTGTACTATGTGACTTATTTGGTTTTGATCATGTACTGGTTATCCTCTCGTTTTACTCCTGAAGTTCCGTTATCCAGAATGGTAGCTACTAGACACATGTAGCTAGTAAATGAATTACATTTAATTTAAATTAAATATAAATTCAGTTTCACAGTTGCAATAGCCACATTTCAAATGCTCAGTAGCCACATGTGGTTAGTGGCTTCCTCTGTTGCAGAAAATTCTATCAGACAACACCGTTCTAGAAAAGTGAGATAAAGCCTCATTTATCATTAATATCTAGTAGACTTTTCTGTGCAGTAGACTCAATAAATGTCGATTAGCCAACACTATAAATACAGTGAAAATCAAGTTTGGATTGGACAGGGGTGCCTCACTGGCTCAGTCAGGAGAGCATGTGACTCTGGATTTGGGGGTCATGAGTTTGGACCGCACACTGGGTATAGAGTTTACTTTAAAAAAAATGTATGGATTTTATGATTCAAGAGTATAAGCTCAAAAATATGTAGATAATGGGGCAGAATAGTCAGCATGTCATCTATCTTTGGTAGCATAGCAGAGCCGTGCAGTGTCTAAAGTCCCCTGCCATTTCATACCAGGACAAATGCGAAAGTTCTGGGTGTTCCCTCCACATACCCTCCCTCATTCCCCTCACCATCTACTCTCCATTCTGCAGCCAGGGTGAAGTTTTAAAATACAAATTGGATCATGTGATCCATGGTCCAAAATCCTTAACATCACCTCCTAGGTCTATGCTATGACCCTTGCCTACCTACCCCTCTAGACTTACCTGAAACTGGCCCTCTCCATTCTTAGGTTCTGGTCACACTGGACCTGCATAAACTCCTTAAACATGCCATGTTCTCTTGTTGCCAGAATTCTATACAATAACGATCTTCTGTCAGAAAGTGGGGTTCTTCCCCATCTATGGCAGAGATTGATTAGTTTTTCAGCAAACTGTGAGGAGGTGGTCTTCACCAGTACATTGCCAGATGATGTTTTCTAGCCTTCTGCACCTAGATGGCCATGTGTTTAAGTTTTAGCCAACTAAATGTGAGCAGAAATGCATGCCTGGCCCCTACACCCTTCTGAGAGATTCTCTCTGTCCTTGTTAATCAGAGAGGAGAGGCCAGAAGCTAGCTGTTATCAGTATCACCAGAGGGCTTGATACAGATGCAGAATCTCAGGCCCAACCTCAGACCTACTTGAATCTGAATCTGTGTTTAAAAAAAAAATTTTTTTAATGTTTATTCAGTTTTGAGAGACAGAGCACAAGTCGGTGGGGGGTGGCTAGAGAGAGGGAGACACAGAATCTGAAGCAGACTCCAGGCTCTAAGCTGCCTGCGCAGAGCCCGATGCAGGACTCAAACTCATGAACTGTGAGATCATGTCCTGAGCCGAAGTCGAACGCTTAACTGACTGAGCCACCCAGGCACCTCAGAGTCTGCGTTTTTTGGGGTTTTTTTTTTGTTTTTTTTTTTAATTTCTAGGAGAGAGAGAGAGATAGCATGAGCAGGGGAGGGTCAGAGAGAGAGGGAGTCACAGACTGAAACAGGCTCCAGGCTCCGAGCTGGCAGTCAGCACAGAGCCCGATGCGGGGCTCGAATCCACGAACCGCGAGATCATGACCTAAGCGAAAGTTGGATGCTTAACCGACTAAGCCACCCAGGTGCCCCTAGTCTGCGTTTTTAACAGAGATCTCCAGGAATCTGTAGGCATTGAAAGTTGCTTTTTGGCTGCATGTCGAGGATCTAATGGAGATTGTCAGGGTGTCAAGAAAAGGAAGAGCCAATGGATGGGAAGATTCAGGGTTCTTGACTGTATGGGGCCCAGCCCAATGCATCAACTCCCCTCTACACCTCTGACTGGCAGAGTCTATGAAGTGAATGAAAAATAAGCCTTTCTTGTGTTAAGCCACTGAAATTTGAGGACTTTTTTTTCCACATGTAACTTACCCTCTGCCTGGAACATTGATTCTTGCCACCTTACCTCCACCTTCTGGTTAACTTGTGCTCACACTTCAGATCTTACCTCAAATATCACTTCCTTCAGGTAGCCTGCTCTTCCTCTAGAGTTCCCAGTTTCAGGCCTCCAGGTTAAGTCATTTCTGACAGCATTAACTCTAATAATATCCTGTACTTTCTTTTCAAAGCAATGGTAATTATATGAGTAATTGGCCAATTAGTTGCTTAATGTTTTACTATCCATTACTATGTAATTTTAAAAGCAGGAAAAATGACTACTGCTTTTGTTTACTAATAGATTCTCAGATCCTACCAGGGCCTTTCTCAATAAGTATTTGTCCAGTAATTAAATGAAGAAACGATCTGGCTGAGTCAAATCCTTTGAATCCTGAAAGGCACACATTTATTTTTCTTAACCATAGTTTTGGCGGTCAGAAGTAATAGCTAACATGTGTAAAGCATTTAATTACTATGTACCGAGCACTTGCTCAGCACTTATAAAAGTCCCTATTTTATGACAATAGCCCTAAAAGACCATTTCTATTTTTATCCCAGTTTACTAGTGAAGCAACTGAAGTGTGAAAATGTGAAGAACTTTGCCCAAGGCCACATAGTAAGTGCTGGATGTATAAATGAACCAGGAAAGCCTGATTCCACAGTTCATGGGCTTAACTACCTAAGTTACTGCCATAAGTCTTGCTAATGAGTTACTGCCATTTTTTGTCTTTTTCCACGTGGATCTCTATGAAAACCTAGAGAAGAATGCCATCCCATGTTTACTCATGAAGATTTGATTGTTTTGAGTGAAGAAAAATCAAAAATAGAGAATATTATTTTCCCTTTACATTTTTTTAATATAAATGGCTTTGCAATATGTAAGTCATACAGCCCCCTCTGGTGGTAACAGGTGCAAGTTTCTATGAAACAACAACAAAAAAATTTTTTTAAGCAGGGATTTTATTTTTGTTTTTATTTAAAATTTTTAAAAAATATTTTATTTATTTCTGAGAGAGAAAGAGAGAGAGGGAGAGAGAGAGAGAGAGCGTAAGCAAGGGAGGGTCAGAGAAAGAGGGAGACACAGAATCCAAAGCAGGCTCCAGGCTCCGAGCTAGCTGAGAGCACAGAGCCCAACGCAGGGCTTGAACCCATGAATCATGAGATCGTGACCTGAGCCAAAGTCAGATGCTTAACCAACTGAGCCACCCAGGTGCCTCTAAGCATGGATTTTATATTTCTAGGTGATATTACCAGTCCAGCTGCAGTAAGAATTGCACTTTGACTTCTTTTTCAAGCAGTGGTAAAGGGCTGGCACTGAATCATTCACCTTATGAATTTTGGAATATATCTGAGTGACCACAGTTAAGAATTCCATTTGTGATGGGTTTTTACCTGTGCAAATCCCCACTTTGTGGTGGGGAACCTTTGGCCTCATAACACCAACAACCCATTCACAAAAGTCATAAGGCATGTGGGAGTAAAAGAAGGTTAAATAGAGTTGCTGCTTTTTATCTTCTGGAGGAAAGAAGACATAAACCCAGACATTTCAATAACTATATATAAGATATTCACAGGAGAAAATGACCATGAGAAACTACTGTCTTCCTCTAGATGTGCCACTTTACCTGGTTTGTTAGATGGATGCTTGTACTGAGCAGGCCGGTGAAACACCAGCCAGTATTGTTTGCACACTTATGCCTATCTGATGCCAAATGAGCATGTACAGCGGGGTTGGCAAACTCAAATACTTGATACTGACTGAGAATAAATTAAAAGGAAAGGTTAGAAGTACGAGGGGCTGTAACAAACTAGCACACACCTAAAATTTCTAAAACCTTGTGGAGGGTCAATAAGAGCATCAGGAGACCAGATACAATCCATGGGCTCTAGCTCAAGTGCAGGACCAAAACATTTGAAGATCCCACACTGTCCAGCCTCAAAGAGGGTTACGGGTCCCGTCCTGGGTAGGCAGCTGCAGCAGTTCTGTTGAACAAATCTGAAGCAGCCCCTAGTGATGGTCACAGAGGAGAACTCAGAGATTTTGAGTTGGAAGGCCAGAGAATTTATGGTCAGCCAAATGGAATTGTTCCCCATTTTTTATGACAAGAAGCCAGACTTGTGAATTCACAGTGGGCTCAAGCATGGAGGTCAAACTGTTATGATGGGGTTCTACCAGTAGTCATAGACGCACCAAATAAAACCTGACCTTCCTCTTCAGTGCCTCTAGACCTGGTAACAAACCTGATATCAAAGATCCCTCAAAAAAGCCCTCATTGCAATGAAGTCATTCTTTGTATATCAAAAAAGTCCATAGATCCTTGAAGTCCAGCTTGCAGGAAGTCTTTTATGTCTAAACACCATGGTGATAGTGGGAAGGAAATGACAGGATATGACTATTAATACTGTATAATTATACTTCATAGTTTGCCTGATGCACATCAATAAGCAAGCTTCTCTTTAAGGGTCTGAGTGTAAAATGGAATTTAACTTTCTAACATTAATCAAGTTCATGCAAAAAAATAGGATTGATGGGGGCACCTGGGTGGCTCAATTGGTTAAGTGTCCTACCTCAGCTCAGGTCATGATCTCATGGTTCATGGGTTCGGGCCCCATGTCGGGCTCTGTGCTGACAGCTCAGAGCCTGGAGCCTGTTTCAGATTCTGCGTCTCCCTCTTTCTCTGACCCTCCCCTGCTCACGCTGTCTGTCTCTCTCTCTCAGAAATAAATAAAACATTAAAAAGAATTTTTTTAAAAAGAGGATTGATGCTACTTATTCCAGGAGACCATTCCTGTCCCTCCCTTTCTCTCTGCATTGCCCTATACGTGGCTCTTTGGTTTTGTCCAAACCAATATGTTATGGTCATTTATCTATCTGTCTGTCTATCTATCTATTTATTTTTATTTGAGAGACAGGGAGAGAGAGAGAGAGAGAGAGAGAGAATGTGTGTGGGCAGGGGAGAGGGGCAAAGGGAAGAGACAGAACCCCAAGAAGGTTCCAAACTCAGTGTGGAGCCAGATGTTGGGCTTGATCCCACAACCCCGCGATAATGACCTGAGCTAAAATCAAGAGTCAGATGCTCAACTGACTGAGACACCAAGTCTCCCTTATGGTCATCCATTTATATATTAGTCTTTCCCACTGACTAGAGTGTAAGCTTACTGAGGACAAAAATAAGATTTTTGCTACAAAAATAGTATCTATGGTCAATCAGCTAATAGCTAATAGTTCTATCCCAGCACCCAGTCCCACAGCCTGTCTCATCATGGGAACTCAAATATTGTTGACTAAGAGAAAAGAAATTCAATATAAGAAGCATGGTACAAACAAAAACAAAGATGACAAGGAATATGATCTTGGCAGTGAATCATACAATCTCGTAGGCCAAGGGAATTCAGGTGGGGAAGTCGAAGAAACAAATATAGGAAAAGTAGGTTAGAGCCAAATTGCAGAGGATTTTGAATGATGGGCAAAGAATTTGTACTTTATTTTTGGAGATACCAGTCCCTTCCTTTAAGCAGGAACTAACATGCTAAAAATAATTTGGGGGACAGGACACCTGGCAGCTCAATTGGTAGAGCATGTGACTCTTGATTGTAAGTTTTTAAGTTTGTAAGTTTGAGCCCCACGTTGGGGGTAGAATTTACTTTAAAAATAAGAACGGGCACCTGGGTAGCTCGGTTGTTTGGGCACCTGACTTGGCTCAAATCATGATCTGCTGGTTCATGGGTTTGAGCCCCACATCGGGTTCTGTGCTGACAGCTCAGAGCCTGGAGCCTGCTTTGGATTCTGTGTCTCCCTCCCTCTCTCTGCTGCTCCCCTGCTCACACTGTCTCTCAAAAATGAATGAAACATTAAAAAAATAAGAATAATCTTGGGGAAAGATGGATATGACATCATTGTATGGATGGACCAGAAAGCAGGCAGAATAAGTAGTTGGGAAAATTGTGTGAATCTTTCAGGTAATGAGGATTCTGTCTCATTTGGGTTCATAGAAACAGACTGAGGGAAGATCTGTTTGCAGGAAGTTTATTAGGAAGTGAACTACAATGGTAAAATGCAGTTGTAACAAAAGCCTAGGGTGATCCTAATGGGAGGGCTAGAGACGGGAGGCCCCTCAGAGGCCAAAATGAGGCAGGGGACCCAGGCCTTCATCTCTTCAGTTGAACACAGCTCTCAGAGGAGGGCACAGCTTCCAGCCTTCAGCAACAATACTCCCTGCAGCTGGGGAAGTTGAGTGCCTTGATTTTGAAGCAGGGCTCCAGGTGAGCCACCAGAGTAGCCACTAACTGGAATTAAAAGGACTGAAGATAACAGAATTGAAAGATTGCTGTAGCTTGTTGCATACAGAGTGAAGGGGGGAGACTCGGTTTCACCTAAAGTGACAGAAAAAGAAGAGTGCGTCAATTCAGGAAGAGGTATGTTCTGACTAACCTAACTGAATTTGGTAATACTGGACTTCAAACCTCAAAAATCTCAAAGAAATCAGGAAATTTCCATAATTCCTGACTGCTTTCCCCCCCTAGAAAATTTAACATTTTAAAACCCGTTACTATCGACCAATCTCCTGTCAGTGCTCGCTCTCCAGGCTCTTGCCTCCCCTCCACTGGTTTGGTTTCGTTTTGTATCCATGTCTCCTTTCTGTATTCACTCGTCGTAAATTCCATATTCTATGCACATGGCTCATTCTTGCTAATCTCCTAAATTCCCTTGTTCCCTTGTTCTTTCTTGCACATTCTAGTGTACAGAGCCCTGGATAAATCCACATCTCCACATCCTCAGTGCCTGTGCCCCAGGGATTCAGTGACCACTGGAGAAAATCACACAACTGGTCAAATTTAGGTTCAACACTTTCACCTGATCCTTAGCATTGCCTGCCACACTATGTTTCCCTACTCCTTGCCCTCCCATGCTCATCAGTATTATTTAAAATCTTGCCCTCAACCTCAAGGTACCAGTTTCTTTACTACATCATTCTCAGCCAATGACCTCCTTCAGAGGGAAAAGTTCAGACTTTAGATGAAAATGTCCTCAAACTTACTGTCCTGAAACTTACCAATGGATTTATGTCTAAAGTTATTTTTCTTCTCCACTTCCTATTAAAATGGAAAGGGTGTCTCTTTTCTCTACCAGTCCTCTGGATCTCTTTCCAGTTTGTTTAGAATGGTGGTGATTACAAATAAGCAACATTTGACTTCCAGTAGCCTCACCAATGAAGACAGTTATTAATCTCATAAGACATGTCATCATAGACACAGTGCTTTCCATATTCCATTTTGTCATTGTCATTGGGAAATGTCATTCCTCGTGGCCACAAGACAGCTGCGGCACTACTTGGCATCATATGCACACAACCACAAACAGCTAAGGAGGGTTGTGCTTTCTTCCATGTGTCTCTTTTTAGGAGAACTCCTCCTAGAAGTACCCCTCTTCCTTCCCACAAGGACCTACTGACTGCAAAGAAAGGGAGGTTGCAAAAACAAGTAGCTGGTGGTTTCCCAGCAAGGAATAATAGGGGGAGCGTGGTAAATGATTGTCAAGTGGGCTACTAGCAGTATTTGCCATATAACTCCTATTCCCTTCCTTCTCCATAGGGATCTTTCCTGTGTATTCATAGCTCTTTTCCATTAGTTTTCAATTGTGTACAAGTTTCTCCAATCTTTTATTTAAAAAAAATTTTTTAATGTTTTATTTATTTCTAGGAGAGAGAGAGAGAGAGAGAGAGAGAGAGAGACAGCGTGAGCAGGGGAGGGTCAGAGAGAGAGGGAGTCACAGACTGAAACAGGCTCCAGGCTCTGAGCTGGCAGTCAGCACAGAGCCCGACGCGGGGCTCGAACCGACGAACCGCAAGATCATGACCTAAGCGAAAGTCGGACGCTTAACCGACTAAGCCACCCAGGCGCCCCACAAGTTTCTCCAATCTTTTAAAAGACTGTTCTTCCCCATTCCATTTCACTGTATCGCTTTGTTTTTTCCCTTCGCACTTCAGACACCCTTTTTCTCCCCATTTACTCTTCATCCCATTGCTATCTGACTTCCACACAGAACCCAACCAAAGCCCCTCTTGCTAAGCTGATAATCATCTCTCTGTTGCTAAAAACAATAGACATTTTAAAATCCTGGGGTGCCTGGGTGGCTCAGTCAGTTATGCGTCTGACTTTGGGTCAAGTAATGATCTTGCTTTGTGAGTCTGAGCCCCATATCCACTCTGTCCTGACAGCTCAGAGTGTGGAGCCTGCTTCAGATTGTGTGTTTCCCTGTCTCTCTTCCCCCCACCCAACACTCACACTCCATCTCTGTCTCTCTAAAGTAAATAAACATTAAAAAAATTAATCTTATAGAAGTTGACCCAACAGCAGGATTCAACATAGCTGCTTCTCACTCCCTTCTTAAAACTCTAATCTTAGGGGCACCTGGGTGGCTCAGTCGGTTAAGCATCAGACTTCAGCTCAGGTCATGAACCATGGTTTGTGGGTTCGAGCCCCATATCGGCCCTTGGGCTGAAAGCTCAGAGCCTGGAGCCTGCTTGGGATTCTGTGTCTCCCCCTCTCTGCCCCTCCCTCGCTCACACTCTGTCTCTCAAATATAAATAAACGTTAAAAATTTTTTTTAAAAAACTCTATGCTTGGTTTCTTTGGTATCATATTCTCCCTTTTCCTCCAGACAGTCTCCCTCCACCACCATTTTTCCTGAGCTTCCTTTACTGGTTTATACTTTTCTATACAACCCTGTAGATGGTGGAGATTAAGACTTGAGTCATATACTCTTCTCTAATCTCACTTCACATACTCCATAAGCAATAGCATACTCTAGAGCCTCAATTATCCCTGTATGTAGAGAATTCCTACTTCTAGGTTGAAGAATTGTGTTCTGAGCTCCAAACCTAATACCTATATGCCTACTTAACATGTCCACTTGGGGTCTCCTGCACTCCAGAAAACACGTCCAATTCTGAACTCACATCTTCATGCACTCCTCCCCACCAACCTGCTCTTCCTTCAATGTTCCCTATTTCATTACCACCTTGTATACAATTTCTCAAGACAGAAACCCAAGATCTCTTCTTGACTCCTCCTTCTTCAAATTTCATATCTAATAAATCAACAAAACCTATTGTGTCTACTTCCAAAATACCAAAAATATTCATGTCTCCATCTCCCTTACACATAGACAGTAGCTTCTTAACCAGTCTCTTCACATTCACCCACCCACCTGCAATCCAATCCATGTAAACTGCAGCATAGTTGCAAGTTAAAAACACAAGTCTTGGAGTGCTTGGGTAGCTCAGTTGGTTGAGTGCCCCAGTCTTCGATTTCGGCTCAAGTCATGATCTCAGGGTCATGGGATTAAGCTCCAAGTTGGGCTCCACGTTGAGCATGGAGCTTGCTTAAGATTCTTTCTCTCTCCCCCTCTGTCCCTTTCCCTCAATTGCGCTCTAAAGCTTTTGAAAAATTGAAATACAAGACTCACCTGGGGCTCAGTCAGTTAAGCAAATGACTTCATCTGAGGTCATGATTTCATGGTTGGTGAATTCGAGGCCCCCATTGGGCTCTGTGCCAAAAGCTCAGAGCCCAGGGACTGCTTCAGATTCTGTGTCTCCATCTCTCTCTGCTCTCCCGTTAATTAAAAAAAAAAAAATGCAAGTCTTATATGTAACAAGTCTTAACTTCTTGTTTAAAATTCTTCAATGGCTTTCAACAATTTTTAGGAAAATGTCTGCAATCTTTAGTGTGATTTCCACATCTTTATATGATCTAATTCTAGCTATCTTTCCAGCCTTATCTGCACCATAGTCCACTTTCTATGTTCTAGCCACACTGGACATGTACAGTTGAAGTGTACTATTCTCCTTTGCTTCAGAGCATTCACACTGATGTTTCTTCTACCTTGATTTGTCTTCTCATTCACCTGGTTAGATATTTCCTGACATGTTATTTCTTCAGGAAGGGCTTTTCTTAATCCCACTATTCATGTTTGGGCACATCATCGCATACTTCTGAAGTACTTAGATTTCTCCCTTTGTTTTTTTTTTTTTTAATGTTTTTATTTATTTCTAGGAGAGCGAGAGAGACAGCATGAGCAGGGGAGGGTCAGAGAGAGAGTGAGTGACAGACTCTGAAACAGGCTCCAGGCTCTGGGCTGGCAGTCAGCACAGAGCCCGACGCGGGGCTCGAACCCACGAACCGCGAGATCATGACCTAAGCGAAAGTCGGACACTTAACCGACTAAGCCACCCAGGCGCCCCGATTTCTCCCTTTGTGACATCCATCCTCACTCATAATCACATGTTCAGTGTCTGTCTTCCTCTTTAAATTGTGCAGTCACAAAGGCAGGGCTCTTATCTGATTGTCTCACTGTATCAATGTCAGGTATGTATGCCTAGCTTATAGTAGATGAGCAATAAACACTTGATAAACAAAGGCTATGAATCATTCTTACATTGTTTAATCCTAACATCAGAAATAAAGACATCTCTCTACTGAAAGAATTTTCATTGATTGAATTTTTTAATGTTTTTTTAAAATTTATTTTCAAGAGAGAATGCACATGCACACGTGGGGAAGGGGCAGAGAGAGGGGAACAGAGGATTCAAAGTGAGCTCCTCAGACAGCAGTGAGCCCAATGAAGGGTTTGAACCCAGAAACTGAGATCATGACCTGAGCCGAAGTTGGCCACTCAAGCAACTGAGCCACCTAGGTGCCCATAGGTTGACTGAATCTTAAGAAACCCATTTAAAGTTATTGTTAAAGATCAACTCTAACTCTTGAGAAATGGTGTCCTATATAAGCAGCAAAGTTCTGTTACCAGCATTAGGTTTCAGTTTAAAATAACACTATATGAGAGGCCTGATTGGAAAAGAGTAAATACAAATTGGAGTGCAATGTTAACTATTTTCAGGTAAAATATTTATAGGAAAGAGGTATTTTCAGATGTACCACCTTACTCCTGCAAAGACTGTCAATTGTTGAGGGGAAAAACTCAATTGATTGAGAATGTATAATACAATATATGCAACTTTAAAAAACCATATAAGCCTTTGGCTAATAGTTATCAGAGATTGTGCAACTCTAGAAAGTATTAAATATGGATCAATTTTTGATTTCTTTAAAGATTTCATTTTTTAAGTGATCTCTACACAGAAGGTGGGGCTCAAAGTCACCACACACAAATCAAGAATCACATGCTCCACAGACGGAGCCAGTTTTCAGTTCAATGGCAAACAACCAGAAAATGCCATTATCTTGACTATAGAACATTCTCACATAAAATTGTAAACAAAAGCATGATCTATCCTCCCCTTTTGTATACCATGGAAAGTAGCTGGAAAATGAACCATTATGTTATTCTGTGCTTTTCAGTTACTTTAGAAAGCAGCTGTGGCAATAGCATAGCCAGTGTTCTGAGGTTTTGGAACGATCTGTGGCCAACGACTAAAAAATTGCTGGACTCCTGCCTTCTACCAATACCTCCCCTCAGGTACATGGGCTGTATGGCATTACAGAAGGTGACTGCTGGGGTTTTTACCCTGTCTCTTTAGGGTTGGGCTGATAAGTTCAGCAGAAGTCAGGGCCTTGCAGTAAATCTCTACAAAGCCCCCTTAGTTCCTTACAGAAAAACACCTTTCCGTATCACACAATAACCACGAATCGTCCACAATTAGGGTTCCACTCAGGGCAGGGACGACTTCCTCCCTATTTAAGGTCTCAGTGAGGTGGGGGATAGCAACTCCACGACACTAAGCACCACTTCCTCTCCACCCCTTTTTACAGGTTGTAAAAAGTCTCACTGCTGTCCCCTTTAGCTATGCCCCGGAAACCACAGTTACATTTTCCCATTATGAGGAAAAACAAGCCAATGAAGACTACAATTCCCATCATGCCTATTGTGGGCCTTGCCGACGCGCCGTAACGGTTAGTCATGTTTTCCACCCGCTCTTCCCACTTCCGGAATTGCAGGGTCTGAGGCCTAGCGGCCGCGCGCACACACCTACTTGCCAACGAGACAAGGCACTGGGACGCCGTGCCGACGGCGACGTGTGGCGTCACGTGGCGCAGGGTGCGCCTGGTCCGCGCGCTTGCGCGCGTCCCAGGGGACCGCTGACGGGCTAGCGTGCCTGCGCGGAGGCGGGGGACGGAGCAGCTGGGGCTGCGGGGGCCGCGGGGCCAGACGAAAGAGAGGGCGGGGCCAGCTCCGGGACCGCGGCGACAGCACACCGAACAAGCGCCTGGGCCCGTGGAGAGCAATGTTGTGGTTCCAGGGCGCCATTCCGGCCGCCATCGCGTCGGCCAAGAGGAGCGGAGCGGTCTTCGTGGTATTCGTGGCAGGTGAAAGGGGGCGGGGACCCGAGTTGTGGCCGGACACCCCTCCGGCCTACCTCCAATGCTAGGGTTCCCCAGCCTTTTCTCCGTGCCCCGGCAGGCCCGNCACCCCGGCCGGAGGCACGGTCCCCGCCTCGCCCCCCAAGCGCGCTGAGCCCCGCCCACAGCTCTGCGCGGGTCTCGGGGACGCGTCCGGCAGGCCCCTGCAGCCCGCCCTCGTTGCGCCCCTCGCTGCGCCCCCTGAGGAGTTGGCGCAGACAGACCCCAACACCTCCCTCTCGGGCACCCCGGGACCTCTCTCTGTCACCTAGGACCCACTTCGGGGTGCTTCAGCGCTCGCGTAGTTCCTCAGAGTTTAGGCGGGGCTAGAGGCAGGCCTTTCGACAGGCGTTTGGGTTGGTAATTAGTTGTGGACTGTCAGGAAGAAAGCTGTGTCATCGGGAAGCAACAAAGAGGAGCCACCTGATGTTCTCGGTTGCTGGCGGTCGTACGTTCCTGAGAGGCAAACTTTTGAGCTTTATATAGGTTGGATTTTTTTTTTTTAATGATAATAGGGGAAGAGAGTTTAATGTGGAACATTTGCTTTGTTGCAAGTTGATTTTTTTGTACCATTTGTTTAGAAGAAGTAGATGTTCAGCCCTTGTTTCGTCTAACATCCACGGTTTTGAAAACGTGAGCTACCTTATTTATGCTGTGTTACTCTGGGTTATTTTGCTCCGGATTTTATTACAGAAATCTAGGTTTACAGTAAACCTGTGCCTTTATGGTTTTGCTGATTCTCATTACATGAACCAAATTAGTGGTTGTAACTATTAATTTTAGGTGATTATTTCAACTATTTGTGTAATAACGGTGTACTCAGATTATTAGCTTGTGACTTGAGACTAGATAATAGCTCTATAACTTTATTCAGTGCAATAAAGAACACAGGCTAAAACATGAATTTTGTTTAACATTAAATTTGAAATTTGTAGTTGTTTTAAATTATGCCCAATTTTTAGGTTAGTGGTGTTAATTAGAAGAGCTTGCTTAGTTTAGATCCTCTTGCTGTTTTAGAGTTAGACATAATAACTGCTGTGATCTTGTAAGGAAAAGTGAATTAAAAAGGAAAGAAAAATTAAATGAAAAAAAATTAAATTAAGACTACAGTAATAGTTTTGGGGCCCCTGGGTGGCCAGTCACTTAAGCCTCGGACTCTTGATTTGGGCTCAGGTGGTGATCTCACGGTTGGTGGGATCCAGCCCCAAGTCAGGGTCTGCACTGACAGCTCGGGGACTGTCTCTCTCTCTCTCTCTCTCTCCTCTCTCCTTTCCTCTCTCCTCTCCCCTCCCCCCTTCCCCCTCTCCCTCCCTCCCTCTCTGCTCCTTCCCTGCTCATGCTCGTGCGCTCTCGCTCTCTCTCAAAATAAATAACCTTTTTATTTTATTTGTTTAAATGTTTATTTTTGAAGGAGAGAGAGCATGAGTTGGGGGAGTGCAGAGAGAAAGGGAGATACAGAATCTGAAGCAGGCTCCGGGCTCTGGCCGAACCCATGAACCATGAGATCATGACCTGAGCTGAAGCTGGACACTTAACCAGCTGAGCCCCGCAGGCGCCCTAACTAAACTTTATTTATTTATTTATTTTAAATGTTTTATTTATGTCTAGGAGAGAGAGAGACAGCGTGAGCAGGGGAGGGTCAGAGAGAGAGGGAGTCACAGACTGAAACAGGCTCCAGGCTCTGAGCTGGCAGTCAGCGCAGAGCCCGACGCGGGGCTCGAACCCACGAACCGCGAGATCATGACCCAAGCGAAAGTCGGACGCTTAACCGACTAAGCCACCCAGGCGCCCCAGCCTAACTAAACTTTAAAAAAAAAAGAGTACATTAATAGTTTTATGACATTTAAGTTGTGTTTTTCACATAAAAACTCAGTTGATTTTTCTGTTAAGTAGGATAGGGTTTTGTTATACCCATTTTATTTTTTTTTTACTTTTAAAATGAAATTCTATTGATAGCATTTTCTTTTTTATTTTTTTTATTTTAAATAGTTTATTGTCATGTTGGTTTCTATATATCACCCAGTGCTCATCCCCA
>NW_027533273.1:1276091-1313846 GCF_008692635.1 Crocuta crocuta | reverse complement strand
AGCCCCCTCCCCCCACCCCATCTGCCCTCAATTTTTTCTCAGCTTCAAGAGTCTCTCATGGTTTGCCTCCCTCCCTCTCCCCCACTATTTTTCTCGTTCTTCTCCCGCACGGTCCTTAGTTAAGTTCCTCCCAATCCTTCTATATGTGCAAACATATGGTATCTGTCCTTCTCTGCCTGAATTATTTCGCTCAGCATAACACCCTCAAGTTCCATCCATGTTGCAACACATGGGCAGATTTCATTCTTTCTCATTGCCATGTAGTATTCCATTGTATAGATAAACCACATCTTCTTGATCCATTCGTCCCTCCGTTATGGACACTTAGGCTCTTTCCAGGTTTTGACTATTGTTGAGAGTGCTGCTATGAACATCGGGGTACATGTGCCCCTATGCATCAGCACTCCTGTATCCCTTGGGTAAATTCCCAGCAGTGCTATTGCTGGGTCATAGGGGAGTTCTATTGTTAGTTTTTTTAAGAACCTCCACACTGTTTTCCAGAGGGGCTGAACCCATTTCATTCCCACCAACAGTCTAGGAAGGTGCCTGTTTCTCCACATCCTCGCCAGCATCTAGAGTCCTCTGATTTGCTCATTTTAGCCACTCTGACTGGCGTGAGGTGGTATCTCAGTTGTTATACCCATTTTGTAGATGAGGAAATTTATGTCCACAGTGGTTAAGTGACATGTAGCAGGATCACAAAAAGTATTTCTATCTTGTCCTGACACATTTTTTAGCAGCTTCAAAAAAAGTCTTGTTTTTTTAAATTTTATTAATTTATTTTGAGAGAGGGAGCAGGGGAGGATGGGGGAGGTGGGGCGGACAGAGAATCCTACACAGAATCCTAAGTGGGCTCCGACTCCAAGACCGTGGGATCATGACCTGATCTGCAGTTGGTCACTTAACCGACTGAGCCATCCGGGCGCCCCCAAAATATTTTTTTATTTCTTGAGAAAAACTGAGCAACAGTACACTTCATGTATTATTGAAATTGGCTAGGAAACCTAGGATCATGGTAGTCATTGTTTAAAAACAAAAAAACAAGTCATTGTTTAAAAACAAAAAACACAATTGAAGATGTCTAAATGTTCCTAGGAGGCACTTTTGGGCTAATCAGTTAATTTGAAATAAATGCTAGATATAACTAACAAACATATGGAAACAGTAGTGTTAATTATCACAGTAGTAAAATAGAGATCTTTAGAGATTTGTGTGTAAATATACATTCTTCAATTAACTTTTTACTGATGAGCATGTATTATATCCTTTTCGGATATCAGCGACTCTGATGAATGTTGAATGTGTGCAGAAGACCGTTAGCCTGTCAAAGGAGGTTGCCCCTTGACTTGTTCAGAATACTGTTGCCCTTTCTGGAGTTTTAGAAAGTTAATCTCCAACACAAGGTAGAATTAGTTTCACTCCAGGAATACGGAGACAGGGGTCATGAATCTCCAACACTTAACATGTTGCCTAGAGCTTTGTTCATAACATTGAAGGATATAGCCAGAGCCCATGATTTTCTTAAATGGGAGACTTCAACAGCAGTAAATGAACTCAGTAGAAAACTAAAAAGATATCTTTATGGCTGGAAGAAGTGGTCTTAAGGGTATATTTCAGTTCCTGGAACCCCTTAAGTAGGAAGCACTTTAGGCGGGTTGTTGATATTTAGAGAAATTTTCATGGATGAATTAAAGAAAATTATGGGATGGAGACTGGAGAGATTACTACTAGTTCAGACAAGAGCAAGTATTTTCAAAGTATTATGACTATGCAGATTGAAAGTCATAAAACTGAAAAAGATTTTGATTCTATTCCTAGGGAAGGTAGAATATTCTGACAAGGATCCTGAAGCAGTGTCAGTTCACAGACTAGAGTTGTTGGTGGGCTAAAATTTTCATGACAGACACTATTTACTGCCTTTTTTTATTAAAATAGAGCACAGAAGCTTTTAGATTTTGACTAGTTGATGTTTTCTGGGTTGGAATTCCTGGCTGTACTAAGGTCTGCAACTCTTTCTGAGATTGTATTTTTTTTTTAAATGTTTTATTTATTTCTAGGAGAGAGAGAGAGAGAGAGACAGCATGAGCAGGGGAGGGTCAGAGAGAGGGAGTCACAGACTGAAACAGGCTCCAGGCTCTGAGCTGGCAGTCAGCACAGAGCCCGACGCGGGGCTCGAACCCACGAACCATGAGATCATGACCTAAGCGAAAGTCGGATGCTTAACCGACTAAGCCACCCAGGCGCCCCTCTGAGATTGTATTTTTTAAAAATTTTTTACTTTTAGTAATCTCTGCACCCAGTGTGGGGCTCAAACTCACAGCCCCAAGATCAGGAGCTCCATGCTCTACCAACTGAGCCAGCCAGGCACCCCTGTATTGTTCTTTTGAAGTGCCTTTATTTTGGATACTGCTGAATACTACCATGGACACAGCATTTTCTACTAAAATTTTAGGCCGATCTAACTCCAGAGCATGGTTTATATACTGATTAATAAGAAACTAAAGATACTGAAGTTGGCAATTAATAATCTTGCTCCTTGGAGTTAATATAGGTCTCAGTGAGTTAAGTAATTCCATTCATCCCTACATCTCTGTTGGTCAAGCAGCAGTTGTTCCCACTAGGTTGAATTATGGACAGACGTTGCTAGTGGGGTGTGATATTTGGACCCTACCTACATGGTACAACATAGTGAAAAGTACCAACCTCAGAAGTAGCCAGCAGATCCATACTTGTAGCTATGCACTTGATATCCCCACTTAGATGCCTCACAGGATTCTTAGGCTTAAAAGTGTGTTTACTGCCTGAACCTGCTTTTCTCCCCCACAGTGTTCTACATTTTAGTAAATGACACCACTTTTACATCCAGGTGGATAAACCCTAATCGTGGGAGTCACCTTTGACTCTCAGGGCTTTAGTCTCCTCTTGTCTGGCTTTCCCTTTTGTTCATGACATTCTCAGTCGCACAGGCCTTTTCCTACATATAAAATCCTGCTTAGTGAACTCTTCTGGCTCTTTGTATGGCTTAGTTTTTTCATCCTTTAGGTCTTAGTTTAAATGTTGCCCCAGAGAAGGCTTCGCTCACCAATCTAAAAGGGTCTTACTATTTTTTCCCCTAGATCTGTTCTTTTTTTCTCAGTATTTATTACTGTAATTACAATTGTTTACTAAAGCACATTTTTAAAAAATTTTTTAAAGTTTATTTTGAGAGAGACAGAAACAGAATGAGTGGGGAAGGGGTAGAGAGAGAGGGAAACAGAATCCCAAGCAGGCTCCACACTGTCAGCACAGAACCTGATGCAAGGCTCAAACTCACGAAAACTGTGAGATCATGACCTGAATCGAAACCAAGAGTGGCATACTTAACCGACTCAGCCATCCAGGAGTGCCAACAAGTACATTTTTTATACTGTTAGATTTTTAAGCTCCGTTGAGGGGAGACAATGTTTCATTTGTTTCATACTTAGATTATAGTCCAAAGCCTAGGACAGTAAGTGTGGAATAAAATAGTGAACGTATGAAACAAAGAATGAATGAAAAGGATCTCCCATGTCTCACAGCCTTCTCTAAGACAGGTTTGTAGTAAGAATGTTGCCATATAGTTATTTTCTAGGTTGATAATTTTGTCATTTGCTTGGAATTTTACATTTCCTTACCCTATTGTGTTTGAAGATGTGCTCAGAACTGTGTCACTGCAAATGATAATTTTCCCAATTTGCTTCCTCAACATCTGGAAAACTATTAATGGCATTCTTTTTGGTCCTAGTTTGTAGATGCATTTTAATCCCTGTTTACTTTTCCATGGCCAGATTTCTCATAGCTCCTATTTCTGGATCCCATTTCGCATAGATTATATTCAGATGTGCAGCATTAGTCAATTATTATACAAAGATACTTCCTGTACCAGAAATTTAGCTGTTCATTCCACAAAATACTTATTGAGGGGCTGCTATATCACAAGAACTTAACATATGCCAAGTTGTATTGTAGGCATTTGAATTATGTTAGTAAATAAAAGGAAAACAATCCTTGCCCTCTTGGAGCCTGCATTCTAGTTGAGGGAAAGACAGTAAACATAGTAAGTAAAACACATAGTTTATTAGAAGGTGATAAGAATTACAGGGGAAAAGAAACCAGGAAATTAGGGAGCTTTAGGAATGTCTGTAAGGCTGTCATTTTATTTTATTTTATTTTATTTTATTTTATGTTNTTTATTCTTTATTATTATTATTATTATTATTTTTTTAACGTTTATTTATTTTTGAGGGAGAGAGACAGAGCTCAAGCAGGACAGGCTCAGAGAGAGGGAGACACAGAATCTGAAGTAGGCTCCAAGCTGTCAGCACAGGGTCCAATGAAGGGCTTGAACCCACAGACCATGAGATCATGATCTGAGCCGAAGTCGGACACTTAACCAACTGAACCACCCAAGTGCTCACATTTTTGTGAGAGTATGAGGAGAGAGAGAGAGAGAGAGAGAGAGAGAGAGAAAGAGAAAGAGAGAGAGAGAAGAAAAGGAATATCCCAAGCAGGCTTCACATTCAGTGCAGGACCGGATGTGGGCCTCCATCTCATGACTGAGAGGTCATGACCTGAGCCATATCAAGAGTTGGACACTTAATCAGCTGAGCCATCCAGATGCCCCAAGGCTATTATTTTAAAGTATGAGTAGGGAAGGCTTTATTGAGAAGATGATATTTGAACAAAGACGTAAGAGGGTTGAGCGTTAACCATGTAAATATCTGAGGGAAGTAAATATCCTGGCAGAGGAAACAACTAGTACAAAAACCTTAAAGTGAGAATGTTTTTCATATTAGCAGGATAGGAAGAAAGTGAAGACAAATGAGGTCACGTAGGTAACGAGGCAAGAGGCCATTTGCAGGGACTTTTTTTACTTGGAAAGTAGGAGCCATTATAGGATTTTGAGCAGAGGATTGATGTGATAAGAAATTTTTAACAAAAGTTTCTGTGTTAAGAAGAGACTGAGCAGCTTTGACACATCTACTGCAGTCAGCAGACTGTCGAAATTCCAGAAAATGTTGACATCTACTCTGAAAGGATGCACAGTTATTGTGAAAGGCCCCAGAGGAACCCTGCGAAAGGACTTCTGTCACATTAGTGTAGAACTCCGTCTCTTTGGAAAGAAAAAGAAGAGGGTCCGAGTTGACAAATGGTGGGGAAATAGAAAAAACTGGCTACCATTTGCACTATCTGTAGTCATTTATAGAACATGGTGGGGAGCAGGGTGGTACCTGGCTGCCTCAGGAGGTAGAGCATGTGACTGTTGACCTGGGGTCATGAGTTCAGACCCCATGTTGGGCATAGAGATTACTTTAAAAAAGAAAAAACAACAACAACAACAAAAAAAACAAAAGAACATGATGAAGGAGGCTATACAGGGCTTGCGTTACGAGTTCTGTGTACGCTCACTTCTCCATCAATGTCATTTTTCAGGAGAATGGTTTTCCTCTGGAAATCTGGGATATCTTTGGTGAAAAATATGTCTGTAGGGTTTCGTTGAGGCTGGACATTGCTTGTTCAGTATCTCAAGTCCAGAAAGAAGAGTTAGTGGAAATGACATTGAACTTATATCAAACTCAGCTGCTTTGATTCAGCAAGCCACAACAGTTACAAAACAAGGAAATCGGAAAGTTTTTTGGAGGGTATCTACATTTCTGAAAAAGGAACAGTTCAACAAACTGATGAATAAGATCTAGTTATCCAACTTCAGAAATAGAAAGATACCAGATGATTTTTTCACTTATTTGTGATATTTTAAAAGTGCAGTAAAAGTTGTATTGATTTGGGTGGGAAAAAAAAAGAGATTGAACAGGCAGATCAGTTAGGAGGCTGTTGTAATCATCTAGGTGATATGTATAGCTTGAATCAGGGTGGTAGCAGTGAAAGTGGTAAGAAATAGTTACGTTCTGGATATATTTTGGAGATAGAGTCACCTGAAGTCAAGGTTAAGTAAAGTTTTGGCCTAAAAACTGAAGGGATGGAGTTACTTTAAAGAGATAACTTGAAGTGAGGAATGCAGAGGGTGGATTAAATAGGGGAAAGGCTGCACATGGGAATAGTTTATAGAAGAATAGAGAATTATCTCATTTTTGTAAAACAAAAAAAATGTGGCCAGAGAACTTTTTAAATCTGTAAATTGGCAGAGGTTGTTTACCTCAAAGTGCTTGAGAAAACACTTTGCTTAATCTCAGAAAGATTTCATCTGACTTAGGTAAGTTTTCCTCTGCCCACCACTAAGTGGTTATGTCAAAATCTAGATCGTACAGGTCTAAAATGGACACAATCTCTTGACAGGTATAACTTATCAGACATTTTGTCAGTGCATTTTTAAATACTAACACACTTGTAACTCTCATTCCGATAAGATATATTTCCAGCACCCTCAGAAGGCTCCTTCATGTTCTTTCCCAATCAGTAGCACCTCCACCCAAGTAGCCACCGTGCTGAATTCTGTAGATTTGTTTTGGGTCAGCATAACATTTATAATTACCATACCTAAAATAAAAGGCAAGTCCCAAAATGCAAACAGAATTGCACCTGTGTCTATCTACCTTAGAGAAATTTGAAGAGTAATGTTGGGGGACCTTGAGCTTGACAGAAAAGTCTACATGAAGAAAGAATTTTGTCCTTTTATTTTCTAAAACCACATGTACAGGGACACCTGAGTGGCTCATTTGGTTAAAGCATCTTAACTCTTGATTTTGGCTCAGGTCATGATCCCAGGGGTATGGGATCAAGAGCCCTGTGTAAGGCCCCACGCTGAGCGTGAATCTCACTTAAGATTCATTCTCTTTCTCCCTCCCCTTCCTTCTGCACCTTCCCTGCCCCTTACCCACACATATACACTGTGTCTCTTAAAAAATCACATGTACAAAAGCCAGAATAGCCCCTGTACATTTCTACTGTGACTTCCAATTATTGTGATGCTGTTTGCGTCATAATTTGAATGTCTTCTTTTAGAAAATAGTACTTTGTAAATCTAGATAGTGTCATTCTTTTTCATTGTGTCTTTTTTATTTAATTTTTTAAATGTTTATTTATTTTTGAGAGAGAGAGAAACAGCATGAGTGGGGCAAGGTCAGAGAGACAGGGAGACACAGAATCTGAAGAAGGCTCCAGGCGCTGAGTCTGACGTGGGGCTCGAACTCAGAAACATTGAGATCATGACCTGAGCCAAAGTCGGATGTTTAACCGGCTGAGCCCCCCAGGCGCCCTCATTATGTCTTTATTGTTTTTCTTAGCAGCCTGAGCTGTTTTTTATTACTTTTATGTTAATAATGCCATCCATAGTCATGCTTTTCATTTTATGGGAAAATTGTAGTTTTCAAATTTGGTAGAAAATAGTATTTGTGGAATTATATTTTATTTGAAATTCCATATTCTGAAGGAAAAGAATCAGCAGATACTGGCCTTGTAAGTATCCTTGAAATGTGTTACAGGTGATGATGAGCAGTCAACACAGATGGCTGCAAGCTGGGAAGATGAGAAAGTGACAGAAGCATCTTCGGACAGTTTTGTCGCTATTAAAATCGATACCAAAAGGTTTGCTTATGTGTTAATTTTTTAAGCATTATAACTATTGTCTTTTGTTATGATTTATGGTGTTACTCTTAGACTATAAGAATGTTGATATTTCTCTAAAGCATATTGGCAACTTAAATTCTGACTGCCAGTTTCCAAATACATCATAGTATCTTGCTGAAAAACTTTTGAGAACTTTGAATTTCTCCTGGTTTACCAAGCAGCTATGTGATGTGCACCAGGAATGCAAAAGAATTGTGGTTCTCAGCTTGTAAGACCATGGAAATAACTGTAAATTATATATTGATTATCTCTGAATGATTGACCATTGTTTTGGGTCCTATTTTTGGGAATGAAGCTGTTTAATTCAATAGTAATAAGTACTTTTTAGGTCCCTCACAGTACCTAATATCCACAGGTCTTTTTATTTGTTTATCCATTCCATCTCATCCCTTTAAAAATGTTTTTTTTTATTGTAGAAAATTTCAGACATACAAAAGTAAGTGAATAGTGCAGTGAATTCCCATATACTTGTCAACTACCTTGGTGATTAACTTATAGTTGGTCTTGTTTTATTTGCACACCCACTCATTTCCACTCATCGCCTATAATTTTGAAGCAAATCTCAGTCGTCACTTCATCTATATTTTAATGTCTCTAAAAAATAAGTTTTTGACGTTAACACAAATTTAATATGTGAAAAGCTAAATATTTTAACATAACTGTAATACTTCAAAAACAAATTAGTAATAGTTTCTTAATAGCAAATATCCAGCTGTTTCTCACATTTTCAGTGGTCTCCTGTCTGCCATAGTTGTATTCTTAATTCTTAGAGTTTGTTTGGCTTAGGATCCATCAGGAGTGGGATCCATATTGTAATGTGTTGATCTTTCTCAAGTCTCTTTTAGTCTATAGGTTTCCCCCTCACCCTTTTTCTTTCTGGTTTTTTCTTTGCAATTTATTTTTTGGAGAAATTAGGTCTTTCATTCTTTAGTTTCCTGCCATATAGATTTTGTTGACTGCGTCCCTGTTAGTCTCATCTAGTTCATTCCTCTGTCGTCTGTTTCCTGTAAATCAGCAGTTGGATTCAAGTTAGTTTTTTTTTCCTATCAAAACTACTTCATAAATGGTTTTATGTCTTTCATTCTTCCATCATGAAGGCACATAATGACCTGTTGTCTCACTTTGTGATGGTAGCAGCAGGCATCAATGATCAGTGCCTAGAAACATTAATTCGTTAGCAGCTACAAAGTGGTATTCCTTTTCTTTTGATATTGATAATGTTAGAATAAGTGATGTTTGAAAATTACTGCCAAGATTAAAATATTTAGAAATTTACTTGTAAGTTTGTAATTTTTTTACTAAATTTTTTTAATATTAAAAGTGTTGTAATCATAGTGGTTTGCCTCACAGCTGCAATTATTCAACTATATATTTATCGAACTATAATATTTTTTAAAAAAGAATCTTACCATTTTAACATATATTCTGTTATTTATGTTGTCCGTTATCTTCCAGTAGCACCACCAGTAATTGTAGGAGAAAGTAGGGATATTAGAAATGTGGAAGAAATGAGAATATCAAAATTCTTGAGGTTATAAACAGACTGATATATCTAGTACTTTTAAAAACAAAAAAAAAATTTTTTAATAGTTTATTGTCAAGTTGGTTTCCATAGAACAACCAGTGCTCATCCACACAAGTGCCTTCCTCCATGCCCATCACCCCCTACCTCTCCCCCCTCAAAAAAATTTTTTAAACAAATTTCTAAAAGCAGATGCAAGGATGCCTGTGTATAGTGATGGTTGATTTTTGTTTCATTAGAGACTGCCTGCTAATAGAATCTAATGTGTCTTAAATTATGAATGGTACATTTTATTTATTGTACAGTAATAATGAAATTATCTAATGTTCTAGTAACACTTTAGCGTGTATTTCCTTATGAAGGTAGCTTTCTTTATCCTTTTTATTATATTTTCAGATGTTTTTGTGATAATCATGCTTTATGTTCAGAAAATGAGTATAAATTAGAAACATTAATTTGATTCTCGGTATTATTCATCTGCATTGATCAGTATCTCTTACTTGTATCATAATGTAAAGTTTCTTCTATCCCTGTCCCTCACCACCCAGTTTCCTTCTCTGGAGTAACCAAATTAAGAAAACACAATTCCCCCACCCCCCTTTTTTTACATTTTTGTTTATTTACCTCTTCTTTTTTTACAAAAGAGGTAGCATTTGACATACTTTCTGTACCTTTTTTATGATTGCATAATTAGTTTTTACTGGTAGATATTTAGGTAGTTTTGAATCTTTTGTTTTTACAAAGTATTGTATTATCATTTGCAGAAGTAAATCATAAGCATTAGTATCTTCTTGTTACAAGTTAAGATACTATATTCAGATATACTTGCTGCTGAGAAAGCAACATAGCAGATACTAACTTGATTTTTAGCTATCAGATCCAGCCGCCACTTTATGTGTTGCAAGAATTAAGTGGCTTTTTAATCTGAAAATTATAAAACAAACTGGAAGAGGTCTGTAAGAATTGTACTTTTCTCCTTCCAGCTGACAACTATGAAAGGTACTAGTAATTTCAGAGAAATGCTTTTAATTGGTAGAGTAAATGTCTATAAAAATAACTGAATATTTGGGTGGAAATACTTGAACGCATCTAGTGATTTTCTGTTTGATTTTGTTTTACAGTGAAGCCTGCTTACAATTTTCACAAATCTGTATCCTTTCAATGAAGAATTGGTTTGATAAATATTTTGCTTGAGGATTTACCTTTGTTTTGGTTAATGCATGACATTTAGAAATTACTCATTTCTATTTAGGAACCATGCATTCTTATTTTGGGGAACCTGATACTACTGAGTGTCCTTTGAGTTACTACACTGTAGGGAATCAGGGAGTTTTTATTGTCAATATCTGGAAAGCAATATGGAGCAGTTTGGTTGGAATGTTAGAAATAGTTTTCAAGAGGCAAGATAGATGTAAAAGTTACAATGGGCGAAATGTAATGGATGTTTCAGATATGCAGTACAAATAAATCATTTTACCTATCATATGCATGACAAGTGTAATGATATGGTAGTTGAAATTATTTGGTAAACGTATTAGCTGATTACACTGAAATTCACAAAGATTTATCTTGCTTTGTTATCAGTAGCATTTCATAAAATTATCCCCTTGCTTTTTCACAAATCATTAGACTTAATTAAATTGTACAGATCCTGTAGTGTGTGTTCCATCCAGTTTCTTTATTGGAGACAGTGGAATTCCCTTGGAAGTAATCGCAGGAAGTGTTTCTGCAGATGAACTTGTTACCAGAATTCACAAAGTCCGGCAGGTGAGAAGGAAGAGAATTTCTTTGTATAAACCTGGGAAAATTTGTCAGAAACTTGACATTGGAATATTTTTGGAGCTGCTCTGTATATTCAGGAACCCGCTTTGCCATTTAAACTTAAAAGGTAGAAAATCCTGTTTTCCCGGATTGGTTTTGAAAATCGCATTGTGAAGTTATAGGTACCTATACCTAATGAGTGACTTCTTACTCTGCCTTCTCTTTTCACTATTATTTTATTGCAAAAGAGAGATTGAACATTAAGGTCCCAAACTGAACCGCTTGACACATTTTAAGGAACTTAGTCAATTTGTGCAAATGGCTAATACAGCTTGAAACTTTTTTCCTTGAATTCTAATAGAAGGAAAATCAACAGTGTGCTTTAAAAACCTTTTTATGTTATTCTCACATTGTAGTTGAATTCCACAGTGTGATTATGCCATGTTTAGGATTATACAATCTAGATCCATCTACTTAGAAAATTTAGTACTTTTCCCTTTTATAGAGATAGTTGACTTACTCATATTTTGGTCTCATCTGCCATGGTAGGTTTAGATTTTTATCTGTTCATTAAATTCCAGTGTGGTTTCTCCCTAGATGCACTCATTAAAAGGTGAAACATCAGTGACAAATGGCAGCCCATCAGAAAGCTCAGTCTCTATTCCATCCGTGTCATTGGAACCTAACAACACTTCTGAAAACTCTCAGTCCAGAAATGTGGAGCCCTGTGGGATACCACCCACTTCTGATACAAAGTCAGATGCTGCAACAGGTAATTTTTAGTGTATCCTTTTGGATACAGTAGAAGTATTCCTTCACTTTGTTTTAAAGACCAGGGATTAATATCCTTAAAAATAAAAATACTGTGTTTCTTCCCTGTCACATTCATTTAACTTAAAATTTAAGGGTTGTCTTAAATACAGGTGTTGGTCATGTAGTGGCATTTTTTTTTTTTTTACTTCTTCTGTTTCTGTAATCTTAACAGTTTTACAAATATCTTTTCAGCCAGAGTATTTTGAAACGTTCAAATGAACTAATATATTTGGAATTGCTTTTATAACCTGTAAGATACTGTATACATTTAAACAGTAGTATTTGCATTTTTAGAAATTAGAATTAAAAGATAATTGTAAAATAGAGCTTGTGGGAATAAGGGATGTGACTATAGTTGAGGTTGATGGAAAAAGGCAAAAGAGAAATTTTATACTATATAAAAGGGATTCTGTTCAGAGGTTTTTGTTATAATATAGCTTGTATTAGGCAACATAGGGTTAGATAAATTAAGTTAGCAGATTAATATCCTAAGAGATGATCCTGCTCTCGCATCCCACATAGCTTCTATTTGATATTTAGTGACAGGAAGTTCATTTCCTTGCACAGATGCTTATTGTCAAAGCCCTAGTTTTTAGAAAAAAATTTTCTTTATATTGAGATGAAATGTGATGTCCTGTAATTTCGCATTAACTTTAGTGCTACTTATGAAGTTAAACATAACAGGTTTTGAATATTTGAAGAATAGCTACCAGGTTCTCTCTCACTAGCTGCATTTTGAGGTTTTACTTCTATAGATCCCCCAAATTCTGGATGCCTACAGAACTAAGGGATGCTATTGTGAATGTAGCCCAGTTAGCACCCGGATATTTATCATTGCTAAATTCTTCATTCCCTTTTGAAGATGTTTTCCTTGGTATCCTTTTCTTTCAGTCTGAAAAATTTCCCTTAGCATTTCCTGTTTTACAGGTCTTTTGACAAAACGTTTCTCTTCCTGTCTGAAAAATGAAAGTGTCTGCTTTTTGCTAGACACAAAATTTGGGGTTTACAGTTATTTTTTTCAACACTTTAAAGGTCTTCTGTTCTCCATAGTTTTCTGATGAGAAGTATCTGTTAGCACTGTTTCCCCATGTATGCAATGTATTGCTTTTCTCTCTACCTTCACGTTTTTCTCTTTGATTTTCATCAGTTTGACTATAATATGCCTAGGTGTGTTTTTCTTTGTATTTATTCTGCTTGGGTTTTGATGAGCTTAAATCTGTAAATTTATGACTTTAACTAAATTTAGGAAATTCGGAGTCATTATTCAAATATTTTTCTCTTTTTCTCTCATCTTCCTGGAAATAATTACATGTGTATTAGACTTCTTGATAATATCCCAGGGGTTTCTTTTTTTCTTTTTCTCTCTTTTCTTTAGATTGGATAATCTTGCTGATCTATAAGTTCACGGACTATCTGCTTCATCATCACTTTCTGCTGTTGAGCCCGAGTGAATTTTTATTCTATTTTATTTTTATTATTATATTTTTATTTTTAAGTAATCTCTACACCCATTCTGGGGCTTAAACATAGAACCTCAAGATCAAGAGTCACATGCTCTTCTACTGAACCAGACAGATGCCCCTAGTGAATTTTTATTTTATATAAAATTGGGTAATATGTTTATACTCTTTTCTTTAAGTTAACCATTTTTTAATCGATTTTTTAGAGTGGTCTTAGGTTTACAACAAAATTAAGAGGAAGGTACAGATTTTGTGTATACCTCCTGCCCCACTATCTATATCCCTCACCAAAGTGGTTCATTTTTTAGAACTAATGAACCCACATTTGACACATCATAATCAGCCAAAGTCCATAGTTTACATTACAGTTTTCTCTTGGTGTTGTACATTCCATGAGTTTGGACAAATGTATAATGATGTGTATCCATCATTATAGTATCAGTGGGGCAGAAAGCATTTTTACTCCACTAAATGTTCCCTGTGTTCCACCTTTTCATCTTCACTAACCTTTTTACTGTCTCCTACTGTCTTCTGGTAAAAGTTTTGCTTTTACCAGAATGTCATATAGTAGTCTTTTTAGATTGGCTTTCTTCACTTAGTAACATACATTTAAGCTTCCTTCATGTCTTTTCATCACTTGATAGCTCATTTCTTTTTAGAGCTGAATAATATTCCATCATCTAGATGTACCGCAGTTTATTAATCCATTCGCCTACTGAAGGATATCATGGTTTCTTGAAAGTTTTAGCAGTTATGAATAAAGCTTCTGTAAGCATCTCTGTGTAGGTTTCTGTGTGAGCATGTTTTTTTTTTTTACTTCCTTTGGGTAAATACCAAGGTTGTGATTGCTAGAGTGTGTGCTAAGACTTATGTTTACTTTTGTAAGCCACCAAGCTGTCTTCCAAAGTGGCTGTACCATTTTGCAGGTAAAATGATTCTAGAGTTTCTTACTCTTACTTCCATCTTTTCTTCTTCTAGCTTTTTATTTCGAAAGAAATGAATTCATTTCATTTTCCTTTACCTCATTGAGTTATAATGGCTGCTTTTGAGTCTTTGTCTGATAATGCTAGTAGCTAGATCATCTCAGGGTTGGCCTTTGTTGATTGTCTTTTCCCCTGAGAATGAGTCACATTTTCCTGTTAGACTGTGTGTCAAGAAATTTTGGATTGTATGTTGTACATTGTTGTAGACACTCAGGATTCCCTTATAGTCCTGTAAAGAGTGTTGATTCTTTTGTTTTAGTATGCATTTAATTTACTCCTCAGACTGTAAACTCTGTCTTACCTGAGGTCTGAGTATAGCAGCTCTAATATCAGTTCTTTGTAGCTTTTTTTTTAACTTCATTGTGGAAAGTTTCAGACTTCATACAAAAGTCTCAAGAAAACAGAGTAAGAAATTCCATGAACCCACTCCTTGTCTCAGCTATTACTAACTCATGGCCAAAATTGTCTCATCTGTGCCCCCTACTCCTCTTCTCCTTTTTGTTTATTATTTAGAACATATCTTAGGCACTATATCATTTCATTTTAAAAATGAGTATTTAAAAGATAAAAACTTAAAAAAAATAACTACAATATCATTTTCTCTTATGAAACCTAGTCAGTTTTACAGAAATTCTTTTTTTTTTTTTTTTTTACCATTGATTATCTAGGCATTATTTATATTATACTGTTTTTAGTTTGTTTGGAGTCCAGTGTATTATTACTGATTATTGAGTCCTTTTTTTCCCCCCATTTCATAAATAGATTCCCACTCTCCTTTTTTTCCCTATAGCTTCCCACAGTCTGGATTTTGCTGTATTCTTTAAAAAAAAATTTTTTTTGAGAGAAAATGTGAGTAGGGCAGGGCCAGAGGAAGAAAGAGAGAGAATCCCAAGCAGGCTCCACACCCAGTTTGATCCCACCACCACAAAATCATGACTAGAGCTGAAATCAGGAGTCAGATGCTTAACCAGCTGAGCCATCTAGGTGCCGCTCTTTTTTAAGTTTTTATTTTAATCACCTGGTGTTCTTCACAAATGCATTCCTTCATCCCTATGATCTATTTTATCCATCCTTCAACCCACCTCCCCTTTGGTAACCATTAGTTTGTTCTCTGTAATTAAGAGTCTGTTTCTTGGTGCATGTTATCTCTTTGAATTAGTGTTTTTGTGTTCTTTGAGTAAATACCCAGGAGTACATTTGTTGAACCCTAGGATAGTTCTATTTTTAACTTTTTTTTTTTTAATGATATTTATTTATTTTGAGAGAGAGAAAGAGAATTCCAAACAGGCTCTGCACTGATCGTGCAGAGGGCTCAAACTCATGAACCTTGAGATCATGACCTGAGCTGAAACCAAGAGTTGGACACCCAACTGAGCCACCCAGGTGCCTCTGTTTTTAACTTATTGAGGAACTTTCAACTGTTTTCCACAGTGGCTACACCAGTTTGCATTCCCACCAACAGTGCAAGAGGGTTTCCCTTTCTCCACATCCTGCCAACACTTATTTTTTATTTTGGCCATTCTGACTGATACCTCATTGTAGTTTTGATTTGCATTTTCCTGATGATGCATGATGAGCATCTTTTCATGTTATCTGTTGGCCATCTGAATAACTTCTTTACAGAAATGTTTGTTCATACGTTCTGCCCATTTTTTAAGTGGATTATTCATTTTTGGGGTGTTGAGTTTTATGAGATCTTTATATGTTTTGGTTGCTAGTCCTTTATCATCTATATCAGATATGTTATATGCAAGTCTCTCATCCCACTTTGGAGATTGTTTAATTTTGCTGATTGTTTACTTGGCTGTGCAGAAGCTTTTTATTTAGAATGTAGTCCTAACAGTTTACTTTTGCTTTTGTTTCCCTGGCCTCAGGACACACATCTAGAAGGATGTTGTTACAGCTGATGTCAGAGAAACTACTGCCTGTGCTTTTTTCCAGGCTTTTTATGGTCTCAGGTCTCGTATTTGGGTCTTTAATCCATTTTGAGTTTATTTTTGTGTATGCTGTAATGGAATGGTCCGGTTTCATTCTTTTGCATGTTAACTGTACAGTTTTCTGAGTTTTGTTGAAGAGACTGTTTTTTTCCTATTGGATATGCTTTCCTACTTTGTTGAAGATTAATCAACCATAAAATTATGGGTTTATTTCTGGGTTTTCTATAGGGTTTCATTCATCTGCGTGTCGGTTTTTGTTCCAGTACCATACTGTTTTGACTACTACAGCTTTGTAATACTGAAATCCAGAATTGTGATGCCTCCAGCTTTTTCTTTTTCAGGGTTGTTTTGGCTATTCAGGATCTTTTGTGTTTGCATACAAATTTTAAGATTGTTTCACAGGTTCTGTGGAAAATGCTGTTGATATTTTGATAGGGACTGCATTAAATATGTCAGTTGCTTTGGGTAGTGTAGACATTTTAACAGTTTTTGTTCTACCAATCCACGAGAATGGAATGTCTTTCCATTTCTTTGTGTCTTTTTTAGTTTCTTTCATCAGAGTTTTATAGTTTTCAGAGTACTGATCTTTTACATCTTTGTGTAAGTTTATTCATAGGTGTCTTGTTAGTTTTTGTGTAGTTGTCAGTCGGATTGTGTTCTTAATTTCTCTTTCCGCTGCTTCATTATTGGTACACAGAAATGCAGCAGATAGCTGCACAATGATTTTGTTACCTCAGACTTTACTGAATTAATTTATCAGTTCTGGCAGTGTTTTGGTGGAGTGCTTTGGGTTTTCTCTATAGAGTATCATACCATTTGCAAATAGTGAAAGTTGTTCTTCCTTACTGATTTGGATGCCTCTGACTTCTTTTTGTTGTCTGATTGCTATGGCTAGGACTTCCAATACTCAAAAGTGGTAATAGGGCACTTGTTGGGATGAGCACTGGGTGTTACATGTAAACCAACTTGACAAGTTGGTTTTTTCTTAAACTAAGGGAAAAAAAAGTGGTAATAGTGACATCTCTTATTACTGATCTTAGGAGAAAAAGTTTTTCCCCAATGAGAATGATATTAGCTGTGGGTTTTTTCTGTATGGCCTTTATTATATTGAGGTATGTTCCTTCTAGACCTACTTTGTTGAAGGTTTTTATTGAGAATGGATATTACACTTTGTCACATGCTTTTTCTGTCTATTGAAACGATCATGTCGTTCTTATACTTAGTGATGTGTATCACATGGATTGATTTGCAAATATTGAACCACCTTTGCAACCCATGAATAAATGTCACTTGATTATGGTGAATGATTTCTTTACTTTTTCTTAAAGTAAACTTTATCCCCATGTGGGGCTTGAATTCATGACTCCAAGATCAAGAGTCACATGCTCTGACACCTGAGCCAGCCAGGTGCCCCCTGGTGAATGGTATGGAGCTTTTTGTTTTGTTTTGTTTTGTTTCCTATGTTGTTGAATTCAGTTTGCTGGTATTTTGTTGAGGATATTTGCATCTGTCTTCATCAGAGATAGTGGCCTATATCTGTCTTCATCAGAGATAGTGACCTGTGGTTCTCTTTTTTCTGTGTTCTCTTTGTTTCGTTTTGGTATCAGGGTAATGCTAGCCTCATAGAATGAATTTGGAAGTTTTCCTTCCTTTTCTAGTTTTTGGAATAGTCTGAGAAGAGTAAGTATGAACTCTTCTTTAATTTGGTAGAGTTTGCCTGTTAAGCCATCTGGTTCTGGACTTTTGCTTCTTGGGAATGTTTTGATTACTGATTCAGTTTCTTTGGTAATCAGTCTGTTTAAACTTTCTAATTCTTCCTGTTTCTGTTTTAGCAGTCTGTGTATGTGTCTGGGAATTTATTCATTTCTTCTAGGTTGTCCAGTTTGTTGACATTTGGTTTTTTATAATCTCTTAAAATTGTTTGTATTTCTGTGGTGTTGGTTATTTCCCTTCTCTCACTTTGTGATTTTATTTGAGTCCTTTCTCTCTTATTTTTATGTTTATTTATTTACTTTAAGAAAAAGTGAGAGAGCATGAGCAGGGGAGGGACAGTAACAGAGCCTCGAGAGAGAATCTGAAGCAGGTTCCATGCTGTCAGCATAGAGCCTGATGCGGGGCTCAATTCCATGGTATCATATCCTGAGCCAAAATCAGGAGTTGGATGCTTAACCGGCTAGGCACTCAGGCACTCCCGAGTCCTTTCTCTTTTTTTGTTAAGTCTGGCTAGAAATTAATCAGTTTTATTGTTTCTGTTTTTGTTTTTTCAAAGAACCCAGCTCCTGATTTCATTTATCTGTTCTATTGGTATTTTCAGTTTCTATTTCATTTATTTCTCTCATATTATTTCCTTCCTCCTACTGGTTTTAGGTTTTATTCTTATTCTAGCTCTTTTATGTGTAAGGTTTAGGTTTGTTTTAGATTTTTCTTCTTAAGTTAGGCCTCTATTGCTATAAATTTCTCTCTTAGAACTGCATTTGCTCCATCCCAAACGTTTTGACCTGTTGCATTTTCATTTTTGTTTCCGTACACTTTTTATTTCTTATTTCCTGGTCAACCCATTCATTTAAACTTCATTTGTGTTCTTCCCAGAATTCTTCTTATAGTTGATTTCTAGTTTCATGTTGTTGTGACACAAGATGCATAGTATGACTTCAGTCGTTCTAAATTTGTGGAGGCGTGCTTTGTGGTCTAATAATGTGATCCTTTCTGGAGAATGTTTCCTGTGTGTTTAAATGTGTGCCCTTGTGCTTTGGAATGGAATGTTCTTGATGTATGTTAAATCCATCTGGTTCAGTGTGTCATTCAAAGCCATTGTTTCCTTGCTGATATTCTGTTTAGATAATCTGTCTACTGATACAAGTGGGGTGTTAGTTCCCTACTATTGTATTATTATCGATTAGTTCCTTTATATTTATTACTTACTATATGTTTGGGTGCTCTCATATTGGGGACATAAATGTTGACAATTTTAATATCTTGTTGGATTGTCCCCTTTATTACCATATAGTGTCCTTCGTTGTCTCTTGTTACAGTCTTTGTTTTAAAGTCTGTTTTGTCTGATGTAAGTATTGCTGCTACAGCTTTCTTTTGACATTCATTTGCATGATAAATGTTTCTCCATCCCCTCACTTTCAATGCAGGTGTAATTAGGTCTGAAATGAGTCTTTTGTGGCAGCATATTGGTGAGTCTTGTTTTGTTCCTCTTTCTGCTACCTTGTGTCTTTTTTTTGTTTTAAGTTTATTTATTTTGAGAGAGAGAGTGAGCAGGGGAGGAGCAGAGAGAGAGATAGGTAGGATCCTAAGCAAGGTATGTGCTGTCATTATAGAACCCAATGCTGGGCTTGAACTCAAGAACCATGAGATCATGACCTGAGTGGAAATCAAGAGCCGGTGACTTAACCGACCAAGCACCTCAGGTCAATTATATTTGGATTTCTCTCTCTTTATTCTTTGGATATCTCTTACAGGTTTTTGATTTGTGGTTTCCATTAAGTCTGTATATAACATCTGCATATAGCACCCTATATTAAGTTGATGGTCATTTAAGTTTGAACCAATTTTCCAAGCCATGTTTTTAGGTATATGGTATCATATTTTACATCCGTTTATTTTGTGAGTTCCTTGATTGATTTTTTTTTACAGAACTATTCGTTTTTATTGTTTTAATGTTTCCTACCTTCATACTGTCATTTTTGGTCTTTCCTATCAGAGTCCCCTTTAATATTTATTGTAGGGCTGGTGTGGTAATCATGAGCTCCTTTAGTTTTTGTTTGCCTGGGAAGCTCTTTTTCTTTCCTTATGTTCTGATAGCCCTGCTCCATAGAGTATTCATTACTACAGATTTTTCCTATTCAGCACTTTGAATATATTTTGTCATTCCTTTCTGGTTTGGAAAGTTTCTGGTGAAAAACTGTTGATTACCGTATGGTGTTTTCCTTGTATGTAACTGCCTTTTGTCTTGCTGCTCTTAATATTTTTTCTTTTCCTCTTTTTTTTTTTTTTTTTTGAGAGAGTGCACATGGGGGAGGAGCAGAGAGAGAGGATCTTAAGCAGGCTCCATGCTCAGGGCACAGGGCTTGATCTCATGACCCTGAGATTTTGACCTGAGCCAAAAATCAAGAGTCGGATGCTCAACCAACTTAGCTACTCAGGTGCCCCTTAAGATTTTATTTTTAAGTATTCTCTACACCCATCATGGGACTCGAACTTAAAACCCTGAGATCAAGAGTCATACATTCCACTGACTGAGCCAGCCAGATACCCCTTAATATTTTTTCTGTATTGTTGTATTTTTCCATTTTTTTAAAGTTACCAATTAAAAAAATATTTTTTCAAAGTTTATTCGTTTGAGAGAGAGAGAGTGAGAGTGAGAGATCGCAAGCATGGGAGGGGCAGAGAGAGAGAGAATCCCAAGCAGGCTCACACATTGTCAGCATGAAGCTTGATGTGGGACCTGAACTTAGAACCATGAGATCATGACCTGATCTGAAATTAAGAGTCAGGCACCCCTATATTTTGCCATTTTAATTATAATATGTCGTGGTGTGGGTCTGCTTTTATTGATTTTGTTGGGGGTTCTCTGTGCATCCTGGATCTGGATATCTGTTTCCTTTCCCAGATTTGGGAAGTTTTCAGATATTATTTATTCAAATAAAGTTCCTGCCTCCTTTTTCTCTCTTCTTCTGGGAACCGTATTATATGAATGTTAGTATGTTTGATGGTGTCACTTAGTTCCCTAAGTCTGAGTCTGTTCTCACTTTGCATAATTCTTTTTTTTTTCTTTTGTTCACTTTGATTACTTTGTATTACTTTTGTCTTCTGAGTCATTAATTTGTTCCTCTGCTTCTTCCAGCATACTAATTATTCCATCATGTGTATTTCTCATTTTGTTTATTGAACCATATATTCACTGCTGTTATTTCTTATCTCTATATTAGTGGTCAGTGATTTTCTTGATTTTCTGAAGTCCACCGAGTATCCCTAGGATCATTGCTTTAAATTCTTCATCAGCCATGTTACTTTTATCTCTTTCACTTAGGTCTCCAGCTGTAGCCTTTTTCTGTTCTTTCATTTAGGACAAATTCTTCTGTCTTCTCATTTTTGTCTAAGTCTCTGTGCCTGTTTCTGTGTTGTCAGGAAAGTTCGCTACGTTTCCTGTTCTTCAGGATATTCAGGATAATGATCTAATGAAGAAGAGGTCCCATAGTGCCCTGCAGTGTAGCATCCCCTGTTCCCCGGGGCCCATTTTGAGGAGTATATCCACTGTGTGCTATTTGCACTCTGCTGTTGTGTCCTGGCCATATCATCCTTTAGGCCAGTTGTCTACAGATGTTCTTTTTGTTGTGGGCATTGTTTAGTCCCTGGCCTGAAAGTGGTGAGTTTTAACTAGGTGTGGCCTGATCTGCTAATGAAATTATACCCATTGCCACTGCTACCAGAATGGGGACCTCACAATACTCCTGGGTTGGAAGATGCAGTGTGAGCAAGGATTTGGGCTGGTATTTGGATGTAGGGGCCCTGCCATACTGGGACTGAGGCAAATGTCACTGGGAATGTGGTTTTTCCAGAGCACAGGAGGACAGGGCTTGATGTAAGCAAGTTAGGTAGCAAGGGTGCTGCTATGGCAGTGTTTATGCTGAGGGGCAGGAGAGGGAAATAAATGGTGCCAACAAGTTCACAGAAGTGTGTCTCTGTCAATGGTGCTGCTTTGGGATATGTTCCAAGATGAGCAGCTAACCTCCATACTGTGTGCCCCAGGCATTCTTCAGATCTCCTGTTTCCACACTGTATGTCCACGGATTGTTTGCTCTGCCTTTTCTCCAAGAGCACCCTTGGTGTCCTCTAAGCTCTCCTAGAGCCAAGCATGCTGACCTTTAAACCTCTAGGCTCTAAGCCCTGCTGGTTAGAACTCATGAAATCTGGGCCCTCTTGCTTTCCAAGCCAGTTGTTATTGGGATTTGTCTTCCCCTTGTGCTCGCCTGCATGCTTGTGTGTCTCACCCTTCTCCACTACAGCAGGTCCCTCCCCACCTCAGCAACCACCATTTGTTTCTCTTTCAAACTGTGATTCTGCATTTCCTACTGTTTTCCATGTGCCCTCTTTTCTACTTTTAGTTGTGGAGCTTTTTCTGCCAATCTTGAGGTCTATTTCTAGTATATTTAGATGATTTGATATTTATTTCATATTTATGGGACGAGACCAGCCTTGGGTCCTCTTACTTCACTGCAGTCTTCCCTTCCACCTGGATTATGCTGCATTTGTATGGTATTATGTAAATATCCCTCTAAATTGGTAGTTAAAATTACAGACTTGATCAGATTTAGGTTCATTGCATATTCTTTTTTGGCAAGACTACGTCGTAGGTGATACTGTGTATATTCATCAGGAAATGTGTTATGCCTAATTATCAAGTTGGCTTTTTACTTATTTTATTTTTATTTTTTAAATGTTTACTAATTTTTGAGAACAGAGAGACAGAGTATGAGTGGGGGAGGGGCAGAGAGAGAGGGGAACGCAGAATCCAAAGCAGGCTCCAGGCTCTGAGCTGTCAGCACAAAGCCTGATGTGGGGCTCAAATTCACAGACTACAAGATCATGACCTGAGCTAAAGTCAGACCCTCAACCAACCTAGCCATCCAGGCGCCCCTCCAGTTGGCTTTTTATTTATTTATTTATTTATTTTACAAAGAGTTCATTGTCAAATTAGTTTCCACATAACACTCAGTGCTCATCCCCACAAGTGTCCTCCTCCATGCCCATCCCCTCCTCCCCCCCACATCCATCAGTCCTCAGTTTTTGTCAGCATTCAAGAGACTCTCATGGTTTGCCTCTCAGCCTTTCCCCCACCATTTCCGCCCTTCTTCTCCCCCTTGTTCCTCCGTCAAGTTTCCAGTTGGCTTTTTAAACCTGAGTTAGAACTACTAATACATTTCATTATTTTTGGATTTTTATCAGTTGTTTCAGCATAATGTTTTTGGTTTTTTTTTTTTTTTTAATGTTTTATTGATTTCTAGGAGAGAGAGAGACAACATGAGCAGGGGAAGGTCAGAGAGAAAGGGAGTCACAGACTGAAACAGGCTCCAGGCTCTGAGCTGGCAGTCAGCACAGAGCCCGACGCGGGGCTTGAACCCACGAACCGCGAGATCATGACCTAAGCGAAAGTCGGACGCTTAACCGACTAAGCCACCCAGGCACCCCTAGCATAATGTTTTTTTAAAATCCAGAACTTTTCATTTGTTAGTTACCAGTTAAATATGGCTGCTAATATAATCTGTTCATGCTTAAAGTCATGAATGTACGTTCTGTACTTTTAAGTCATTTATAAATACCAAAGACAGGTGCCTCAGTGGCTTAGTTGGTTAAGCGTCTAACCCTTGTGATCAGCTCAGGTCATGTGCAGTTTAAGATGGAGCCCTGCATCTGGCTCTGTGCTGACATTTTGGGGCCTGCTTGGGATTCTCTCCTTCCCTCTCTCCACCCCTCCCCAACCTCAAGATACATAAATAAACATTAAAAAAAAAATAAAATGCTGAAGACAACTCTGGCATACCATTGAAATCTTACTCTATATAACACCTATTCATTTTTCGTTTTTAGTCACATATCCACCTAACCATATTGGTGTACAGCACCTTTCTTTTTTTCAGCTGTCTACAAGTTACCTTCACAAATTCTGTTAAATTTTTTGTCCTTGACATTCATTTCATTTACCAAAGAAAGGTGATTAAGGCATCTGGGTGGCTTAGTCAGTTACGCTTCTGACTCCTGTTTTCAGTTCAGGTCATGATCTCACAGTTTGTGAGTTCGAGCCCCCCAGTGGGCTCTGCACTGATGGTGAGGAACCTGCCTGGTATTTTCTGTCTCCCTCTCTCTGCTCCCCACCTCTTCCTCACTCTCTCTCTCAAAAATAAATAAATTTAAAAAAAATTAAAAAGTAATTAATTTCCTACTGAACACACAGTGGATGCTAGTGTTTATCACTTCTTATCCAAGGGTTGGGTTCAGTAATGTGCTGTTAAATATTTAAGAAAAGGCTCTTGGGTAGGCATTGAACCCTTATTTGTAGTATTGGCTAATTTCCAAGATAAAAAGACTCCTACCATGGCTGTTTTCAGGCTACCTAGGTGATGCCACTGAATGTAGAGGTATGGGTAGATGTGCATCATCAGTTCTACTTAGTAATTCTCATATCTCCACCATTGCTATAATAGCTAAAGCACTTATTACTTTGTGCCATCTTAGTAATAAGCATTTTACTTTAACATAACAACTCCATGAGGTTACTATCCTCATTTTACAGATACGACCCAGATTAATTAACTTATTAAAGTCATAGAACTGAATTTGAATCTAGATTTTGTTGCTCCATAGTCCTTGCTCTTTCAGAGATCAAAAATGTAAACAANAGGTCCATCCATGTTGCTACACATGGCCAGATTTCATTGTTTCTCATTGGAAATGGCAGAGGTTCTAAAAGGAGATACTAGACCATAGCTATTCTCTACAATATCCCAAGAGAAAATTCCATTCTTAAAATTCTTTCAAAGAATACAGATCTTCCTTGATTTATAGTGGGGTTGCAGCCTAATAAACCCTTTGTAAGTTGAAAATAACTGGAAGTCAGAATGTATTTAATACATCTAAACTACTGAACATCATAGCTTAGTCTAGCCTACTTTAAACATGCTCAGAACACTTAAAGTAGCCTACAGTTGGGCACAATCATCTAGCACAAAGCCTATTTTATATTGAAATGTTGACTCTCTCATGTAATTTATTGCATACTGTAGTGAAAGTAAGAACAGAATGGTTTGTATGGGTACAGAATGATAGAAGTGTATTAGTTGTCCGTGTGATCTTGTGGTTGATTGGAAGCTGCTGTTGCCCTGTGTAATAAGAAAGTATCTTAGTGCATATCTGTAGTCCAGGAAGAAATCAAAATTGGAAGTATAGTTTCTAGAATGGTGTCACTTCCACACCATCATAAAGTCAAAAAACTATAAGGCCAATGATAGTTAAGTACTAGTATACTTAACTATATAGTACTAGCGTAGAAACAAACAGCTTCTCTAAGGAATCACTCTGGTCTGTAGAAGCAGATCCCTTGGGCCAATATAAGTCTAGAGCAATACCCAGAGTCAAACTTTTGCCTCTAGAGTTTCACATGTGACTGTGGCTACTGTATTGGACAGCATAGATACTGAACAACGATGCTCTAGAGTGAAGCCCACCTGTGGTCAGTCATGCTTTACTCCTCTATTTTTGTTTTGTCCCTTCCTGCCAGATTAATGCTTCTTTATGTTTTGCCTCTGACCCTGACCTTGGTGGCCCTCAACTGCCTTGTTTCCCACTTGTATACTATTATATTTGGACCCAAATGTCAGAATTAGTAATCTCTCATTTCTTTGTTTCTTTTTTTTAATGTTTGTTTGTTTATTTATTTAGAGAGAGAGAGCAAGGGAAAGGCAGAGAGAGTGGGAGAGAGTGAATTCCAAGCAGGGTGTACTGTCTGCACAGAGCTTGACATGGGGCTTGAACCAATGAACTGTGAGATCATGACCTGAGGCGAAATCAAGAGTTGGACATTTAACCAAATGAGCCATNCAGGGTGGCTTAGTCGGTTGAGTGTCTGACTTCAGCTCAGGTCATGATCTCACAGCTTGAGTTGGAGCCCTGCATCAGGCTCTCTGCTAACAGTCCAGAGCCTGAGTCTGCTTCAGATTCTGTGTCTCCCTCTCTCTCTGTCCCNCGGGGCTCGAACCCACGAACCGCGAGATCATGACCTAAGCGAAAGTCGGACGCTCAACCGACTAAGCCACCCAGGCGCCCCAATCATTCATTTCTTATCTTCTCCAATTCTTAGGGAAAATTTGCAGTGTTTAAGAAGATTATTAACAAATGTAACCCAAAAGTTTATACTTTTTAAAAATCAGCATTAAATGCAATATTTTTCTTATTTCTTTTTATTAAATAATTAAGGAGGAGAGAGTTCAGGCCATGCCAGTTCATCTCAGGAGCCTGGTGGATGTTCAAATCAGAGACCTCCGGAGGACCTCACTGTCAGAGTGGAAAGGTTTGCTTTTATTTTTGCAAATAGTATTTTGAAAAGACAGTGGTTTTCAGTTATTTCATTAATTTGAATAAAAGCTAAGGTTTTTTTTTTACCTTACCAACATAATTGTATCCATAAAGACTGTATCCTAGAAGTAAAGTTGAGTATCTCTTAACTCATTAGTCAGCCTTTGGTCTGATCAGCCTAAGAATCTTTTTTACTGGTTTTTGGTACATGTATGTTTCCATTTGTCACTTCTGCTTTGATCTCTCTGTATCATAGGATAGTAAGTTCCAGATGGGAAGAACTTGAGCTGTTTTTATGACTATATTGAGCCTGGATTCTGCATAAGTGCATGTGTATTAAACATCATGTGTTCTTTGTTGGTCTAATAATCAGATACAGATTTCTGACTTTTTGTGGCTTGTAGTTTTGTGTTTTTAATAATACAGAAATTACCAAATTAGAGTCCTATATACTATGAGTCTTAAGTTACATGAATTAATGGTAAGTAGATAAAGCAGGAACATTTTTTAAACCTGACCTAAAACCATTTAGTGTTATACAGAAGTTAAGAAAATTCCTTTCACTTGACAGTTTCTTGTTCACATAGATTTTATGGGAAAACAAGTTTCAAAATGATTACTGACATTAGGTATTTGGGTTCACTAATGACTAAGAATCACAGCTTCATTTCAGCAAAACCTAGATTCTGATGGTTCTTTGTAGGAGTTCGGGCAGGGTCAAGATCTTGAGTTAAAAAGGATAGATCTGGTCATAATAGGGAGAAGTGGTAGGTAGAAGGCTCAAAGAACAGCTGCAGGGAACCAAAGTTCCTAATGGCTCATCTTTGTTTCTTTCTGTTTTGCTAACACCAAGTCTGCCACTTTGCATCTTTCCTTGCACCACCTTGGGGTGATGTGACAGTAAAAAATGAGAAAAGGATTTAGATACTTGTGGGGAATGAGAAAAAACACAGCAGATAGCCCTTAATTTTAGGGTAGGCGCTATTTAATTGTAGCGGGTAAGGGAAGTCTCTGTTGTTTCTTAATAGCTTCCATTCTTATGTAAGAGAGTGTCTGCCCATGTCTGCCTGCATGGTTTATATCCTGCAAACAGGATATAACACGCCATCTCTAACTAAAAAATAGTTACTATATGTATATATACTGGTGTCTATGTGTTGTTTATAGTATAATGAGTCAGATAAAAATAGTTTAAGACCTACAACAAACTGTTTATATTAATATCTTTGAAAGGGGAATTAGGGATTTTTTTTTTTTGCTTTGAGGTTGCCAAACTGCCTTCATTGAGCACTTTTACTTTTATAATTAGCATATGAGGACAGAATGGGTCTACAAGTTGAGATCCTACAAAAAAAAAAAAAAAACAAGGCACTCTTGGAGATACATACATTTATGTGATTTTAAACTATATGCTGTTAGGACCATTATATGAAATGTATATGGGTTTGGGCCTTTTAAAAAAAATACTAGGGGTACCTGGGTGGGTCAGTTGGTTAAGCATCTGACTTCACCTCAGATCATGATCTTGCAGTCGGTGAGTTTGAGCCCTGCATCAGGGTTCTGTGCTGACAACTCAGAGCCTGGAGCCTGCTTTGGATTCTGTGTCTCTCTTTCTCTCTCTCTTTGTCCCTCCTCAGTTTATGCTCTTTGTCTCTCAAAAATGAATAAACATTAAAATTTTTTTCTTAAAAAAGGATACTAAATGTTGAAATTGGATAAAATGTTGGCATACTTACTAATGAAACAGTTTTCATTGGGAAGTGACTGCTCTGTTGAAACAGCTTTTGAAAAATCCAGGTCATGTAATTAAAATCATATATGCACTTCAAATTATTGCTGAGATTAATTTATATCAGATCAGCTAACCAATAATGCCTAGTCCCTAATACAGACTGATTCATGCACTGAGGTCCTGTATTCTATTCATCTGAGTTATATCCAGTTAGGAATTTTGTTTCTTTTATGGAATCTGATTCGTTGACCAAGACAACAACTAAAAACAATAGCATATAGTACTCCTATCCCAAATGACCTCTTAGCTCATTACTTATACCCTTCAGGCTGCCTTCATCCCCACCATCCCTTGTCATAGACTCGCTAGTCCTTCTATGACTTTGACTCACCCATGCTCTGCAGGTTATTGGACTCTGAAACTCTAATGTGCTGCTAGTTTCCCTGTCTCACAGAACTGAACTGTGGTGCCTTTTCACAACCCAGGAAAATTGTACACATCAAATACCTGTGGTGTAATCTAATTTTCATAGAATTTTGTAATACCTAGCTCTATAAACCAAAATGTATGCGTTTTTTGGTCTCACTTTGCTATTTTTTTAAATTTTTTTTTTAATGTTTTATTTATTTCTAGGAGAGAGAGAGAGAGAGAGACAGCGTGAGCAGGGGAGGGTCAGAGAGAGAGGGAGTCACAGACTCTGAAACAGGCTCCGGGCTCTGAGCTGGCAGTCAGCACAGAGCCCGACGCGGGGCTCGAACCCACAAACCACGAGATCATGACCTAAGCGAAAGTCGGATGCTTAACCGACTAAGCCACCCAGGTGCCCCTCACTTTGCTATTTTAAAATCTAGGTCCTACAAATTAAAAACTCAGCCTTAAAATTTGGCAGGATAGGATTCTCATTTTCCTCTGAAGCTGTATGTATTTTCTGAAACCAAGTTTCTGGAAAGCTAAGTAGTACTTCCCACTAGATCTTGTGCTTTTTTTCTTATCTGACTTCAAGAAAAAGTAATTTTGTAGGGAGGAAGGTGACTATACCAAATTGATGTCAACTCAAATTCTCATTCTGTCATGTACATATTAAGAAAAAAAGTCTGTCTCAAACCATCTTCTTAAGGAAGTAAACTTGACTTTTTAAAAAACAGTAACTGTTGGTAACTATTTCAAGCCTCAAAAAGTTAAAACAATAGTATAATGACTTTTTTTCTGTTCATTTGAAAGTTGCAGGCACCATTTCATTTTACCCTAAATACTTGAGTATGTATCTCCTAAGAATAAAAACACCAGCTGGGGTTTTACAGACTCTGAGTAGGGACTGTAGCCTAGGAGGGGGCCTGAGGGTCTGTAGTCACTGACTTGCCCCCTTCCCCATTCCTCAGGCCAACAAACATCATTTAGCAGTAGATTCCTCAATGCAGGAGTGATGAAACAATCAATTTGTCTTTAAGATGCAGTGGGCTTTTCAACTCGTTTAGAACAAAATAACATCTGTGTTTCTTAGAAGAAAATTCTGCAGCTTCTATGTAATTAAATATATTTCGGGTATAATACCATTGTCACACCCAAATTGTGAATTTATACAGTAAGATTCTGATAAGCAATCACATTTAAATTTGCCCAGTTATTTTAATAATGTCCTTTATAACTTTTTTCCCTGATACAGGATCCATTCAAGGATCTTTCATTGAATTTAGTTTAGTCTCTTTTAGTTCAAAGTATTTCTTCTGTTTTGTTTGTATTTTTATTTTTCATTACTTGGATGTTCTTTTTTTTCCCCTTAAATATAATTTATTGTCAGATTGGTTTCCCTACAACACCCAGAGCTCATCCCAACAAGTGCTCTCCTCAGTGCCCATCACCCACTTTCCCTTTCCCCCACCCCCCATCAACCCTCAGTTTGTTGTCTGTGTTTATGAGTCTCTTATGATTTGCCTCCCTTCTCTGTTTGTAACTTCTGTTTCCCCCTTTCCCTCCCCCATGGTCTTCTGTTGAGTTTCTCAAGATCTTCATATGAGTGGAAACATATGGTATCTTTCTTTCTCTGATTTATTTCACTTAGCAAAATACCCTCCAGTTCTATCCATAGGTGGATGGAACCCATTCTGGGTTCTCTGTTTTATTCCATTGGTCTGTGTGTCTGTTTTTGTGAAACTTGGACATTCTTTAAAAGATTCTAGGCTAGCTATTTCTAGAATGTCCTTCTCGTCAGTCCTGTTTCATCATTCTAAGTTTGAGAACATTACCTAAGTAGTGTTTTGTCTTTCTCATTACATCAGGAGGCACCTGATATCAGAGGTATGTATTTGGTGATATTAAATTTAACTGTTAAGATGATGTCTCTTGGATTTCTTAATTATAAAGATATCCTTTTCCCTAATTAAGAAGTATCTATAGGGTGATTCTTTGAAACATTGAGTATGCTGTTCCTCAGAAACTTTCAACTAGTGATTTTGGCATCTGTTGATTTTTGCTTGAATCAGTTATTTCATTGGTAACTGAAAATTGTGATTTGTTTTTCTAATTTCATACTTTTTAATTTTTTACCTTATACATTTCTTAACTAGGATTTTTTCTTTCGACAAGTGCTTTGGTCCACCACCTCTTGCTTTCTATCCCCCACTTTTTTTTTTTCAGTAGACTTACTGGTTAGTTACCAAAGAGTGTACTATATGCACTAGGGCCTAATACCCTTTCTCGATGACTATTTCCCTCCCCCAAATAAACACTGTCCTGAATCTAATACCATAGATGAGTTTTGTCTGTAAATTTCATAATAGCATCACCACGTTCTCTCATTGCTCTCCTTTGCTCAGGCTCTTCTGAGCTGCTGCATGTGGCAGTAATGGTACATTCTCGTTGCCATTCTGTTGATGGATTTTGAATTGTTTTCATTTGGGGAGCTATTATGAATAGGGCTGCTATTTGAACATTCTTGTATATGTCTCAGTGGACGTATCTTTTGGGTGTATTTGTAGGAGTGGGGAAAGGGTCATAGGTACATGCCAAGTAGTTCTCCAAAGTGGTTATACCCGTTTATAACTCCCCTCAGCAGTAAGGCATTTTATGGATCTTTTTCTTTCTTTTTTTTTCCCCACAGTTTTTTTACAGTTCATTTCTCTTATGATTCTTTTTGGTGCACACATTGCCCTAGATTTGGGTAGTGACATCCTCTTCATGCTTGGTTTTCTGTCCTTTAATGTATGTCCCCGTCATTCTTTGAGCACTCCCTTGATTTCTGGCACAGGTGGTTCAACTGACCTTTAACAAATGGTTATAACTTTGTAATTAAAATCACTCGGAGAAAGTACCATTAATTTGTTAAAATTGAGGTAATTTACATACCACAAAATTTAAAGTGTATATTTCAGTGGATTACAGTGTATTCACTAGGTTGTGCAACCATTACTGTTGCCTGCTTTCATAATTGTTAGTTTTTACTTATAAACTTCTTACATTTGGGAATCAATTTTGGTATTACTAGTTTTTATAAATGCTAGCCTTTGGTTTTTTGCTTTTACTTTTAACAATTTTGTGCTATATTGCTCTTTACTTCTATGTAAGGGAGAAAAAGCATTTGTAAGTAATCATTGATTCATGTACTTATTTGAAGACATGTATGTATATTTTCAAATTTGTAACAGATGTATCTGGGGAAAGAGGTACTAAAGATTAAGTCTGATAGGCTGGCTCCTACTGACTGTTTATAGATTTCTCTTGGGGCCAGAGACCAGGGAGATGACTTGTTGCTTTGCCTTCAAGGTCGTCTTTGTTTTTTACTACATTTCCCCAGTTTTAATTAAATGAATTTCCCAAATGTATATAATTTTAATATGATGAATCTCTGTTAATGTATTTTTTAAAAACTTTTTACATACAGACTCACTAAAAAGCTTGAAGAAAGGAGAGAAGAGAAAAGGAAAGAGGAGGAACAGGTAAAGTTCATGTACCTAGCATCATTCTACTCTTCCATTAGGTGAGGGAATGTTTGACTCCCTGCTCAGTTCGACAGACCTAGAATGGTATCTGGTTAAAGTTTAGTGTTGTAGCACAGTGAAGGGAATTGCCTGACTTCTGTAGTAGAATCACAGTGTATACTTTTTTGTGTTTTTGTTGCGAATTGCTCGGGATAAGTTGGACCATCTTTTTTCCCTCTTCAGTGAGTCTTTTACACTAAGAATAGATGCACTTGAACTAAAATTGTTTGACGTTGATGCAGATCAAATTCTTAGTTCCTTTTTATGGAAAAGAAATATGTAGATACTTGGCTGAATTTTCCCTTTGGTGTTGTTGCATTCTGGTACACCATTCAGTTTTCCCATCATGTGCACCTAAACTGCATCTCTTTGACGATCTAATATTAGAAGGTTATCAGTTTCTTTATGCCAAATAAAGAACTACCTTGGTGTCCTTAGAGAGTAACATAGTTCACTTTACAAACCAGAGACCTGTAATTCTGTTTGTTTTCAAATTACATTACAAATTACATTTTATAACCCTAACAGAACCACTGGCTAAGATTTATAAATCTTACAAATGTCAAATCTTGTAAATGTCAAAACAGACACTTGACCATTAACCCATAGTGTTAACAAATTCTTCTAGATCCTTATATTTTATGAAATTATTTTATTCCTTTAGCTGTGTCCCACAACCAGCTTTCCCTGTGTATAAAATAATACCTAAGCCAGATTATTGAATTGTCTTTTGGGCTCATAAAACTTCCTTTTTAATGCAGAGAGAAATTAAGAAGGAAATTGAGAGGAGAAAAACTGGAAAAGAAATGTTGGATTATAAAAGAAAGCAAGAGGAAGAATTAACAAAAAGAATGTTAGAGGAAAGAAACAGAGAAAAGGCAGAAGATAGGGCAGCTCGAGAGCGTATAAAACAGCAGATTGCATTGGTGAGTAGTAAGTTTCTTTTTAATGCTTGACTCTAGCACATTTGTGAAATTGTTGTTCCAAGCATAGTGGTTTTTCGTTTACTACCAGACTGTGCACACAAAAATAGTAGATTTTAGTGACTCAGAGATTTCCATCTTCAGCTTCCTTATAATACAGTTATGATTAAAATTGGGATTGGATAAAGAAGATGTGATATATGTATACAGTGGAATATTACGTAGCCATAAAATTAACGAAATCTTGCTATTGGTGACAACTTAGATGGAGCTAGAGAGTAACAGTGCTAAGCGGAATAAGTCAGAAAGACATATACCATATGATTTCGCTCGTGGAATTTAAGAAACAAAGCAAGCAAAGGGGAAAAAAAAAGAAATCAAGAAGCAGACTCTTAATTATAGAGACAAACTGATAGTTACCACAGCAGAGGTGGGTGGGGGGTGGGTAAAAGAGGTGATGGGGATTCAGGAGTGCACCTGTTGGATGAGCACTGAGTGGTTATGGAGTTGTTGAATCACTGTATTGTACACCTGCAAGTAATATAACTATGTTAATTATACTGAAATTAAAATAAACTGAATAAAAAGAAATTAAAATTGAGATGATTTTTTTCAAAGTAATTTTTCTGCATGTTATTAATTTTATCCACTGTGCAAGGTAGTTTTCAAAGATTCCATAGGGATATGAGGGTGATCTGGCTGCAACATCTGTCACCCTGTGGATTACTAGGGTTGATTTGGCTGATCTAGCTGGTTAGGTGGGTGTCCCCTTCTTCACCATTCCTTGGGCATCCCTCCCAAAGCTGTGCCCTTGAAGAAGATAACCTTCCCTGATAGAGGAGGACCGTTCTTAGGTCAGGGGCAGCTTCAATCCCCTGCTGGAACCTCTGGACAGGCTCTCAAGATCCACTTGTAGGAGAATCAGGTCCAAGTAGGTAGTAGGTATTGGCACTGCATGTGTCAGTCTGCCTTTTTAAGAAAAACAATTCCTGGGCACCTGGGTGGCTCACTTGGTTAAGTGACTGACTTTGGCTCAGCTCATGAACTTGTGATCTGTGAGTTCAAGGCTGCGTTGGGCTCTGTGCAGCCAGCTCAGAGCCTGAAGCCTGCTTCCAATTCTTTTTTTTACAAATAGTTTATTGTCAAATTAGTTTCCACATAACACTCAGTGCTCATCCCCACAAGTGTCCTCCTCCATGCCCATCCCCCCCTCCCCCCCACATCCATCAGTCCTCAGTTTTTGTCAGCATTCAAGAGTCTCTCATGGTTTGCCTCTCTCCCTTTCCCCCACCATTTCCACCCTTCTTCTCCCCCTTGTTCCTCCGTCAGGTTCCTCCTAATCCTCCTATACGTGCAAACATATGATATTTGTCCTTCTCTGCCTGACTTATTTCGCTCAGCATAACACCCTCAAGGTCCATCCATGTTGCTACACATGGCCAGATTTCATTGTTTCTCATTGCCATGTAGTATTCCATGGTATAGATAAACCACATCTTCTTGATCCATTCATCTGTTGATGGACACTTAGGCTCTTTCCATGTTTTAGCTATTGTGGAGAGTGCTGCTTTGAACATTGGGGTACATGTGCTCCTATGCCTCAGCATTTCTTTATCCCTTGGGTAAATTCCTAGCCTGCTTCCAATTCTGTGTCTCCCTCTCTCTCTGCCCCTTCCCTGCCTGCTCTCTGTCTCTCTCTCAAAATTAATAAAACATTTAAAAAAATTTTTTTAAGAAAAATACAACTCCCTAGAAAAGAAGCTTAGAACTGGTTACCTAGCAGTCTCCCGTAGTCACAGCCATTCCGTTTTTGGGACCTTCACAAGACTTAGACATATCAAGTAGGAGGCTAAGATGGTTTTGCAATAACTGCTTTTTTTTTTTTTTTAATGTTTATTTGTTTTTGAGAGTGAGAGAGCGTGCGAACAGGGGAGGGGCAGAGAGGGGAAGACACCGAATCTGAAGCAGGCTCCAGGCTCTTGCTATCAGCACAGAGCTCGACTTGGGGCTCAAATCCATAGACCCTGAGATCATGACCTGAGCTGAAGTTGGATGCTTAACCAACTGAACCACCAGACAGCCCACAAATGCTTGTAAAATTAAGCAGTTGTAACTCAAATGAAAGGCATATCTTCCTTAATATTGTTCATTTGTTTATTTAGCAAATATTTATTGATTATATAATGTGTGCCTGACCTTTTTCCAAGCTCTGGTGTTAGTGAACAAAATCAAATCTTGTTTTTTTAATAAACAACTCTGATCCCTGACAGTTAATAAAAATAAAAAATACCAGATCCAGAGTGATAAAGTTTACAGATGGCTTTAAGGAATCTCATACATCTTTGTGTTTGTTCCTTGCATTTAGAAATATGACTGGGGGCTCAGTCAGTTAAATGTCTGACTCTTGGTCTCCGGGTCGTGAGTTCAAGCCCCACTTTGGACTTCATGCTGGGCATGGAGCCTACTTAAAATAGAGGGACACCTTGGTGGCTCAGTTAAGTGTCCAACTTTGGTTAGGTCATTATCTTGCGGTTCATGNGGGAGATACAGAATCCGAAATAGGCTCCAGGCTCTGAGCTAGCTGTTAGCACAGAGCCCGACGTAGGGCTCGAACCCGTGAGCCGTGAAATCATGACCTGAGCCGAAGTCGGACGCTTAACCAACTGAGCCACCCAGGTGCCCCATGAATACATCACTCTTAACAGTGAAGGATAAGTAATGTCTGACACTTGTTTTAAAGGACCGCGCAGAGAGAGCTGCTCGTTTTGCAAAGACAAAAGAAGAAGCAGAAGCTGCTAAAGCTGCTGCTTTGTTGGCCAAACAAGCAGAAATGGAAATCAAAAGGGAGTCTTCCACAAGAGAAAGAAGGTACTTTATTTCCTGCTGATTTATCTGTGTGTATGTGGCTACTGAGGACAGCAACTGTGGGCTGCTTTTTAACAATGATGTGTGCTTTGGCTGTAATAAGTAGTTCCAGAAGGATATATTAACCGGTATTGTAGTCACCATTGGTATTTGTCATTGAATGTAAATGTACAGTGTAATAGTACTAAATAAGTCACTTCTAAAAGAAGTCTCGGAGTGACTGGGTGGCGTAGTCAGTTAAGCCTCTGGCTCTTGGTTTGGGTTCAGATCATGATCTCATGGTTTATGAGATTGAACCCTGTGTCGGGCTCTGTGCTGACAGCATGGAGTCTGCTTGGGATTCTCTCTCTTCCTCTCTCTCTGCCTCTCCCCCTCTCATTCAGTCTCCCTGTCAAAATAAATGAGTACAGTAGAAAAAAAACCTAAAAGAAGGCTTAAGAAATCTATTTTCAAAAGATAAAGCACATACGTTGAAATAATTACAGTGGTTATCTTATATATATTAGGATTCTTTAGTTTTGAGAATCTCAGGTCCAATAGGATAAAGCAAAAGAAGGAATCCATTGGCTCTGCAATTGAGATTTCCATTGATGGATTTGATTAGGCATAGCTAGATCCAGGGATTTAAAAGATATTTTCTCTCTCTTTTTAATCTCTTGGTTTGTTTTTCTGTTTTTTATTTTATTTTTATTTTTTTGAACATTCATTTTTTTCTTGAGAGACCAAGAAAGAGCACAAGCATAGGCAGGACAGAGAGGGAGACACAGAATCTGAAGCAGGCTCCAGGCTCTGAGCTGTCAGCACAGAGCCCAAGGCGGGGCTTGAACTCATGAACTGCGAGATCATGATCTGAGCTGAAGTCAGATGCTTAACCGACTGAGCCACCCAGGCGCCCCGTCTCTTGTTTTTTTTCTATTTTAGCTTCATTCTCAGAGAAACTTTTATGACAGTGTCAGGAGAACCCAGGGCCTCTTGGCACCTTCAGGATCTCGACTTCTGATCCCAGAAAGCAACGACTCTTTTTTTCAAAAAGCCCATATTATCCACTGAGGAGAATTCTGATTGGCCCTCTTTGGCTGATGTGGCCACCTTCAGATCAATCCCTGTGTCTACTTATATTGGTCCTCTGGTTGGGAAAGTTGACATGTCCACTTCTGTGGTAAGGAGGTGGGGGAAATGTTACTGATTATCATACCAGAATGAATGACAGGTAACAGGGATAAGGCAGTTCCCAAAACAAAAATATGTTGTAAGACAAAAATACAGATTTCCAGTGCATCCTAGATTTTGGTTAATATTTATTTTCATTTTTGTATTTTCTATATTGGAAAATTAATAAGCATTACCTTTGTAATCAGAAAACCTACTTTTTAAAAAATTGTTTTCTAAATGTAATAAATTGCATGGGCTCTTAAGTTGTTTAGTCAGTTAAACATACAACTTCAGCTCAGGTCATGATCTCACAGTTGTAGGTTCAAGCCCCATGTCAGGCTCTGTGCTGACATCTCAGAGCCTGGAGCCTGCTTTGGATTCTGTGTCTCCCTCTCTCTCTACTCCTCCCCTGCTTGTGCTCTCTCTCTGAAATATAAAGAAATAAACATTAAAAAATAAATAAGGGCACCTGGTTTACTTAGTTGGTTAAGTGTCCCGACTTCGGCTCAGGCTATGATTTCACCGTTCCCAAGTTTGAGCCCCTCATTGGGCTCTGTGCTTACAGCTCAGAGCCTGGAGCCTGCTTTAGATTCTGTATCTCTGTCTCTCTCTGCTCCTCCCCTACTTGCGTTCTGTCTCTCAAAAATAAATAAACATTTAAAAAAAATTAAATAAAGTAAAAGTAATAAAGTACATAAGAATATATGTAATGGAAGTATAAGTAAGACTTACTGTACACTGAAAACCAGAAAACATTTTTGAAAGAATTAGAGCAGACCTAACTACATGGAGAGACATAGATCAGAGGACTTAATATTGTTAAGATGGCAGTACAGAAGGAGCTTGAAGAGTGAATAGAAAAAGGGAAAAAACAAATGGCAGTACTCCCCAAACTGTTATGTAGATTCAAAATAATCCCTATCAAAATTCCAGATTATTTTTTTTTTTTTTTTC
>NW_027533273.1:1258244-1276075 GCF_008692635.1 Crocuta crocuta | reverse complement strand
ATAATCTGGAAAAGGAAGAAAGATACAGGTTTTTTAATTATAAAACAAAGCTACAGTAACTAGACAGTGTAATATTGGCATAAGGATAGATGTATGGATCACTGTATTAGAATTGAGTCCCCCAAAGTAAACCCATGTGTTTATGGTCAAGCGATTTTTTTTTTAAATGGTCTCAGGATCATTCAGTGGGGAAAGAATAGACTCTTTATTTAAAAAAAAAAAAAATTTTTTTAATAGTTTATTTTTCAGACAGAGAGAGACAGAACATGAGTGGGGGAGGGTCAGAGAGAGAGGGAGACACAGAATCTGAAACAAGCTCCAGGCTCTGAGCTAGCTGTCAGCACAGAGCCTGACGCGGGGCTCGAACCTATGAACGGTGAGATCATTACCCTAGCTGAACTCGGACACTTAACTGACTGAGCCATCCAGGCGCCCCACGAATAGACTCTTTAATAAATGGTGCTTGGACACATCCAAAAGAATGAATTGGGACCCTTAACTCACACCATAATAAAAATTAATTTAGGGGGCGCCTGAGTGGCTCAGTCTGTTAAGTGTCCGACTTCGGCTCAGGTCATGACCTCATGGTTTGTGGATTCGAGCCCCACTTTGGGCTCTGTGCTGACAACTAGCTCAGAGCCTGGAGCCTGCTTCAGATTCTGTGTCTCCCTTTCTCTCTGACCCTCCTCTGCTCATGCTGTCTCTCTCTCCCTCAGAAATAAATAAAACATTAAAAAAAAATTAGAGGAGCCCCTGGGTGGCTAGTTAAGTGTCCAACTTCAGCTCAGGTCATGATCTCATGTTTTGTGAGTTTGAGCCCTGCATTGGGCTCTCTGCTGTCAGTGCAGAGTCTGCTTTGGATCCTCTGTCCCTCTCTATCTCTACCCCTCCTCTACGTGCTCACTCTCTCAAAAATAAATATTAAAAAAAAACTCAGAAAATAATTAATTCAAAATGGATCATCTATCTCAGATATAAAAGTTGTAAGTATAGGGGCATCTGAGTAGCTTGGTGAAACATCTAACTCTTGATTTTGGCTTAGGTCATGATCTCATGGTTTGTGGGATTAAGCCCCATATCAGGCTCTATGCTGATACTGCAGAGCCTGTTTGGGATTCTCTCTCTGCCCCTCCCTCCTCTCAAAAATAAATAAATATTCTAAAATGTCATAGGTATAAACTCTTAGGAAGAAAGGAGAAAATCTTGTGATCTTGGAGAAAGCCATGATTTTTAAACATGACACCAAAAAGCACTAGCTAGCAGCAAAAAAAAGCGATAGGTTAAAGTTGGACTTTATCAGAATGTAAAATTTCGTGTTTCAAGGGACATCATCAAGAAGGTGAAAAGAGCCCCCAGAATTGGAGAAAATATTTGCAGTCCATGTATCTGATAAAAGACTTGATCTAGAATACAAAAAAAAAGTCTCTAATAACTCAACAATAAAAAGCAAACCACTCAGTTTAAATATGAGAAAAGGATTTGAATAGACATTTCTCTTGAGATGTACAGATGGTCAATAAGCCATATAAAAAGATGCTCAACATTATTAGTCCTTAGGAAATTCAGATTAAAACCACAATGTGATACTGTTTTGTGCCCTCCAGCATGCCTAAATTTATTTAAAAATTTTTTAATGTTTATTTCAGAGAGAGAAAACAAATGGGGAATGGGGGAGGGGCAGAGAGAGAGGGAGATAGAGAATCCAAAGCAGGCTCCAGGTTCTGAGCTGTCAGCACAGAGCCTGACATGTGGCTTGAACTCACCAGCCATGAGATCATGACCTGAGCCGAAGTCAGACGCTTAACCAACTGAGCCCCCTAGGCACCCCTGGATGCCTAAATTTAAAGAAACAACAACACATCTTTTGAGTATGTAGACACTTTGGAACCCTGCTACACTGCTGTAGTATTATAAATAATACTCAGCAGTTAAAAGGATTGAAGGGCTGACACATGCTACATGGGTGAACCTTGAGAAAATAATGCTACATGAAAGCCAGTTACCAAAAGTCACACGTTCTATTCCATTATAGGAAATGCCTGAAATAGGCAAATTCCTGGAGACAGAAAGCAGCTCAGTGCTGCTCGCCTGAGGGGGCTAAGTGAAGGAGTAGGAAGTAATTGCTGATAGGTTTAGTTTCTTTTTGGGGTGATGAGAATGTTTTAGAATTAAATAGTAGTGATGGTTGCCCAACTATGACTATAATAAAAACCACTAAATTAATTGTATGTTTTAAAAGGGTAAATTTCATGTGAATGGTATCTTGGTAAAGCTGTTAACTAAAAAGTATAAATGAAGAGGTCTGACATAGAGGGGAAAAATCCCATTTTCATTTTGTACATCTTCATTTCCATTTTCTCTTAATCATCTTGTTTGAGAATAAGGTGAGGTAAAGATACTGATTTTAATTTTATATTTTCATAGCACTATCGCAAGAATTCAGTTTCGTCTTCCTGATGGTTCTTCCTTTACAAATCAGTTCCCTTCTGATGCTCCTCTAGAAGAAGCAAGGCAGTTTGCTGCCCAGGTAAACTTGTGTCTTATTTTGAGCTGTAGTAAAGGTAGATGAATTACATTATGAATAATTACATTATTAAAATATAGGAGGGGAAATCTCCAAGTCTAATTTGTAGAGTGTGAGTAAGTCATGGTTCATCCTCAGGAGGGAAGCACCAAGCCCCTCTGTGGGGAAGGAATGTGGGGGTGGGGGGGTGGTTTCCATCTTGTATTAGTGCCATATAGGAAAAGCACATCTGTTTGCTGCACAGAAGTAGGGATTTGCTTGATACAGTAGGCTTTGGAAAGTTTTCTCACTGCTTTGAACACTCAGTTGGAGGAATAAAAAGCAAATGATTATCCAAAGGTCTAATATTTGGGAGTTGTTCCCTGTAAAAAGATACAGTTTTTCTTCCTCTCCACATTGTCTACAGGTTGCTTTGGGGCTGGCCATTTTCACACCGTGGCCAAGCCTAAAAATCAGTAATCTTTATTTAGCAACAATTATCTTCTTCAGGAATTTACTCCCCGAATGTGGCCTTACTCACAATCTGAATGGGTGTGAAATTTTATTTCTTAGAAAATGAGATACGAGTAATTTTAAATTGACCCTTGAATAGTATATTACACGGTGCCAATTCCCTGCACAGTCAAATTCACATATAACTTTCTAGTCTGCGAAAACTGAACTACTCCTAGCCTACTGTAGGAAGCCTTACCAATAGCAGTTGACTAACACATACTTTGTTGTTGTTTTATTGTTTTGTTTTGTTTAAAGAGTGAGAGCACGTGAGCAGGGGTAAAGGGTCGAGGGAGAGAGAGAATCTTTTTTTTTTTTAATTAATTAATTAATTNCACAAGTGCCCTCTTCCATGTCCCTCCCCCCCCCCCCCACATCCATCAGTCCTCAGTTTTTGTCAGCATTCAAGAGTCTCTCACGGTTTGCGAGGGAGAGAGAGAATCTTAAGCAGCCTCCACGCTTAGTGCAGAGCCATGCGGGGCTTTATCCCACAACCCTGGGATCATGACCTGAGCCAAAATCAAGAGTTGGATGCTCAAGTGATCGAGCCACCTGGTGCCCCATATTTTGTATCATATGTATTCTATACTGTTTTCTTAACAGTAAAGTTAGCTAGAGAAAAATGTTAAGATCATAAGGAGGAAAACATACATTTACAGGAATTTTTACATTTAAAAATCCTTGAATAGGTGGGCCTACACAGTTCATTCAAACTCATGTTGTTCAAGGTTCAACTGTAGTTTTTATTCTCTGATTGAGCCCTTATTCAAAATGGATTCTAGGCATCAGATGTCCTACTGTTTGTCTCATGCATCTTATTAAGGTCGAAATTAGGATTCAGATCTTTCCTCTAGATCCTTTCCCCATTTAGTCTGCTGTCTTACTTAAGGATCCTGAGAGGATACCTGAAAGCTGTCTGCCTTCCTTTCCTGGTGAGCTGGGCCGTGCAGTATAAAAACATTTTTAAGAAGTCTTTTTCCTTAAGCTTGCAATAGAAGCAACCCCCAGTAGTTCTTTTATTCTTCTACCTTGGAGCCTCACGGGGGCCTCCCAAAAGGGAGTGCTCACTCCTAGTCTGAGTCTTAACCACCTCTGCCACAGGTAAGTGAAGAGGAAGCAACCTGAGAAAAAAATCTTTACAGCAGCCCCATTAGAATTTTATTTCAGTACAGTAACCTAATTTTGTATTTTTGCATGACCTCATATTAGAGTGACAACAGTGAGAGGTATTTATATGATCTCTAGTAAAAAAAAAAATTACAAAAACAAAAGTTTTAGTCTCTTTTTTGGAATCTTCTAGGGAGAGAGAAACACTTGTCTTAGATTTTACAGGTACAGGTGACTTAGAATTATGAAGGTGATTACAGTGCTGCCCAGCATAGTAGGTCCTGGACTGGACCTGGGAATGTATGTGTAAGCATGGACGGACTATGGACCATTTACTTTTTGAGACAAGGAAGAGGTGAAACTCCTAATGTTCTATATATGAGGAAAGTTCTGGACTATTGCAAATTTTTAATAGGGAATGCCTATAAAGTTTGCCCAAGTATAGTGAACACTAATGGCAAACTGCAGCAATATTTAAAAGAGATCTATAATTGTCCATTTTTATTCACTTTATTTAGGTGTTTTTTTAATGCATATGGCTATGTAATACCTTAAAAGGGCACCATTGTAAGGTTTTAAAACTTACTGTTATGTTACAGACTGTCGGCAACACTTACGGTAATTTTTCACTAGCAACCATGTTTCCCAGGAGGGAATTCACCAAAGAAGATTATAAAAAGAAATTACTGGATTTGGAACTTGCCCCAAGTGCTTCAGTGGTACTGTTGCCAGTATGTATATACATATATATTTTTTCTATCTTTAAATCCTGTTTGTTCTACTCTTGATCATTTCTTATAATTAGCAGAAAGGAACGTGAAAGGTGGACTATGGGTAATTAAATTCAAATTATCCAAAAATTTGAGGTGATTTTTTGTTCTGTTAACCTGTGCACTTTTTGTTTTTGAGAAGGGGAAACAGTGTGAGTGGGGGAAGGGTAGTACTAGTGAGGCACTAAATATTTTAATTTTCAACTTTTTTCTTCTTCCATTTTCATGTATATATATGACCAGTAGAATAAGAAAACAAATGCAGAGTATCTGTCTAATGCATAGATTTAGTGGCGCTTTATAAAAATTTATTTATTTAGTAATCTCTGCACCCAATATAGAGCCCAAACTCATGACTCCAAGATTAAGAGTCACACACTCTTGACTGAGCCATCCAGGGGTCCCAGATTTAGTGTCTTTTATTTACATATGATTCGACTGTTTACCAAGTTTTTTAAAAAAAGATTTTATTAAAAAAAATTTTTTTAACGTTTATTTATTATTGAGAGAGAGCATGAGCAGGGGAGAGACAGAGAGATGGGGAGACACAGAATCTGAAGCAGGCTCTAGGCTCTGAGCTGTCAGCACAGAGCCTGACACGGGGCTCGAATTCCTGAACCCTGAGATCATGACCTGAGCCGAAGTTGGAAGTTTAACCGACTGAGCCACCCAGGCATCCCCCCCAAAATTTTATTTTAACATAAAAATAACATTAATTTTTAAACATATAAATTCCATTTGATCCTCGTAATAGAGTTTTAATCTCTGATGAAGCCAAGAGGCTAAGAAAGTTCTTTTTTTTATTTTTAAAAATGTTTCAGAGAGCGAGGAAGGGGGAAAGAGACAAAGGCAGGGAGAGAATCCCAAGCAGGCTCTGTGCTGTCAGCACAGAGCTGGAGGTGGGGCTCTAGCCCATTAACTGTGAGATCACGACCTGAGCCAAAATCAAGAGTCAGATACCCAACCTCCTGGAGCCACCCAGGCACCCCAAGACTCAGAACGTTTAAATGACTTTGCCAAGGCATCCTCTATGTGCCAGAGACGGTATGAGAGCCTGGGTCTTCTATATTTTGATTAGGATAGTTTTCCTGGTTCTGAACTAGAGCCCCACTCCTAAAACAGCCTTCTAGTAATAGGATTCATTGTATTCACTGAGATTTTTGTTGAAGCCATTTCCTGTTTTTTAATCATCAAGGAAGACTTCTTACCACAGTTGTTAGTTCTCATAAAAATAATTGGTTCAAAAACTACTTTCTACTTTCAGTGTAGTGATTAGTCCCTTAAAAAACAGAGCTCGTGGAGTTACCACTGGTTTATATAAAATATACAGCTGAAAAACAACAGAAGATAGTAATTTTACCTTTTTTATAGTAAACTAAAATCAGTAGGACTTTCCTTTTCCAGATAAAGATTGATCTAGAACCTTGAGTGTGATGTGATGGTGCTCATGTAGCCTTTATTGAGATTGATTTATTAATTTTTAGGCAGGAAGACCAGCTACATCCATGGTACATTCTTCCAGTGGAGACTTTTGGACATTGTTGGGGACAGTCCTTTACCCATTCCTTGCCATCTGGAGATTGATTAGCAACTTCTTATTTAGTAACCCTCCTGCACAGACTTCTGTGAGAGTGGCGGCATCAGAACCCTCAAACCTTGCATCATCTAGCAACTCAGAAAAAAGGTATCTGTTTATGTTTGCCCCGTTTGCAAAATGTGTTAGTAATGCCCAGCACTTTATTCACAGTGAACATTTTTGTTATGGGTAATCTGCTATCTTTCTAGTTAGAGAAAAAATTTAAATGTTCTGAAGTTTTACTCTGTCATCTTTTGTGGAAAGCTCAGTACCTGAGTTTCTCAGCTGTGTTTATAAAGCCTACTCCACAGAAATCAATTCTACCTCTGCTGGTTTTCGTATTTCATTTGTTCCCTTCTTTTCCTGTAACTATAAAGGCAGATATTTCCCCCCAGGTCTGAATAGTCCTATCTTTCTTGCTAACCATGTTTTATCTAACAAGATATTTCATTTAATTTCTCATAGTCATCTTGCAGACATTTTTTTTCTTTTCTTTTGAGAGAGAGCATGAGCCGGGAAGGGGCAGAGAGAGAATCTAAAACACATTCCATACCCAGCACGGAGCCCGATGCAGGCTTCAGTGTCTCAACCATGAGATGATGACTGGAGCCGGAATCAGGAGTCAGACACTTACCTGACTGAGCCACTCTGGTGCTCCTCAAACATTAGAGATGTGATTGTGCTTCAGATAATTTTAACCCCTGGTGGTTTTTTGATGTACTCCCTGTCTTCTCTGGGTCATTCATAGAAAAACCAAACTGAGGAAACTGGATATTCACTTGAAAACAGTGCCTTCTTCAGAGAATTATTTTTGACTAGTCCCTTAACCAAGAGACCTTTTATTGCAGATGACCAGGGTTAGAATTCTAATGATTTTAGCTTATATCTCTGTTAAAGATTCTGCATATTTGAAACAGGTTAACAGGAAATATTTATGTATTATAAGTAACCTCATAGCTTTTTCTATAGGTAATAGCATCATTTATTATAATACCTATCTCTTGCTCTTAAACACTAATAAGCCATTAGACATTATAGCAAATACATCAGTCCTGTGTGATGAGTAACGAAAATCTTTGCCTCTGTCTGCCATCAGTAAGGAGAATCCTTAGTCTTATGTCCTGTTGACTCTCTAGATGAAGATTTATGCATGTAAATATTGTGATTGGATTGATTCAGCCTTTATCTTAGTTTTTGTTGTAACTATTAGGAAGACCATTTGTAAATTTAGTATATCACTCAAATGGGGATACAGGGAAATTCTTTAGACTGGGAACAACATTCAAAGTAGGTCTTGTTAGTCCTGAATTTTAGAACTCTTACTGAGCAGTGGGTGAAACCATTTAATCCTGAATTACCATTACATAGCATAGTTTGTTGTGTGCGCTTTTATTTTTGTTCTTTAAAAAGTTTTTTTTTATCTCCCATGGCCTTTCCTTAAAATACAGCTGCCTGTACTAATGGAAGTTTAAAGGAAACAGCTTTATATTACTGTTGTTTTCACTTTCGTTTCACCTTCTCTTTTCTCTCTCTTACATCAGGGAACCAGTCAGGAAAAGAGTGCTGGAGAAACGGGGAGAAGATTTTAAAAAGGAGGGGAAGATCTATAGATTGAGGACTCAAGATGATGGTGAAGATGAAAACAACACTTGGAATGGAAATTCTACTCAACAGATGTAGTGTGACAAGTACAGTATGTGCAATAATCATTGTTTCTCTCATGATTTAATTCAACTAAAACTCTACTGGAGAAGTGGGACTGCTTTTTCATTTTCCAGCTGGTCTATAAAGTGTCTCTCTATCCCTGCTTAGTGGGTTAAAGTTGTTTAACTCCTCAGACAAGTCAGGAGATGAAATAACTGGCCTGGCCGCTATGGTCCTTGCATATGGTAACCAAGTGCTAGAAGCCTAAAACAATCAAAAGATCTGCCACAGCCTCCCTTTATCAGCTTTCTTACTCAGTATTTCATATACCCATTAGCCCTGTGCTCTCAGATGATGCGTTTTGTTTAGAGCTATTTTGCTCCAGAACTCTGAAGTCGACACCAAGTAACTGGTATGTCACTGAGTAATTTGACTCTGAGTCAGAGCATTTTAACTAGCCAATCAGATGATAATTTAACTTTTCTCTTTTTGCTCATCAGCTGCAAGCAAAATCTTGTAGTTTTTAATCTTAAACACTGAATAAAAAATCTTTTCCAAAAATTGAAATGATCTTAGTTTTGCTTTAAGTTTTGTTATCTTAGCATCTTTTTGTCGCATAGGGATCTCTTGAGGTCATGTGTGTGATTTTTTTCCCCCCAGTACTGCTCTGGAGCTAAGTCCAGGAAGGTAGCTGTGACCACCCTACTTTAATTGTCAGTGAAAGAAGAAATTTTCTGATACACACTGATGCTGTGTTAGTGTCCATCCTGCCAGTGAGGCATCATTTTGTTTGCCTGATGTTACCATCCATGTTCTCATCAGATGCCGAACAGGTCTTAAATTACAACGAGTCGTCTCTCACCTTTATCCTCAAGTTTTGCTTTGGATAGTCAGATTTCACAGACCTAAGGTACCTCTCTAGGACAAGAAGTATGGAATAAAGATATGCCTTTTCCTCATTTTTTTTTTAAGTTTATTTTGAGAGAGAATTAGCACGAGTGGGGTAGGGGCAGAGAGAGGAAGAAAGAGGATACCAAACCTGATCCATGCTGTCATCATAGAGTCTCCCACGTGGGGCTCAATCCAACAAACTCAGGTGCCCCAGAATCTTAAAGAGATTCTTAACCTAACTTACATGATACGTCCACACTAGGTTTTTGGTGTTGAAGATATTTGAAAAAGAGCTTGACAGTTCTTTTAACCTTCCATTTTTAGATTGAAAGATAGTGCTTTTAAGTGAACATACAGACTGACTTAATTTTGTAATGGGAGGAAGAAATATTCTCAGAGGAAATTGTTTTTTATCTATAAAATACAGTGATTTGTAAAAATGGTAATAGTGTTGGCAAGGAAACAGCCAGGCTGTGATGTTCGGAAGAATGAAGACTGGTTATACCCTTTCTGGAACACATTAGCAACCTTAAATATTTGTTTCAAGCTCTTTGATCAGTTTTTCTAAGGAATGATCATAAATGTAGACAAAGTTTAGGTACAGACATACTCATTAGGTCTTATACCAACTAAATAACTTGCACAGAAATAATTAACTTTTGATAAGGATAAATGGTAGAATATTTTATCATTTCAGTTTAACCTTTGTATAGTCATTGAATACCTGTTATGTGTTAGGAGAAGACAGCAGAATTGTGGGTACAGTGTGATCTCAGCTTTGTAAGCCATTTTCCATATAGACAGTACATGTATTAACATAATGTAAAGAAAATAACCAAACGTTAACAGTAATAAGAGTGTTTTATGTGCTTTTAATTTTTTTTTGCACCCTAATAGGTTTTCCTTGTTTTCTGCAATGATCCTATCACTTGCATAATTTAAAAAGTGAATTTGAAAAAAAAAAAATTTCCACTAGGCATCCCATTGGAGTAAAGGTTTGTAATCTTAAAAAAAATATATAGCAGTACGTGGTATTAAGAAACCAAACTCTTTCAAATGGGTGTAACCTTGCTAATAACTGTTAGAAATATTCTTGTAGAACATTAGAGTACCTCAGGTCAGCTTGCCTTGAAAAAAGTTCAATACAGACCTCAGAGAAACACACAAAAAAGAATGGTTCACAAATCTTCGAGTAGGAGAATCCCTCCTCAGTTTTAAATTTTTAAAAGTATATTTGGTAAAAAATTCAAAACAGTATATAGAAGGCTGTAAAATGAAAATGAAGTCTCTTCCCTTGCACCTTACCCCTAATCCTGTTCTCCACAGATAACCTCAAGTCACGTTTTGTAACCTACAGGAAAACCGTATGCATATAGAAGCAAATAATGTGATCTTTATTTTGTAAATACAATCATATTATATACACTACTCTGCATCCTGCTCTTTTACTTACACAGTCTTGAAGATCTTTCCCTGTCAACACACAACTACCTCATTCTGATTATTGTCTGCATAGCAGTTTACTTGGTAAATATACCCCAACTTACCCTCCTTTTTCTCGTGGCGTACATTGGTTATTACAGGGTTTTGTTTTTCTCTTAGAAATCTTGCTATAGTGAGCATCTTTGTGACAGGATCGATCTTCTTAGCTGTGAATATATATCTGTAGGGTATGTTTGGGTAACTGAGTCATGGAGTGTTTGCAGTTTTGAATTATAAGTGATGCTGCCAGCTTGCTTCCTCTAAAGGCTCTTTGAATTGAACCACCAGCAGTGACTGAGAATGTCAATTTCCCCATGTTCTTACCAACACTGTTACACTTTTTCATCTTTATCAGTGGTAGGTGAAAAATTATATACATTTTATATGATTGTGTTCATCACATTTGAGGTTGAACATCTTTTAATATTGGTCATTTCAGTTTATTTTCTGAGAACTGCCTGTATTTGCAGTTTTTTCATCTCTGTTGGTTTATAAGAATTCCATGTATATAAAGAAAATTAGCCCTTTGTCTAGCATATGCTATAGTTTTTCCCCATTTATCTCTTGATGAATATGTTGATAGTAAGTTTTTGCCACAATATTAATGTGATCAAATTTATCAGCGTTTTTGTTGATGGCCTCTGGGCCCTAAGTCTTGCTTAAATACCTTTCTTTAAAAATTTATTAATTTTTAAAAATTTTAAAAATATTTTATTTCTGATAGAGATACAGTGTGAGCAGGGAACTGTCAGAGAGATACAGAATCTGAAGTAGGCTCCAGGCTTTGAGCTAACAGTCAGCACATAGCCCAGTGCGGGGCTCGAACCGACAAACTGTGATATCATGACCTGAGCCGAAGTCGGACATTTAACCGACTGAGCCATCCAGGTGCCCCTAAAAATTAATTTTAAAAAATTCACCCAGCTGTCCTAGTATTCTCCTCGCTTCCCTGTGGCTGCCGTCCTCAGGAGCTAACTAACCACTTGACCCACCACCATTTATCAACTACTCCCAGTTCCCAGTTTGGTAGACCACATTTGCCATGTACTTTATGCCCATATGTAGTTGGTTTATGTATAACTTTCTTCTTTTGTTGATCTTTCTTTTCTCTCTCCATTACCCAAGCTGTTTTTTGAAACTAACTTTATAATGTTTTAATATTCCTTTTCTGCCCAGTTTATTCTGGCTCTTTATAGATTTTTTTGTCCCCAAAAAGGTACACTGAATTTGCTATTTGTAATACTGTCTTTCTGCCTAACAAGTGTTTTTAATATCACTTTTAGAACCATCCTTACCCTCATCTGATACTTTTCCAGTCTGTTGATGGAGAAAAATGCTTGTGTAACCACAAATTGTCAGGTTGGGGCCACTGGCAGTGAAACATTGGATAGGAATATTATACAGATATGGCAAATTCAGGTAAAGAATGCCTGCAAGAAACAAAATTTCAAGTATGATCACCCATTTATTTTAAGTAGACTCCATGCCACATGTGAGGTTCAACTCATGACCCTGAGATCAAGAACTGCATGCTCTACCAACTGAGCCAGCCAGGCTCTTTGATCATGTTCACTCTTTAAAATTTTCTTCTGCAGGAGCGCCTGGGTGGCTCAGTCGGTTAAGCGTCCGACTTCAGCTCGGGTCATGATCTCACCATTCATGGGTTCAAGCCCTGTGTCGGGCTCTGTGCTGACAGCTAGCTCAGAGCCTGGAGCCTGCTTCAGATTCTGTGTCTCCCTCTCTCTCTGACCCTCCCCTGTTCATGCTGTCTCTCTCTCAGAAATAAATTAAAAAACAACAACAACAACAAATAAAATTTTCTTCTACATTTATTTTTGAGAGAGAGCACAAGCAGGGGAGGGGCAGAGAGAGAATGAGACATAGAATCTGAAACAGGCTCTAGGCTACAAGCTGTTAGCGCAGGGCTTGAACTCACAAACCGTGAGATCACGACCTGAGCTGAAGTTGGACGCTTATCCAACTGAGCCACCCAGGTGCATGCCATGATCAGTCTTTTAAACTCTAGTTGAAAAGTACTTTATTTTTAAATAACATTCTCCAAGATATCTAGAAAGAATGTGTTGGGCCAAATAGGTTCTTAAGTATTCTACACTGAGATTGTCTTGTTATCATTAGTGTATTTGAGGGGAGTTGATAAAGACCACATCTTCTTCTACTCCCACCACTACTCTGGGTGTGTTTTGTGAATAAACACACAAAAGGAGCAGACGTGCTTTCTATGCCCTGTCTCTAAAATGTGCTTGCTACAGACAGTGAGACATGGTCCTTTATCCTCAAGAAGCTGATAGTAGAGAAACATGCACTTCCAGTATAACATGGACTAGCTGTAGTAGGGTATTTAGAAGCCAATGAGAGGAATAGTGTTTGCCTGGGGGATTCAGGGAAGCTGTGCTGAGGGGAAAGTGCATTATTTGAGCTGAGACTTGAAGGCATTTCAGGAGAAGGGGCATCCTAGGGAAAAGAATGCTATTTGCAAAGATACAAAGGAAGATGGGCTAGTCAAGGACATACCTGAGGTTCAGAATTACCACAGATTGAGAGAAGAAGAAAGGAAACAGGCTAAGTGAACCGAGGACAGAACCTTGAAGGCCATACTTGGGTCGTTAGAAGTCATCCTGGACAGGGGAGAGACAGAAAGGACAAAAAAAGGTAGATATGATGGGAATAAATCATTCAGAGGTCATCTTTTTTTGTATGTTAGGGTCTCTCTGCCAATGGAATATATAATGTAAGCAGAAAGCCTTGGTCTGGTGGGAAAGCTTAGAAGCCCCAAAGGGCTTGTGTGGCTGTGTAGATTCTGTAGAACCTACCCTCTCAAAGACAAGCAACCATGGGACCTAGGGCACAGCTCACAGTACCATTTTCTTTTCTGATTAACACAAGGTACGAGGCTGAGAGGGAGTTTGAAGATAGGGCAGAAGATGACATTGCAGTCCATTCACACAGTGGAGTTGATTTCTTGTTTAAAGGATTTATATGGTTTTTACTCATATTTCTACCTTTAAAGTCTCTGAACCTGAAAACAGCCCACTGAAATTAAGTGGCTCACAGACCCACCAGATGAGTTCAGTGCCTGCACCTCTGGACAGGAGCCAGGTGCAGAGTGTTCAATGTCCTAATGAATTCCTGATAACTGGGACAAGATACAGATATTTCCATTTTAATTAGAGACTGGAGAGCCTTCAAGATTAAAGTAGCTTCCAACAGTGCAGAAAGCCTTCATGAAGAAGTCTGCCATGGGCGGAAGAGAAGATCTAAAGGAGATTTGTGGGTAGTGAAGGCATACAAACTCGATTTGTTTTGCAGAACTGGGGCAGGTGGGAACGTGTAGGTCAGAATGCAGAAACAGTGTTCAATTCCTGTTGGCCTGGTGGTGGTTTCCCTTGCTTGGGGCGCTTACAGTACTTGTATGACAGAAATATCACACAGCAGATGCCAAGAATCATAAGAGAAAAGAGTACATACAAAGCTGTCTGGGCTTCCGTCACACCTAATGCTAACCCCAGGAAGTGAACTTCCTCCTCTTGCACGGGGCTGACGGTAGGTCCAGCATCTAGGAGAGGACGACAAAGGACAGATGATGTCTTCAGATCAGTGTTAGCCTATGTGAAGCCCAAGCTAGATCCTTGGAATAGAGAAGTCACACAGGTACCCAGAGTGAGTGCATTGCTGGGTGATGGGGTGCGTCCCTTTCACTGTTACTGAACCTCTGAATGAAGTAGTTGTATTTTTAAAAAATCTGTCAACAATTAAAGTGGATACTTCTCTCTTTCTTCTCTATAGTAATTTATTGCTTTTTCAGTCATCAAATATTGGGCTCCTTACATCGAGCCAGGCACAGTTTGCAGTCATTGTATTAGATCCTCATGTCAGCCTGGTGGCATGTGCCTAGTTTCTTGCCTGAGATCACGACACAGTTAGCAGTAGGGCTGGGACAAGAATCTAGACCTGCTCTTCCCAGACCAGGCCCTAGTTTCTATGTAACATCAACCCTAAGATTCTTTGTTCCATCCTAAGAGTGAGTGTCTGGAGCATTTAAAAAAAAAAAAAAGAAAATACTGGTCGAATGAATGAGGGGAATGGTAAGGCAGAGAGGAGGGCAATAAACTAGAAGAAAATAGATCAAAAAGCCCCACTAACCCTCTGTCTTGTGTCCCTCCCCAAGCCACATCTCACCTTCTGGCTGGAGACAAGGGTGCGGCCCTGTGGCAGGGTCAGGGAAGCCGTTGCACCGGACTATAGAGGCGAAGAGCTTGGCTGATGCTTTTGGGATCCTTGGCAGAGAAGGGTCTGTGTAGTTCACAAAATGCACACCAAACCTCTCTGCGAAGCCTGTCGCCCACTCAAAATTGTCCATCACACTCCAAACTGTGTATCCTCGAAGGTCCACCTTATCCTGCACGGCTGCTCAAATGCAGAGGCCACAGCGTGAGCTTCCTTCCCTGTGTCTCAGAGGACACTATCCCGCCCGGCCTACGGAAGCCATGCCTGCCTGCGGCTCGCCCACAGTCCCCGCTTGCAGGTGCAGGCAGGGTCCTCTGTGGATGGACGTACAGAGCCATCAGCTGTTGCTAGAAAGGCCCGTCCCTGAGGGGAGTCGGGGACGTGGGTAGACTACATGAGTCCTGCTGAATCCTCTACGATCCCATCTCCGCATGCTGGGATCCCAGTCCTGGGCACTGCCTTAGAATGTTCATACTCCTTCCTAAAGAAAGAAAGTGGCCCTTGGAAAACATTTTCACTGGAATAGGACTTTCTAACCGTTTCTTTCCACTGCTGCAGTGCTAAGTCTCTTTGACTCAGGGTTAAATAGTCCCTTGTCCTAGTCCCATCCCAGGTGGTTCTGCTGAGCTGAGGGTCTCAAACTTCTCCTTGGGCAACAAAAGACACCCTCCCCTACNCCTCATCAGAGCGCTGCTGCTCAGGGATGATCCAGCAGAGAATGACCCTGGCCCGGCATTCAGGCCTCACTGTGTCAGGCAACAGGTTGCTTGCTGAGCCTCAGTCTAGAAAGGAAGACTTGGAGTGTAGCCTCAGAGAGAAGTTTAAACCCATGCGGAGGGAGAAGCTGCCTCTTCATCAAGACAGGGTCTCGGGAGTGCAGTACTCCCCTCCCTGCAGATGTTAGCAGGGTGTTTCCAGTGGTGACCGGTGCACATGGAGGAAGGGATAGGCCTGTCCTACCTTTGAGCGCCTCGTTGATGTAACTGCGGAGGTAAGAGATCCTGAGAGTGTCGTTGAGGTCAGTTTCTCCACGTTGGGACACTCCGTTCTCTGTTACATAAATTGGAGGGTTGTTGTACTCCTCCTTTATCCAGTTCAATATCCTCCTAAAGCCAAAAGGTGTGATCTTCAGCCAGAAGGAGCCAGAGTCTGGCCAAGAGCGATCTGTGATAGAGGCAACTCCCCTGTAGGTTCAAACACGAGAGATTCAGTCTCAGTTTGTAAATCCCAAGAGGCCTTTTGCACAAAACACAGAACAGGATTTATACTAGGAAAAGCCTTAGCTTTAGTCTAGACTTGAGAATCCTAACTAAACACAGAAGAGTCAATTGCCTCATAGCCTCCTAGTCGAACTGCTCCGTGCCCGTGTAGCTTTGACAGGCCACGTCAGCTCTCTTTCCACGTGTTCAGAGAATGGTCTCTGCTCATGGACTGGACCCCCTGGAGGGCGCTAACAGACTGTACTTCACACCGGTTGTGAAAGGGCCCTGGGATTCCCTGATCACAATCTCCAGTGGGATGAGTGCTGTGTCAGGAGAGAGAATGGGCTCCCCTGAGTCAACTACCGTGTACTCAACACCACAAGCACACCTTGTGTGTGACATGACCACAGGGAGCAGGTAGGCTGGGACCTGCTTCGGGTGCCCAAGACCCCACTGCTCTTCAGTGATGGACCAGGTGAGGGCAACACGTTGTGCTAAAGGAGCACTCGCTGGGGGAAACAGAAACTTGAACGTCTCCAGAGTGATAATTTCAAGTAAGGACCAGTTATCTAGATCTTCATGTCCCAAATCCTTCAGAAAAAAAAACAATGTAGTCTTAATCAGTAACTAAATTTATCTTGCTCAGCCAGACCAGACCTGGGACATTTCACCTTGGGCCGAGTGTAAGGACCAATGGGACAGCAAGAGTCCAACGGGTGCTCGGACAGGGACCAGCAGGGGAGTTTTCTCAGCCCCCTCAGCAAGTGACTGGGGGATGCAGGATGCAGTGGGGCTGTAGGTGTTTGTTTTCTAAGAACCTGGACGGATTCACAGCTGATTGGAAACACGCTTATTATAAAAAAAATAAGGGGCACCTGGGTGGCTTAGTTGGTTAAGCGTCCGACTTTCGCTCAGGTCATGATCTCTCGCAGTTCGTGGGTTCGAGCCCCGCATCGGGCTCTGTGCTGACTGCCAGCTCAGAGCCTGGAGCCTGTTTCAGTCTGTGACTCCCTCTCTCTCTGACCCTCCCCTGCTCACGCTGTCTCTCTCTCTCTCCTAGAAATAAAAAATATTAAAAAAAAAATAGGGGCACGTGGCTGGCTCACTTGGTAGAATGTGCAGCTCTTGATCTCAGGGTTGTGGGTTCAAGACCCATGTTGGGTGGAGATTACTTAAAATCTTTAAAAAAAAAAAGTATATATATAGTCCTGGTTTTTGGTAATATATTTTTGTATGTTAATACTACTAAACTATATGTTTATATTACACAGTTTATATAATATATATACTTACATATTTATATTAAGAGAAAAAGAGGTAGTATACTCCCTACACATATGCATACACTTCTCCTCTTCTTGCTCTCTAATGTTTCCACGGTGAGTGTATAAGGCAAAAATAATCTTTTGACCTTTATCACAAAAAAGGGGGAAAAAACCCTCCACCTTACTATTATTTTGACTTAAATTCACCTGCTAAGTGAAACAAACTTGTCAAAAGAAGCAAACGAAGGGAAGAAAAATCATGAAATCTCGAAGACGTTTGAAAGAACGTCTCTCCATGGGAAGCAGCCTGGAGGTGCTGCTGGTGTAAGTAGCACACTGACAGCTTTGATTGGATATCTCGGGGGTGGACTCCTCTTTAAACCCCAGGATGTATGTACGGCATCAGCAGGCGGCTCTCTGAGGCTGTGAAGTAAGAGCTGGGCAAAGGGGCACCTGTGTCTTCTCCAAAGACAGTTCCGTGTGCCCTGTTGGCAGACTTACCTGTCTGCATCGTAGGAAGAGATCCAAGAGGCGTGGTTAAGGTTGTAGGCCAGGACGGTGGTGTAGTGATTGAATCCAAAAAAGTCATAGGTGCCATTGATCCTCCGCTTCTCACTCTCCGTGAACTCTGGG
>NW_027533273.1:1233394-1258208 GCF_008692635.1 Crocuta crocuta | reverse complement strand
GCTTGAGGGTCATACTTTGGGAAGAGAACGTCCTGGGGCAGGGTTGGGGGAGTGCTCTGAACTATACAGGCCTGGTGGTGATGAGGGGGGCAGCTGCCAGGAGCAAGGAGAGGTCCTTCCAGCTGCTGCTGAAAGCACCCAAGGCTCCTCCCCGCAGACCATCAACCTGCAAGACCCTCCTCTTCCTGTCGACCAAATGGAACTACACAGGACCAGGGCGCGTGGGTGGCTCAATCAGTCGAGCATCCGACTTTTCATGATCTCACAGTTCATGAGTTCAAGCCCCGCATGAGGCCTTCTACTGTCAGCAAAGATCTTCTGAAATTAACATGCAACTTGTAATATTTACCATCTGAGATAAAATACCATCTAAGATATTTACCATCTTTGAAATCAAAAACCGGTCTGAGATACATCCCTTGAGACTAATCCTTGATGTTCTCAAGGCCATAGTATCTTTTATAATTTGTGTCTTCATAATCTGCCCTGAGTTTCTCTGTTATTTTTGTTATGGGATGTTTAGGCATGCCTCTTTTCTCCAAAGTCCATACTTATTAAGGGGAAACATTTTTTAAAATTTATTGAACTTTGGAGATTTTGGACGTTTATGCTCACATTTTTTTTTTTTTTTAAACATCTGGTGGAGCATTTTCCACATGTATTCTAAGTACTTAGAGACTTTTTACAAGATGTGACTAACACGCATTTGGGTGTAGCACCCACAGGTTCCTCTCAGCCAAATCTGATTACTTATGTGCCCTGACAGGGGACCCCTGGGGCTGCTAATTTAGGATAGTAGCTCAAAGATGACCCTGCTTAGGCACCTGACACCTGCATCCTGACTAAGATTTCTGCTACCTTGTTAACCTAGTGGGTCAAAACCTTCCCTCCCTGGGGTTTCTGCAACACGGGGAGAAAACTAAAGCCCAGACCCCTCACACCTCTCATTCTCTTGCCCAGGAGCCAGCGGTGACTCCTTAGGGTTTGTGGCATCGGGGCTGAGCCCTGGCCCAGCCTCTAGGCCCTTTGTTCTGTGGCCTTGCCCCCGCCGCCACTGCCACTGGGGCTGGGTCCCCAAGCTCTCGGGTGCAGGTACCTCAATCATTCCCTTTAGGCCAGTGCTCACACCCTTCCCCTTGGATGGAATGCCCTTTGCCCTCCCACACACTATTCATTGTTGAGGCCCAGCTTCACTAATGTTGCCCCTTGTCCACGAAGTCTCCTTGTTCTACTCAGCCCATCCTAACCTCTTCTGAGTTTTCTCTACATGAAGAAATTAGGGAAGAGAACTCCTTGGAGTGGTCCGGTCACTGGCACCCCAGCTGGCATGTCGGCAGCCAGAGGAGCCAGACTTGGAAGCCTCTCCTCACGTGGACCTTGCTGGGCCTGACCCTGACCCGGGCACACAGGAGTGCCCAGTGGAGCTGTGTCGATGGACTGGAGGGCTGGCCTGCTTGTTGGAGACCAGAGTTGTCTGTTCAGACGTTTAGGCACAGCCCACTCAGCAGGACTTGCCCCCACCAGGGCAGCAGCGTGTTGTCGGGATGGGCACTGAGCGGTGTCACCTGCACTGCTGGGCTACATAAGGGAAAGACTAACAGGCTATGTGAAGGATTCATGCCTCTCGAATTGCTTGTAACCTCCCCTGCTCACAGTCACGCAAGTTCCCTTGGGGTTTGATGCTATATTCCCATAAAATAAGGTCACTCTGTCCCCCTCCTCACATGCCTCTAATCCCAGCCAGATGACTCTCAAACCCAGAGAGTGGACCTTGGTTTCAAATCCCAACTCCATCACTTCAGTAGCTGGGTAATCTTGCCATGATCTTTGTGCCTCAGTTTATTCCTTCCTAAATAGGACTAAGAGCGCCAACAGAAGAAGGATAAATGTTAGGTGTTGATGTTGCTATTACTCCCTTGACAGGCAGAGGAGTGGCCAGAATAGGGCAGCAGTGGTGCAACCACTGCCCCCTACTGACCAAATGACAAAAAGCCCATGCCTGGCCGTCACCCACTGCTGCTCAGATTCACCGGGAAGGTGATGATCTGGTAAACAGGGGAATTCGTCCTTGCAGTGAGGGAAAGGATAGCTAAGAAGTGGGAGCCTTTGAGACAGATTTCCTGGCTGTTCTGCTGAATAAAAATGATCACATCTACCTTTTGTCAAACACACAGCAAAGCCCTGTCCTTGGCTGAAAGCTTCACATATACGATCGTGTTTGGTCTCCCCAGCAATCAGGGAAGCGTAGAGATACAGTAGTTCTCCGACCCCAACAGCCACACTCATACCACTGAGCTACCCACCTGAAACCTCAGTTCAACATCACAGACCAGACTTCTCCCGACCCCTCCCTGGCCGAGCATGTGGGCACCAGAACCTACCGAGACTTGTTGAGGCCTGAGGCCAAGCTCCGGTCGCGGATCCGTGTCTTCATCACCTCGTTGTAATCGCCATTCTTGAAAATAGGATGTGCAAACCAGCCTCCCATGAACTGCAGGTAGGGTTGGGGGTGACGTCCTGGGCGTTAACAGGGGTGCACACCACGAGACAGCAGCTTCCCGCCCACAAGCCACTGACCTCACAACCACCCTCCTTCCTCCCCAGCTGCCAGTCTTCAACCCGCATCTCCTCTGGCTGCTTGCACGTTCCAGCTTCAATGCCCACAGCCTCCTCACCTGCTACAGCCCCTTTGGGGGCGCAGCTACATTCTCAACCCCTGCAGCCCCAAGAGCAATGCGCCTCACAGAGCACTGCCTCAGGACCCAATAGCTGCTGCCTGCCTGCCCTTAGCAGGGTCCCGCAGGAGACTGGGAGAGACAGACACCTTTAGGCTGTGGGTGTCCTCTTACCACAAACCCTGTCCTTCCTTATCATCTTGCCTAAGGATCAACCAGAACTTTCTGGGGAGGGCTGAAATGTAAGGCTTTCCTGGCTTTCCAAGGCAAAGGGTGATTCTTCATGGGCTTTGGATTCACAGTCTATTGAACTTTGGGGGACCTTTTCAACCGATTTTCTTGAATGGGGTCTAGGTCATCCTTACCCTCAGGGAGGATACGGGCACACAAATGCTATGATGCTGGGGACCTGAGAGGCTTCTTTGGTCTCTCCCCATTCCCCACCCCCACCTGCTGGCTGATGCTGAAATGTGGTGAGGGCAGCCTTCGGTTCTCAGGAGGCTTTGGAACACACACACCCTGGCAAAAGAGGCTTTGCTCACTCTAGGTAACCTCCCGTGACTTCCCGTGGAAGCTGATTTTACTGGGGCATACGTGGATCACAGGTTCTGGGCTGCACTATCCCAGTTCACCAACAAGTGGCTCAGTCTAAGAGATTAGAGCCTAACATTTCCTGAGGTTTGGGGGTTTGATTTCAGAAAAATGACTGCTCTAATTTACCAGTTCTGTGAATCTAAAATGAAGGATGCACTTATTTTGTTCCAAGACCTTTTCTCTGGCTGGCTAACAAATGAAAATATTTGTTATTCTCAATAACAAATGTGCCAAGGGGCACTTGGGTGGCTCAGTCGATTGGGCGGCCGGCTTCAGCTCAGGTCATGATCTCACAGTTTGTGGGTTTGAGCCCCGCGTCAGGCTCTGTGCTGACAGCTCAGAGCCCGGAACCTGCTTCAGATTCTGTGTCTCCCTCTCTCTCTGCCCCTCCCCCGCTCACAATCGGCCTCTCTCTCAAAAATAAACATTTTTTAAAAAATGAGAATATTAAGCTCATATTTGCATTCATTAATTTGATTGCTGTTACCAAGTTCTCTTGTGAAAAGTCTGGCAAACCAAGACCCATGTTGTCCCCTCGGAATGCTGAAGTCTGCAGCCTCTCCACAGAGCCAAAAAGTGGTGAACAGTGTGGAGATAGACACTTGCCTTTCTTTTCTGATGCTGAAACATGAGAGAGGGTGCTTTCTAACTGCATCAGAGAAACTAGCAGGAGCCAGGGGAAAGCTGTACCCTGACAAAGGCCATTCTTTTCTCTCATGTCAGGGGCTCACACTGAAATAAGCATGGCCCACTTTGTTGGCCCCTGCTTACTAGTGACTCTACTTCCTAGGGGCAAAATCCCATGACCCAAGGCGCATGTCCTTATTTAAACTCATAGAATTGGAAAATTAGGGGCACTAAGGAGTTTCACACCCGACTCCAGAAGTCTTAGGCCAAGTAAACAAAATTAGATAGATCGTGACACCTAGAGGTGAAGCGTGACACTGCAGCCCACCTCTATCCCCTACTACAGTCAAACCAGAGATTGAGGAGATGGTTTCTGTTGGTTACCTTCAAGCCAGGGTTGCGTGCAGCAAGGGGTACATGTACAAATCATTTTTAAGACTTAAAAGAAAACTCCACCCCAAAGAACTTTGATCACAGCAAACCTATGATATGGATAGGTCATCTCCACTCCATACGTGAGAAAACTAAGGTACAAAAATGGTTAAGTGATTTTCCAAAGTTCACAAAATAAGGTAATAGCAAAACAGGGGCTTCAACCTAAATCTTTGTTTTGTAATCTAATTATATTTCCATTCGCTCACGACAGGAGGGAAAACAGATGAGAGTAGTAACAATGAGCAAAGGACAAACACACCTGGACGTATCTCCTGGCTGCCTCCACATCCTCCTGGTTGGAGGGGTCCCTGGGCTCAGCCCAGTCACTGTTGATGGTGATGGAAATCACGCCACCTTGGCTGGCACGGTACACATCGTTGTAGAGATGCCAGGCCTCAGCGTGAGCCTTTATTAGGTTGTGGCCAACAATGTAGGGGGCAGTGCCAGGCCTAAAGGAGATTCCTGGAAACACAACACATGGATGTCAGTGAGGAACGAACATGGCCAAGAATATCACTCTCTGGGGGCGCCTGGGTGGCTCAGTCGGTTAAGCATCTGACTTCGGCTCAGGTCATGATCTCGAGGTTCATGAGTTCGAGCCCCGCGTCGGGCTCTGTGCTGACAGCTAGCTCAGAACCTGGATCCTGTTTCAGATTCCGTCTCCCTCTCTCTCTGCCTCTTCCCTGTTCGCACTCTGTCTCTCAAAAATAAATACGTGTTGGGGCGCCTGGGTGGCTCAGTCGGTAAAGCGTCCGACTTTGTCTCAGGTCATGATCTCACGGTTCGTGGGTTCGAGCCCCGCATTGGGCGCTATGCTGACAGCTAGCTCAGAGCCTGGATCCTGTTTCAGATTCTGTGTCTCCCTCTCTCTCTGACCCTCCCCTGCTCACGCTCTCTCTCTTTCTCTCTCTCAAATAAATAAAACATTAAAAAAAAAGAATATTACTCTCTGCCTACAGGTGGCCTCTGTGTTTGGGGGAGTGTAGGTTTGGGTGTTAGGAGGAAGGAAATTCAAATCCTGGCTTCACTTCTTACTCACTGACTGTTTAACTTTGGGTAATTCAATCTTTCAGGCTCCTCCTTGGCAAAGTGAGCAATAGAGAGTTCTTGTGAGAAAGCAATGAGATCGCGTATGTGAAGCACCGAACAGCACTTTGTCTGGTGAGAAGACACTTGGTAAATGTTGGTTTCTGTTCGTCTCCCCCAGTGAGCGGCTCCTATGTCCCAGGCAAAGTTCCCAGCAGAGTATGTGCCCTGGGAGTTGACATCCTGACACAGTAGGTGGAAGTAAGGCTGGAGAATGTAGCTGATGGAAGCGGGTGACAGATTCCTTGAGAGCGAATGTCATGAGAAAGGCCACCTCTCATGTGTTGAAGGAAGTTGAAGGAAGGGTAAACCAAAGCACTGACCAAGGATCAAGGGGAGATAAGTGTGGTAACAGTTTGTGGTACTTTTTGGCTTTGACATGTGATTCCAAGGAATCATATGAACAGAAATTTATTCTCTTGAGCTCACAACTAGAGAAAAGGTAAATTGGATGGTTCAAAAGGGACCAGGGCAGGTCCACAATCTCTTATTCAAAACCCTTAGGGTCCATGTGGTTTGGAAGTAAAAGGTTGGTGTGTCTTAAAGTAGTAAGTTGCATGTAACGTGCTTACACATCACCCCAGTGAGGCCCAGGAAAGCGCTCTGTAACCAAGGACACGAACGTGTCTGCAGCAGAAATGTTGACACTAGTGGGATAATGTCCACGAGCAGCCTCGTATTGGTTCACGTCAGGATGAGCTCAGATCATCCAAATCAATTCTTGGAAACTTTTGGATTTTGAAGCTGCAGAAAGCACACTGAGGACCTGTACAGTCTGAGGACTCGGCCTTCCCTAAACCGCTTAGACCACGTCCCTCATCTGGACGAGCTTCCCATCTGAGGCAGGTCAAAAAAAGTACAAAGAAATGAAGCTAGTTGGAGAGTACGGAGATGCAAAATCCTTATTTAGCTTTTAAAAGTTGTGTCAGAAGGGGAAACCTGCTGCCTGTCAGGCAGCCTTGAGCAAGAGGCAGGGATTGTGAGGCCCCGCCACGCGCTTTCGTGGCCTCCTCTTCCAGGGCCACCTGGGTTTCAAGTCATGGTGGCACTGAGAACACTACGCCCCAGAGCGCTGACAAGCTGGGCCTGGGGGACCTTTACCTGGAGCTGATGTCCCGTAGCCATAGCCCTGGTTAGCGATGACAAAGGGCTCATTCAGAGTGATCCAAAACTTCACCTTGTCTCCCAGCCTCCGGAAGAGCACATCTGCATACTCTTTAAAGCGCTGCACAATGGTGTCATTCTCCCAGCCTCCAACATCCTGGAGTGCCTGGGGTAGGTCCCAGTGGTAAATGGTCACCTGTGCAGAAGCAAGGCAGCTCCATCAACCTACTTTCATGGGAAATCACGGATGCCGTGTGCACCAGCACAAATGCTACCAAAGCTGAGAATGAATGAGGAGACGAAACAGCTCACGGGTTCTTTGGTGGGAGGGGGAGGGCAGCTGTGTTGAGACTGTGTGAGACTCACACCTGGTTCGGAGAAGCCTGGGTTTGAGTGCTGGCTCTGCCACCTACCAGCTTTGTGACCTAGGCTCAGGCAGGAAGACCTACTTGTCATGGAATTGTTGTGAGGCCTACGTGGCCTCCACCGTGGCCCCTCTTCAGTGTTGCTCTGGTTGCAGTCAGGAATCAGAGACGCTGCTGCTTCAGAACCCTCCTGGATAAACTGTACTAAGTGAGGCTCTGAGGCTCCAGGAGGAGAGTGGAAGCCTTTCCCTTATGAAGGGACACCCCCGTGAACTTTATCCGCTGGGTCTGGAGGCTCTTCCTGGGGGAGGTGGGAACACTTTGCTGGAGATGGGCCACCTGGCCATGTCCTTGTGACCTTTGTTGTCCCCTGGACTTCCCCTTGATGCCCTCATACACCCTGTCCTGGCTAAGCCAGATCCCCACTGTCCTCAGTCTGCACTGGGCCACCAACCATCTTTAGCCCAGACCCAGTCTCTCCCTTTGCACGGCGTGCCCTTCCCCTGCCCACCCATCCAGCCACGTGCTCCTCTCTTCAGGCTCCACACCTCCCTGAAGCTTTCCCTGCCCTAGCACCTTTTCTTTCTTCAGTGCCTCCATGCCTTCAAGGGTTACATGATTGGTTGAGCCTGAGTTACACGTTCTCTGATGTTGTTCTGAGTTGTGTGTGATCAAGTTCCTTGTCCGCTCAGGGCAGCCACCTGGCCATTCTCTCTCTCAACATTCCTGGTAATAAGTGTTAGGTGGCTGGTTAGCTCCTGCAATGTTACTGATATGAAGGGAAAAGTCCAGATAGCACTTTATTTGGAGGGGAGAAAAGTGGTCATGCGGAGATTATGTTCTGGCCGTGGTATATAATCCCAGCCAGCACTGCAGAGAACCGCAGAGCTTCACGGAAGAGCGCCCTCCAGTGCTTATCACACACGGCCCAGGTCAAGAAGAGATGCATTCTTAGGCTCCCAAGGAAAGTTTTAAAATTTTGGTGACAACAAAGTAAGTGCACAAGTGAGCTTCTGTATTATTACTCATAATAACTACTCTCAGGGTGCCTGGGGCCTCGGTTGGGTGGTCTGACCTAGCTCAGGTCATGATCTCATGGTTTGTGAGTTCTAGCCCTGCATTGGGATTTTGCTGTCAGTGCAGAGCCTGCTTCAGATCCTCATTCCCCTTTTCTCTCTGCCCCTCCCTGCTTGCTCGACTCATTCTCTCCCTCAAAAATTATAAATAAAAACATTAAGAAAAAATAACTCCTGGCTGCAAAACACACGCCCTTTTGCCCAGCAATTCTGCTTCTAGGACCACAGCCTACAGATAAACTTATACCCACAATTATGTATGCCTGTGGTTACTCATTGCACCACTGGTTAAGATGGCAAAAGACTGGAAACATCACAGGGAAGAGTGTTAATTAACAGGAAAGTAATTCAAGAAGTAAGGTACAAACAATTTCACATAACTTTAAGAAAAATAAACAGGGAAGCTACATATGGTTGTGAAAATATGTGTAAACAATACTGTTAAGGGCTCAGTCCATTAAGCATGCCACTCTTGATCCTAGATCATGTCTTGATCTCAAGGTCATGAGCTCACCCCGATGTTGGGATCCCCACTGGGTATGAAGCCTACTTTAAAAAAAAAAAAAAGGAGGGGATTGATTCGGTGGCTGAGTCGGTTGAGCATCTGACTCTTGACTTCAGTGCAGGTCGTGGGATTGAGCCCTGTGCTGGGCTCTGCCCTGACAGTGGGGAGACTGCTTGGGATTCTCTTTCTCCCTGTCTTTCACACCCCTGCTCTTTCTCTCTCATAATAAACAAACAAATATTTAAAAACAAAACAAAACAAAAATACTGTTAAATAAAAGCAAGCATCAAACCACACGTATGTGACCATCAGGAAAGAAGAGGGACAAGGACCGCCCATGCACATATGTATACACCTCCTGGCCGGCCGGCCTCTGCAGCAGACAGACATGAGAACCTCGCAAACTTGGCTGCTTATAGGGAGGGGAACTGGCTGGCTCGGGGTCAGAGACTGAAGCAAAGTCCTCACTGTGGACTCTTAATGCTTTTTAAATTCTGCATCCTGTGAATTTATGTTCAAAAACTGAACGTGAAAACAGCATTTTGTTTACACAACCAAGAGCTCCCTGGCCCAGGTGGCTGTCCCATGTGGACTTGACCGACCCCCCAGCGGGGGCCCAACCTCACCTGGGGCTTGATGTTGGCAGCCAGCAGCGCGTCAATGAGCCGCACGTAGTAGTTGAGGCCTGCTTCATTGATATACTTTGTGGTTCCATCCGGGAGGATGCGAGACCAGGAGATGGAGAAGCGATAGTGGGAGACAGCCAGGTTCTGCAGGGCGACCACGTCCTCAGCAATCTTGTGATAACTGTCACAGGCCACATCTCCAGTGTCATCATTTCCAACCTTCAGTGGTGTGTGAGAAAATGTGTCCCAGATACTCAGTCCTTTGCCATCTGCTCTCCATGCACCTTCGATCTCAAGATGACAAGACATGGTCAAATTACATCATGCAGTCAAGCCCTCACAAGTTCCTTCCTGTCAGTGGGTGAGCTGCAAGTCAGGACCCAAGTCAGCGTCACCTCCCCTGGCCACCGTCTGATCTGTGAACTCCTAAGGCTTTCTGCACACACTCTGTGTCCAACCTGGCAGTGTCATGCTGCATCTCGCAGTTACGGGAGTGCTGACGGGCTTCCCACAAGACTCAGCGATTGTGACTTTGATCTTGGCATCCCAACACTTAACGTAGCCATGTCTGGTATATGGTAGCTGCTCACTGAAAGTCTGACTGAACAATTCCACGTGCCTCTAGCCCCAGTCACAGTCAAACAGTGATGCCAGCTGTGGCGGCAGACTTTGTCATCAGGGCCTGGGCCCTGTGCCTCCTTTCTCTCCTCCCACCTACCTTATAGGAAAAGTGACCATGAGCCACTAGGCAAATGCCTACTTACAGGCTTGGGTAGTATGATAGTTCCAAGTTCTGTAACTTACTTTTTTTTAAATGTTTATTTATGTATGAGAGAGAGAGCACAAGGGGCAAAGAGAGAGAGAGGGAGACGGAGAATCCAAGCAGGCTCCAGGCTCCAAGCTGTCAGCACAGAGCTCAACACAGGGCTCCAACTCATGAACCATGAGATCATGACCTGAGCTGAAGTTGGATGCTTCAACATCTGAGCCACCCAGGTGTCCCTGTAATTTACTTTAAAGCACTACTGCACATACCCCATGTGACTCGATGGAGGTAAGGTAGTGCTGGCATCCTGACCAACAACATATGCCCCAGCGTGGCCTGCACAGCCCCATGCAAGTGGGCTCAGCACGAGCAGGAAGGCACCAGTGCAAGAGATCAGTTAATGCAGGGGGATCGAGGAACTAAGTAAACATGTTGAGGCTATTAGGAGCTAGATTTTTCACCACTGGAGAAAACAGACACAAATATGGGCAACGAGAAGGCTAGCATCGACCCTGTGAATTGGATTTGGAGGTATCAGTATGAACTCATGGTTTTAAAATCTACCTAGAGATGAGGGTAGGGAGGCTGGGTGGCTCAGTGAGTTAAGTGCCCAACTTCAGCTCAGGTCATGATCTTGTGGTTCATGAGTCTGAGTTCCACATCGGGCTCTGTACTGACAGCTCGGAGCCTGGACCCTGCTTTGGATTCCTTATCTCCCTCTCTCTTTACCTCTCCCCTGCTCACACATACACTCTCACTCTCTCTCTCTCTCAAAAATCAATAAACATTAAAAAAATTTTAACCTACATAGAGATGGGGTAGATATAGAAATAAACAAGTGCACGTGTGTTTGTGCGTACACACACGTGTATTTCCTAGTTCTGTCTAGTGAGGGTGAAGAATGATGACTCCCCAGTAGCAGTGAGCACATCCAGCACCTAGATCTTGGTTTCTAAATTTTGCCCCCATCAAGAGAAACCAGGGCTCATTAGAGAAAGGGATGATTACAGGGCTGGGGCAGAAAAGGTACAAGATGAGCCTGAAACACCCTGTACCAGAGAGAACTAAGGAAGTGCTCAGGCCATGTGGAAAGGACACAGGATCTGGCTAAAAGGCACTCCCCGTGGCAACATGTGGAAAATGTGAACATCTAAATACATAATAATAGTAGAATTCATTGAATAAAATAAGACTCCCTGAGGCTATACTGCTAATGCATACTTATATAGTATGAATAAATAGGAGAAAAGTCCAAGCTTGACCTTTCTGTTGAATGCCACCTGATAAATATAAGAGGAATCATGAAATTAGAAAATCACCATTTGTCAGCTATCACAGCTAATAACGGATTCAGGTACAAATTAGCAACAGTTGCTAAAACCAGCGGGTGAAATTTGACAAGGAACAGGCTATTTCTAGTCTCCAAGTAGCTCCCCACAAAGTAATTATTATTTATAACTAAAAAATACTTAATTTTATGTTAGAGAAACCTGGTAAATACTTTCTTATTCAAGTGACAAAATCAGTTTCATATATATACTATTTATGTATGTGTGTGTGTGTGTGTACGCGCGCGCACACACACACACACAGAAAATACGGCAAATAGTAAACTTTTAACAGTTGAGGAATATGGGAAAAGGATATACAGGAGTCCTCTATTATTTCTGCAACTTTTCTGTGTTCAAAAAGGATTTCCCAATAAAAGGTTTTAAAAATAATGCACAATCAGGTAGTATCTAATCAGGAAGTCCACAGTATAAGCCCTCTCATCAATTCTTGATTCATACTTGACCCTTTGCAAATTAGACTACATAATGTTCCAAATGGTGACAATTGTGCCTGCTGACGGTCTATTCAAGATGTGGGTTGGCTAAAAGCTTTTCAAGGACACTCCTTTTCTCTTGCATGGGCGGGGTTTAAGAATCCTACACGGTCTGTCACTTGTGCCCCGGAATAAATTCCTACCCTTCCTGTGTCCAGCTATAAGCCTGTGCATAGTAGTTCTCACCCAGGGAGTATTTTGTCCCTGAAGAGACATTTAGCAAATGTCTACAGGCATTTTTAGTTGTTACAACTTGGGGAAGAATCTGCTGACCTCTAGTGGGTAGAGGTCAGGGATGCTGCTTAACATCCTATGGTGCACAGGACAGCCCCCCAACAAGGACTTATGCATGCAAATGTCAGTCAGGCCAAACTGATGAAACCTGGCTACCAACGACTCTGCCTTCAGGAAGAGTCACAGAACACGGTCTCTGAAACCCTGGCATGTCCTCGAGTGTTTCCTCCATGTAAAGTATTGGCCAGAGCACCGAAGACCAAGAACTGGGCTTTCCTCCAGTCCACAGAATAGGATACATGAAGAGGTTTTGTGTTTGCACATGTAGTTAATAAATATCTGGACATGGCAGAATTTAGTCTGGGACTTCACTGTCACCTGGCACAGCGCAGTCATCCAGGAGGAGCCAACCCTCACCCTCTCGAAAACACCTTTAGGAGCTATGGCTGCCTAGAAGAAACCCAAGGGCTGGGCACACCCAAAGTCAGGTCAGCTCACAGCAACCCTGCCCAGGGTCCACAGGGAACACACAGAGCCTCCACTCCTGCCTTGAAGAAAATGAATGGAGGCAGAAGATGTAAAGCAGGGACCCCCACTGGCTGCCTGGGCACGTGACTCTTTGCTTTTTATCTTTTTCTACAAAGAAGGAAAACCCTCCTATTTTCTGGATTATCAAGCTTATTTGGGCATGAATAAGGTTATAGTATGATGTTGTCAGGACATCAAAATAAGCCCAGGCCTGCATGACAGCCATTTTGAGCAAACTGCGTGCTCAGAAGAGACAAGGTAAGAAACAAACACATTCCAGCAGGCAATCTTCCGGTTTCTGGGTCTCTGCCTAAGTGTTTGTGCCCAGGTCCACCTGCTCCATTTTGCCCGCCAACGTCCATCTCAGCATAGCCCGAGCAGCCATGGGTCTGCCTGAATTTGGGGATGTGAAGAAGCTGGGCTGTCCAGGGAGAGGACCTCCCAGATTCTTTGCACGGCACCCCTACTTTCCCCCTCCAGGTCTGTGACAATCCCCTGCACTTGTCTGCCCTTCTAGCACCGAGCCCACAGCCTGGCACATAGTAGGTCTGCAATAGAGGTCACTGAACTGCCCCGGATTCCTCACCTGATATGCAGCGGAAGCCGCGCTCCAGATGAAGCCATTGGGAAACTGGCCATAGACAAACTCGTCTTCCCTGGAGAGCGGCATGCCGTTGTTGGTGATGACCTCTGTGTAGTACCTGGCAGAGGCTCTTGCTGTGCGAGGCCTGTTCGTGTTATTGAAATCAACATGGTACAGTCCAAACTTGACTGTGTAGCCATTCAGCCACTCAAAGTTGTCCATCAGAGACCATGCAGAATACCCTCGAAGGTCTACACCATCGAGTCGGTAGGCTGGAAACATTCCAAAGTAAGCAGAGAAGAGCTTTACACCAGGAGGGTGAGGTCCTCAAGGGCCCTAGACTAGTACTGGCACGTCACTTATGACAGCAATTGAAACCATTAACTTGTACACATGAGCAGTGTATGCCCAGATGGACAGAGCACCTTGTCTTTTTTGCCAGCACTGATGCCCTCATACCAAGTATTAATGACTGATCTTTGCAAATCAGATTCTTCTGTTGGGGTAAAGGGACAGGCTTGAAATCAGGAGTCTCAGCCCACTTTAGAAGTTAAAACACATAGAAATGTGTTTTAGAGAAGAGTTTCTTGCTCTGGGGTGCATGGAACTCACCAGAATATAATATAAGCACCATGTTAACAGAAAGTTATCTCTTTGTTCGCTGCACTGAAAATAGAACTTGTTACATAGTAGTTGCTTAATAATGCATGGATGGACTCATGAAAATACTCGTATGGGGACTTTGTGTGTGTACATCTGGGGAGATGACCATGGCTTTTTTCAGATTTCCAAAGGGATATGTAACCCCAGACAGGAAAAAACTTATGGAGTTAGGGCCTAAGAGAGACTTGTTGATGGTTTGTAATCCACTTTGCCAAACCATCTCAGGCACATGACATATGGATGGTGGAAGATTCTGTAAAGGGGACATGAATTCTCACATACCTTTCAAAGCTTCATTGATGTAGGTTTTGTAGTAAAATATCCTATCGGTATCTTCCACTTTCGGATTTGTCAGCCCCACTCCATTTTCAGTGATGTAAATGGGGATGTCACCGTACTCTTCCTTGATCCAGTTGAGCAGTCTTCGTGTCCCCCAGGGTGCAGCTCTGTTTATTGCTGTGTCAGGCCACGAAGGGTCCTCCTCCTCGGTTGTCTCCTGGTCGTCTTCATAGGAGGGTGGGTTTAACCTGGGTGTTTTGTGCTGCACAATTCTGGAGGAGTAGGTGTTGAGGCAGAACACGTCAGCTGTAGCCCGGATGTATCTCTTCTCTTCCTCAGTGAAGCTTGGCAGGCGGGAGGTGGCTAAGTGTTGAAGCTCACTCCTGTTCCCCACTTTCCACTTCATGGCATCGGGATAGTCTCCGTTTCGGAAAATGGGGTGGGCAAACCAGCCCAGTGAGAACTGCAGCATTCGGTCAGCTGCCTCCACATCCCTTGGGATCTCAGGGGACTTGGGCTCTGCCCAGTGTGCACTGAGACTCAAAGAGACGACCCCCTTCTGTTTCTGTCTGTATTTCTCATCATAAGTGTGATACACTCTGGCATGAGCTTTGATGATTGCGTGGCCAATTCTGTAAGGTGCCCAGCCTGGGTCCTTCACCTTTGGAGGAAAATCTCCTGAGCCATAACCCAACCATGCCTGGTATGTGGGTTCATTAAAGGTCATCCAGAACTTGACTCTGTCCCCAAAGGTCTGGAAACAGAAGTCTGCATAGCTGTTAAACAACTCAGTCAAGGAAGGATTTTCCCAGCCTCCAATATCCTGGAGGGCCTGGGGCAGGTCCCAGTGGAACAGTGTCACCATGGGAGAGATGTTGCTTGCCACCAAGCCATTGATCAGCCTGTTGTAATAATCAACACCGTATCTGTTGATAGAACTGTTTCTCCCTGTTGGGAAAATCCGAGACCAGGAGATAGAGAAGCGATAGGCCTTCACCTTCAAAGCTCGAAGCATATTGAGATCAGCATCCAGCTGGTTATAGCTGTCACAGGCAATGTCTCCAGTGGCATTGCCTTTCACATTGCTCCCTGGCGTGTGGGTGAAGTTATCCCAGATGCTGGGGCCTTTGCCATCAGCATTCCAAGCTCCTTCAATCTGATAGGCTGATGAGGATACGCCCCACAGAAAGTCATCTCTGAAAGTACCATGGTAGAACAAATCTCTTTCAAACTTGGGTTGGTTGGAGAACTTTTCCCAAACTACTTTAGCCTTGGAGGGCACATCAGATGGAAAAGTGAAGGCTCTGATTTTACGCGGAAAGTTGGCTATACTGGGTGGTGGCAGTCTCTTTACTGCCTTGGGGAGGAAACCATTCTTTTCAATGATGCTAGTGAAAAAGTAGGCAGATTTCCTGGGAGTCCTTGGCTTGCTGCTGTCATTGAAGTTGACATGATACAGTCCAAACTTCTGGCTGTAACCAGAGGGGCCTTCAAAGCCATCCATGAGGGCACGAGCAATGTAAGATCGAACATCCACCAAGTCCTCCTTGATAGCTATGGAGAAAAACAAAACTTGGGATTATTTTAAAGTCTTTGTGGGGCACCTGGGTGACTCAGTTGGTTAAGTGTTTGACTCTTGATTTTGGCTCAGGTCATGATCTCACAGTTGGTCATAAGATGGAGCCTCCTGCCCCCTACCCTCAGGCTCTGTGCTGAGGATGGAGCCTGCTTTGGATTCTTTCCCTCCTTCTGCCCCTCCCCTGCTTGCACTCATGCTTTCTCTCCCTCTCTCAAAAAACAAAAAGTAAAAATAAATAAAATTTAAAAAAAAATAAAGGCTCTGTTACTGATGTTGCTATTTAAAAGTTTTCCTTTTGATGCACACATTTTGGAGGGGATTTAAGTTACCCCAAAAGTGTTAACCCTTTTCCCTTAGAATGAATAAAAGAAAATCCACAAGATGCCCACAAATCATCAGGCCACATACATGGTCATAAATCTCCATCCAGAAGAGTGTCCCTGCCACAAAATGAATATGAGAATGTGTCCCATCTGCTACTATCAAGACTCCTTGGTTGTTGTTTTTTAATAGAATGCATAAATCATTTAATTTTTAAGATATACTTTTGTTTTTCCTCATATCTAGCAATATTGACATAAAATGATCACACATCCCATCTTAAAGAGAAATAATGCCTACAGTAAGGTATTCCCTGGTACAGTGAGTTGAATGGTGGTCTCCAAAAAGATATGTCCAAATCTTAACCAGTTAATGTAATCTTATTTGGAAAAAGGGTCTTTGTAGATGTAATTAAGTTAAGGATATTAAGATGAGATCATCCTGCATTAACTGGGAGTCCACGCATCCTTAAAAGAGAAATAGAGAAGGTCCCCATGAAGATGGAGGCAGAGATTAGGGCAATGCAGCCACCAGTCAAGAAATGCCTGGAGCCACCAGATGCTGGAAGAGACAAGGAAAGAGTCTCCTCTGGAGACTTTGGAGGCAGAGTGGCCCCTACTGGCATCTCCATTGTGGACTTCTGGCCTGCAGAACTGTGAGAGAATTAAAACAGCATCTAGTGACTCAACCAAAAACCACTGTCAAAGTAAAGCAATGACTTTGAGCTCCAACTGGCAACCAGCAAAGATTTAAGCCCTATTTTTATCAGATTACACAGCTTTTTTTTTTTTTTTAAATGTTTTATTTATTTCTAGGAGAGAGAGAGAGACAGCGTGAGCAGGGGAGGGTCAGAGAGAGAGGGAGTCACAGACTGAAACAGGCTCCGGGCTCTGAGCTGGCAGTCAGCACAGAGCCCGACGCGGGGCTCGAACCCACGAACCGCGAGATCATGACCTAAGCGAAAGTCGGACGCTTAATCGACTCAGCCACCCAGGCACCCCTCAGATTACACAGCTTTTTTTTTTTTTCTAACTGTTTTATTTATTTCTAGGAGAGAGAGAGAGACAGCGTGAGCAGGGGAGGGTCAGAGAGAGAGGGAGTCACAGACTGAAACAGGCTCCGGGCTCTGAGCTGGCAGTCAGCACAGAGCCCGACGCGGGGCTCGAACCCACGAACCGCGAGATCATGACCTAAGCGAAAGTCGGACGCTTAATCGACTAAGCCACCCAGGCACCCCTCAGATTACACAGCTTCTTAACACTGACCGTGGAAGAGGCAGGCAATTCATTTAATTTATATAATTAATTTATTCATTCAACAAATAATTTAGTAAACACCTACTATGTCCCAGGCTGTAAAAGTCTCTAGAGACAAAGATAAATAGAAGCTGCATAGGTTAGTAGGTATTGCTGAGCCAGCAATAGAAAGGTCTATAGTTTCCATCACTGGCTGTTTGGGCACACCATGTAATCTCTCAGAGCATCAGTTTTCACAATGGTCCCATGAGGAAAATCTCTGCTCCTATTTTCTGACAAGGCTGTTGCAAAGATTACTTGAGATAACATCCTAATGGGACTCCAAGATTGTGAAGATTACAGGATTGTAACCCTGATGCTGAACACAAGCAAAGTCTAAGAGAAGGTGTCTGGCCTCATGAACACTGGTTGTGTGTCTCCACTCTACTGCAGTGGCCATGGTAAGTATTGCTAACCAACTCTTTGTCTTTGAATCTACACACGGCCTTGAAATCTTCTCAGAAGAGCCCTCTAGGCAGCTGACTAGCTATGCATCACTTGATTAGTGCTCATATATGAGATGAAAACTATTTGCCATTCCTTTTTACTTGGAATAAAAAGACATGGGAAAAAGACAGTCCCTTCAACAAACAGTGTTGAGAAAATTGAACGACTACATGCAGAAGAATGAAAGTGGACCAATTTTCTACACCATAAACAAACAAACAAAAAACCCTCAAAATGGATTAAAGACCTAAATGAGAGACCTGAAACCATAAAAATCCAAGAAAGCACAGGCAGTAACTTCTCTGACACCAGCCATATCAACATCTTTCTAGATAGGTGTCCTGAGCCAAGGGAAACAAAAGCAAAAATAAACTATCAGGACTACATAAAAATAAAGTGCTTCTTCACAATAAAGGAGACAATCAACAAAACTAAAAGATAACCCCTGGAATGGGAGAATATATTTGAAAATAACATATCCTATAAAGGATTAGTATCCAAAATATATAAAGAACTGATACAACTCAACACCTAAAAAACAAACCAACTAAAAAATGGACCAAAGACACAAGCAGACATTTCTCCAAAGACGACATCCAGATGGCCAACGGATACATGAAAAGGTCTTCAACACCACTAATCATCAGGGAAATGTAAATCAAAACTACAATGAGATATCACCTCATGCCTGTCAGAATAGCTAAAATCAAAACCACAAGAAACAGTAAGTGTTGGTGAGGATGTGGAGAAAAAGAAGCCCTCATGCACTGTTGGTCGGAATGCAACTTAGTGCAGTCACTGTGGAAAACAGGACGGATATTCCTCAAAAAAAATTGAAAACAGAATTACCATGTGATCCAGTAATTCCACTACTGGGTATTTACAAAGAATATAAAAATACTAATTTGAAAAGATACATGAACTCTGTTTATTGCAGCATTAGTTACAATAGCCAAATTATGCAAGCAGCCCAAGTGTCCGTCAATAGATGAATAGATAAAGAAGGTGTGGTATTTACATAGAATATGAATAGAATAGAAATGGAATATTACTCAGCCATAAAAAAGAATGAAATCTTGTCATTTGCAACAACATGGATGGATCTAGATGATATAATGGTAAGTGAAGTAAGTTAGAGAAAGACATGATATGATTCCATTCATATGTGGAAGAAACAAAACAAATGAACAAAGAATAAAAGAGATAAACCAAGAAGCTGACTCTTAACCATAGAGAACAAACTGACAGTTACTGGAGAGGAGGGGTAGGCGGATGGGTTACATAGGTGAAGGAGATTATAAGTACATTTATCATAATGTGCACTAAGCAATGTATAGAATTATAAGATTACTATATAAACCTATGTACACCTGAAACCCATATAACAATGTATGCTAACTCTACTGGAATTAAAATTTTTAAAAAATTTAAGGGTGCTTGGGCAACTCAGTGGCTTATGATCTCACGGCTCATGTCAAGTCATGATCTCACAGCTTGTGAGTTTGAGCCCCACATCGGGCTCTGTGCTGACAGCCTGGAACCCGGCATGTGTTTTGGATTCTATGTCTCCCTCTCTCTGCCTCTCCCTTGCTCTTACTCTCTCTCTCTCTCTCTCAAAAATAAACCTTAAAAATATCTTTTAAAAAATTTAAAAAGACATTTGAAACTGTGTCAGGTAAGACTGGTGCTGTTGATATGAACTAACTGGATCAAAGTGAATGATGTGGAATATAGATTTTATAGCTGACTAAAGGAGATGGAGATGAATGTGGCCAGAACAACAGGGGAAGATTTAATGGGTTGGAGTCCCATCCTATAATGCCATTGTCATCCTTTATTACAATTTTCTGTCTATGTCCCTCTGTAGACTGAGTGTCTATGGGAAAAGATGATATTGTTCAATATTTTACCCTTACTGTCTTGTGCAATGTGTGGCACATAATAGGCACTGACTAAATATTTGTTAAATGAATGTGTTAAAAGATGATGAGTCTTTGATCAATGGATAGGACTCAGATGGGCAGAAGGTAGGAGGCAGCATTATAGGAAATAAGAACATAGAAACAAACACTTGAGGCTTCTGGGGGTAACATCTAGGAGGCTGCTGTGAAGGGCTCATGCTATTACTACTAATACTACTTTTAGGCTTTGTTTTCTTAGGAGACTCTGTCTCATTAAACAGAAATCTGAAGACTTGGAGAAGTACCACCCACCTTCCAATCACCAGCATACCCACTGTTCTTACCTTTGAGCACCTCATTGATATATTTATTGAAGTAGTCTACTCTCAAGGAATCCTCGAAGAGATCTTCAGTCTCCCCTATGGGCATGCCATTCCCAGCTAGGTAGATCGGAACTTTTCCTCTTGTGTATTCCAAAGATACAAACTGCAACAGCCTCCTTATACCCCAGGGCACCACATAAATCCAAGAGGATGAGGTCTGGGGCCATGTAGGGTCCACATGTTGGGAGAAGCCTCCAATGGTATCATAGCTGGGGATGCAGGTGTCTTGCTGGGCCTCGCTGATAAGGCGGGAAGTGTAATGAGACAGACCCAGAAAATCAGCAGAGCCTTTTAGGAGTTGCTTTTCTGCCTCGGTGAACTCAGGAAGCTGGGCCACAGGACTGGAGCACTGCTGGTTCATCTGTTGGATCTGGGCCTTCAGGGTAGCAGGGTAGTCTCCATCCACAAAGATGGGGTGTGCAAACCAGCCCAGCATGAAGTGCAAGAAGCGTTCAGAGGCACTGAGGTCCTCAGGCCTCTCTGGGGACAGAGGTTCTGCCCAGTCTGAGTTCAACACAATGCCCACATGTCCCTGCTGCTGTGGACGATAGTGGCTATTATAGTGGTGCCAAACTCTGGCATGAGCCTTGAGGACCAAGTGAGCCACCTTGTGAGGAAAAAGAGAAGGAAATATAGTGCTTAATAACAACAAGTAGCAAAGCCAATAACAACCACAAGCCAGTAACAAGTCTACAACATCAACAAGCTAATACCAATGTCAATAATGTTACCAATGTTAATAAAATAGCAACACTGAAAATGTCCACATCAGTAACAACAGCAATGTCAACAACATCATAAAATCATCAGCAAGTTATACCAAGATCAACAAGTCAACAATATCAACAAGCAGTTAAGACTGATGTTAACAATGTCAATAGATCAACCACATGGAAAATGGTGACATCAACATCATCCACACCAGTGCCAGCAATATCAACAATGCAGACAAAGTCAGTACACCAATAACAATGTTAACAAGTCAACATCACCATCAACAGGTCAATAGCAATAGCATCAATAACCATATTTCACAGTAAAAACTATTAATGAATTCTCTCATAAACTCCTCCCAACAATCTTGTGTGACAGAATAATTATTATTACCACTATACAGATGAAGGAAACAAGATCCAGAGAGGTATAGAATGTAAGAAGTCTGATGCTAGGCCTGTACAGTCACCCATGATGCTATTCTGACTTTGTTCTTAAAAAGTGCTTATTGACTAATTCATCAGTTTGGGGGGATCATTTTAGTTGACATACAAGGGATAGGACAATTCTTTCTAACCTCCCTGCTCTCTCCACTTAATGTAATCTAGGAAGAAAACCCATGACCAGGAATCTCTTTGTGAACTTAACTCAAGGTCTTACAAAAGTCAACAGCTTTCCTTGGCAGAGTGCCATGGGAAAACGAGTAAAATCAGGGTGTCTGGAATATAACAAACCTAGACTGAAATCTTGACTTTGTCACTCACTTGCTTAGCAGACTCAAACAATCTTCTCATTCAGTGTCCTTGTCTGCAAGAAGCAGGAATTATAGACTCATTTAGGAAGACTAAGTAAGATCATGTGTACAGAGCACCAAGCAGAAACTTGGAGTGTAGGAGGGAGCTTGCTATTGCTTATCATCCTTTCCTTTTTCATTTTTATCATCTGAAGATAATGATGCTTACTCTTGAAGACTTTCACATGAGAATATGCCCTAGGAAGTGAAACTTCTCATTGCTTCTCACATTCTAAATGTTAATCCTTAACTGGGTCAATAACTCCAATGGCAAACTGTACTTCTTTCCAAAAGGCGGGAAATGTGTGCCTTCTAACCGAGTGAGCATCAGGCAGGGGGGCTAGGTGGAATATTAGACAACTAGCAGAACCAGTCACCATGGCCATGTAGGAGCATGGAAAAGTGTTAATGACATGTCAGGTAAGAAATGGGCACTAGGTAGGCTTGGCGATTGTAACGAGTGTACCGTGCTGGTGGGGGATGCTGATAACACAGGAAGCTGTGCACATGTGGGAGCAGAGGGTATATGGAAAATCCATGTGACTTCTGTTCAATTTTGCTGTGAACTTAAAACTACTGTAAAAAATAAAGTCTACTTGAGGGGCCTCGCTGGCTCAGTCAGTTAAATGTCTGACTCTTAATTTTGGCTCCGGTCATGATCATACGGTTCCTGAGTTCGAGCCCCGCATCAGCGCTGTCAGTGTGGAGTCTGCTTGGGATTCTCTTTGCACCTCCCCCACCTCCTTCCCTCCCTCTCCCTCAAAATAAACAAACATTTAAAAAAATGAAGTCTACTTTAAAAAATGCCCTGAATGGGGCGCCTGGGTGGCTTAGTCGGTTAAGCATCCGACTTTCGCTTAGGTCATGATCTTGCGGTTCGTGGGTTCGAGCCCCGCGTTGGGCTCTGTGCTGACTGCCAGCTCAGAGCCTGGAGCCAATTTCAGAGTCTGTATCTCCCCCTCTCTCTCTGACCCTCCCCTGCTCACGCTGTCTCTCTCTCTCTCTCCTAGAAATAAATAAAAAAATTAAAAAAAAAATGCCCTGAATGGAGTGTGCTCTGTGAGTACACTGAATGCAAGGAAGCCAGGACTGGACAGAATGACGAGTGAAACATTTTCTTTGCAATCTTCCCCTGACGGTATTATGCTGTTTTAACTAATAATCACAAAGCAAGAATTGAAGGAGAAAGGTGAAGTGTATTTTCCAGGAGCCACAGTTGGAGGGATAAGAAGCCTAAGGAGAAGAGGCTGGGATGAGTTTTACAATAAGGAGATAAAGAGAACGGTTCAAACCTTCTAAGCTGACAAGTGTTCTCTCTCAGTGTTTATGTTCTTGTTGAACAAGAGCAGAGTGGAAGCTTTGATTTCAGTGTTGTAATTTTTGGCATTTCATCAAGTCATTGATTCTAGCTCATTTTGATTGTGGACATTTTGGATTGTTCTTTAATTTTCTTATCTGTATTTCTATCATCTCCAAAAAGTATTAAATCTTGAGGATATGGGCCATGCATCCTCCTTAACACCTAGCATGGGGCAAAGCATAGACTCCTATTTCAGAACAGAACCCAAGTGTCGCAGGAGAAGGTCAGGCTAACATGTCCATCCTGAATATGGATGCCAGGGAAAGCTGGTGGGTTTTCTGGAGATTTTAGTGAAAAAAGAAATGATGCAAAGGGCCCATATTTAAAATTTTGTCTCCAGTATATACATCCCCTTGTGGAAATGATACCCTGCCTACCCATTGGAAAGCCAAACCCTGTACCCCTTTCCACCTCCCCACCTCTCAGCCAGTATGTAGAGGGGTAGAGCTGGGACCTGGACCCAGACCAGTTAGTGCACTGACTGCCTAGACTTAGAGAATGGTTCAGGGATGGGCACACAACCCATGCAGCAACCACAAGTCACAGGGACACATTTGCTGGGAATGCCAGAGGAAAGGCAAGCTTTCTCTCCTGCTGGTCTTGAAATAGGAGAGCGCAGCTGCTACAATCTGGCCACCAGGCAGCCCAAGTAGAAAACCAACAAGGGGTGTGAGAACAGAAATTGAGTACTCGTAGCATCGTTTGGGATCTATCTGATCAAGCTCCACTCTGACCAGCTAAAACCCAGACTTTTCAGGAACGCCTGGGTGGCTCAGTTAAGCCTCTGACTCTTGATTTCAGGTCAGGTCATGATCTCACTGTTCATGGGAATGAGCCCCGCCTCTGGCTCTGTGCTGACAGGTTGGAGCCTGCTTGGGATTCTCTCTCTCTCTGCCATTCCCCAACTCATTCTCTCTCTCTCTCAAAATAAATAAACTTTTTGTTTTTTTAAAGCATATTAAAACCCAGACTTCTCAGTTTCCTGAGAAGAGTCCTGATGGACTCCCTCTCTGCCTAAGTCGGTCTGGGTTGGTTTTTCTGACCCATGCAACTAAGAGTCCTAAGAGTCCTGGCCGACAAAGAAAATTTGCTGTAAAGTCGAGTAGACTTGGGCTCAGATTCTGGCTTCAAACTGCTGACCCTGTAGCGATGCCATCAGGAAACAGTTTCTCCTCTCTGAGCTCCAATTCCCCTATCTACCAGCGCTGTTCCAAGGATGTAATAACTTATCAAAGTGCCAGCACAGTGTCTGGACAAAATAAGGTGGTTAAGAATTTACGGTGCCTTCCCTCCCTGTGGCTTCCTTTAGAGCACAGATAGGAAAGCCCTACTGACTGGAAGGGAAAATTACTTTCTCCCAGCCAAATTCTCCTCCAGTGAGACGGCGCTGCAAGGCTGAGCAGTACCTTGAAAGACGCCACTCCCGGGTCGGAGACGCCCGGCGCGTGTCGGCCCGTGCCGTAGCCCGCGTAGCTCATCACCCACGGCTCGTGGAAGGTCACCCACAGCTTCACGCGGTCCCCGAAGGTGGCGAAGCAGAAAGCCGCGTAGTCCAGGAAGGCGTCCACCACACTGTCTTCCTGCCACCCGCCGCGCTCCTGCAGGGCCTGGGGCAGGTCCCAGTGGAAGAGCGTGGCCATGGGCCTGATGCCCGCGTCCAGCAGGCTGTCGATGAGCCTGCTGTAGTAGGCGACGCCCTGGCGGCTGGGCCTCGGCCCGAGCCCGGTGGGGAAGATGCGGGACCAGGAGATGGAGAACTTGTAGACCTGAGCTCGGAGGCCGCGAAGCAGGGCCACGTCGGTGTCCACCTTGCGGTAGCTGTCACTGGCCACCTCCGGCGTGGCTGTGCCGTGGGCTGCGCGCCGGCGACGCAGGTGGTCCCAGACGCTCGGCCCCCTTCCGTCCTCAGCCCAGCCGCCTTCCACGTTAAAGGCTCCCGTGGAGACGCCCCAGAGGAAGCCTTCGGGGAAATCACCCCGCAGGAAAGCGTCCCTTTCGGCCTTGGACTGGCTGGCAAACGTGGCCCAGACTCTCCGGTAGGCTGAGCCCC
>NW_027533273.1:1221004-1233307 GCF_008692635.1 Crocuta crocuta | reverse complement strand
GCTGCGCGGCCATCTGCAGGGGCGCGCGGTCCGTCGGAGAGCAGGGCCCGCTGCGGGATCCGAAAGACAGACGGAAAGGCCTCGGTGAGTAACGACTGGGAGTTACCTGCGCCCCCAGACTGACGGATGGCGGCAGTGTGTGTCATCAGTAAACGTTCTAGAAACACGGACTCAAAAGCCACACAAGTGCTTGGTAGATGGGAAAATTACTATTATTGCCCCTTCTTAAGGGAATTTATTATTGCTTCTGCAGGACTCAAAACACTGTGCCAAGCCTGTTTCCTCTATTAACTTGTCCCCAAATCCTGTCTTTAGTTCTGATGCCATGCTTTTTTCCTATTACTTACTGCTTGTAAAACTAATAATAATGATGGTTCTAATTCATTATGTGGCTATTCTGTGCTGGCCACTGTGATAAGAATGTGGGTCTCTCCATTAATTTTCACAAATTTATGAGATAAGTACTTCAATTATTTAACCTTATCCTATAGAGAAGGAAATTGAGACTCAAAGAAATGAGTATATTCTGGGCATCAGGAGACCAGCACCTGTTTACCAACTGGTAAGGAAGAAAGTATTTCAATAAGTGAATTACTGGTATAGCTCTGCTGATGTGCACCAGCTAAATATTAGCCCCGGCTGTGACCTTGCTTCTTCAAGCTGCCTAAATTATGGACATAATGGCAAGAGCTCAGGCATCCATCTTGGATGCTAAGATAGAAGCCCTGTTAAGGAGGATAAAACATTAAGATAGAAACCTAGATTCCTGATAATTATACCTACTGAGATCATCCATCTCCAGCCTTTTTAATGTAAATGAACTCACATCTTATTATTTTTTTAATAAGAACTCCTTGATCACATAGTTTACAAACTGTAGAATACAGTCTGTGCTTTTAAACACACATCACTGTATTTGTAGATGTGTAGACATGTATGTATTTTTTAATATTTCATATATATAAATTCAAATATATAGATTTGAAATAAACATACTGTAAAAATACTATCTGTACATGAATGCACTCTATTTTCTATTCTAGTCCATTTCTCTCCTTCTGTATTTCCTTCCTTCCTTTCTTTTTTAAATAAAACATTTTCTTCTAATGTTTCAAATCAAACCCTAAACTGATTTACCAATCTCCAAGGCCAGGATGGAGAGCATGTGGCAGTGACACCAGCAGAGGGCAATGTTGAGCAAGGGTTGGTGAAGGTGGGTGTGTTTGGTCTGGAGGGGAAAATGCAAGGGGATGGGGGAAGGAGGTGCATTACAAGGGCATCTCCTGTCCAATGGCCATCATGTGGAGAGAGGATGTCATTTGTCGGTGTTTGGCCCAGAGCACAGAACTGGTAGAAGTGACAGGGACATTGCAGAAGGACCTCTGTCCGAAGGAGCAAAATCTGGGCCTTCCAAACCTAAGTACCTTCTGTTTTATGAAGCATCATCTAACTCACATTTGCTAAAATAGCAGTGGGGATGGGGAGTGATCTAGAGTTATGGATTATCCATAATATATACAGGTCTCTGGAGCACAACCAGGGACACAGGTGACACCCACTCAATGAACAGCCTCAGCTACTCTGACCCAACTCTCCTGATCCTGTTTGTCCTCCTGGCTTGGAAGAAGTGAAGTCCTGAAGATAAAAAACAAACAGCAAATACAATTTGCTCTAAAGGCTTGCTTATTAATTTGCTTATGTATGTATATATCATCTTTTCACTCCACATGGAGCTAGAACTCACGACCTTGAGATCAAGAGTTGCATCTTCTGACTGAGCTAGCCAAGCACCCTTTAATTTGCTCTAAAAGCTTTAATGCTGAGAGTTCAGGTTTACCTAACTTGGGAGGAGATTAAGCATGCTCAGTATGTGTGTACTGAGTATCTCTCAGGAGATTTAGCATAGCCTCAGTCTCTATGCCCAGACCTTACAGGTAGCCCTACTTCAGCTGTCCCTTCCCTACCCCCAGCCACCTGAGAGCATCCCAGATAATGTTCTTTCTCCCCTTTCCGGGGAGCAATGCTGCATCTTCTGCCACAATCTGGTATTAGAGTCATTTGTGGGCCACTCTGTTTCCCCTCTGAGGTCTAAGATTCTCAAAGAGAAAAGGATGTTACTCCTGTCGGAATCCCCCTCCACCTGCCCTGGCCCCCAGCGGGCTCTCCACCAACATCCCCTTGAGTGAGGATCTCTGGCTGTTAGCTTAATGTCAGCCAGTGTTGAACATTTCTGTTAGGCCAAGTTTAGAGAGGGAACCTTGGAGCTGGTATCATATGGTGTCTTGTGGTTTTATAATTACTGAACTTTCAGAGTAACCCTTTATTATGGCCTCTTGAGTTCTATTTTCTGAAAAGACATAGCGTAGCAATCCTCAGCTGACTCCAAGTGTGGTCAGGGAGCAGTTTTGACCTATCTGCTCTTTCTACCATTCATACTCCCAGCACAAAGCCTGACCTGTAGCAGCCACTTGGGGTCTGTTGGTTTAACCTGCAGGGTGTGGAGTGAGTTGGGAGGACTGGACAACAGATTGAGATACCCAAGTGCTAGGAGAGGAGAAGTACAAGAAAATGGTATCAACTGAGTGAATGACCCTGGACAGAGCTCGCCTAGCAGTCTGAGGTGAAGGGTAAGGAGAGCTCTAGTTCAAAGTCTGGGAAGCCAAATGATTCTTTTCAGTCTTTGCCCTTCGTCAATGCATGGTGCGTGAAGCTCACGCGTGTGACATACCCATGGAAGGCTGAGGGTTCTGGGGAACAACCATCTGCTGGTTTCCACACCATCCTTTTCCGTGCTCACTTGACAAGCACATTGGGTTATGTGTGTTGTGAGGGCGTCCTTATGCCAGTAACCTAAAACCTGCTTTATTTTTTTTAAGTGTGCAATTTACAAATTTTGCTATTTTAGCCATTCGGTAAGAAATTATTTGCAATCCCAATTAAATAAATTAAAATTAATTTAAATTTAATTAAATTAAAATTAATTTAAATTTAATTTAATAAATTAAAATATCTGTTCTTAGGGGGTGCCTGGCTGGCTCAGATGATAGAGCACGGGACTGTTTACATTGGAGGGTCATGAGTTCAAGCCCCACATTGGGTATAGAGATGACTTGAGGAAATAAAAAACAAAGTAAAAAAAAAAAAAAACCCTCTTCTTAGAACACCACTGAGTTAGGCTTCTGCCCCATGCAACAGCTCCATTTCCTACCTGTGCTATCTCCTTGAGGGGAAGATGTTTCACATATCACATGAGAGAACATGTACAGAGAACTCACTTCACTTACTCAGAACATGTAACTTCAGTGGGGTGGTCAGAACTATCTTTAATCCAGTCTGCTCTTCCACAAACTCACGTTGCCTCCACCAAGATGTTAAATTAGAAAACGGGTTCAAATCCCAGCTCTGCGCATTGTGTGCACTTGGGCAAACTGCAAAGGTCACCAGTGCAAGTGAGGATGCAGGACCATATGGGCCCCAAGTAAGATGCAGTGGGAGACAGGCCCTCCCTGCCATCCTCTGAGCCTTATTCTCTCGCCTACAGAACAGCCATGATAAAATCACTGGTAAGAGGCAGATGGCAACAGTCCCATGAAATCACACATGCGAAAGTGTATTCTGCAAATATTAGCTATTGATAGTTCAGGATATCTAACATTACCTTTTCTCAGAACTTGAACATCTCAGGAAAGTATTAAGATCAAACCCAATGATGATCATCTGGTTTTTATTTATGGCTGTAAAAGAAGAAAAAGTTTAATTCTCCCTGAAGCCCAACCAACAATATGCATGACTGCCACCAATCGTTTTCCTTATACATACAACATACCCAAACTCCAAGCAATTGTTCTAGGCTCCTTGGAAAATACCATGTACTAAAGAACTGAGATCAGAAGTGATTTCCACCTACTTAGAAGATTGGTTCTCAAACTTCCATGTGATTCAGAGTCACCCAGAGAACTTGTGAACCACAAATTGCTGGGCCCACCTCACAGTTTCTGATCCAGTGCATCTGACACAGGGCTCAAGGATTTGAATATCTAACAAGGTCCCAGGTGAGGCTGATGCTGCTGGTCTGGAGACCACACATGGAGAACAACTGATTTTGAAGAACTCAGACATCAGAAAAGGAGGGAATTTTTAAAATTGTAGTAAACTACACTTAAACACAAAATTGACCATTTCAGCCATTTAGAAAGGGGTGGAACTTAAGAACAGAGATCATTATGTCATCAAAAGTGAGTTAGGGTGAGGGTTATTAAGTGGTATCTGTGGATGAGTGTCATGAAGTGGTATCTGTGGATGAGTGTCATGAGGTTACAGGTAGTAGAAAGGGCACTATTTTCTATACTCCATACCATACTCTGCCTTATAGGGTTATTGGAATGGATATCAGGACACCCAGGAACGTGCCCCTCAGCCACTTCCTACAGAGTCTCTAGTAGACCCTGATCCCCTGATGTCATAACAGAATCCACCTTTCCCTTGACGTGACTGGACCAGGAGTGATCTCATCCATGCACCCCAGTCAGATTCACTCTCAAGAATTTGAACTAAGAGGCACAGAGAAGATGGTCCATGAGCTTATACCTGAAGGCTTTGGTGAAGTGCCCACCAGGGTCTCATGCAAGCTGAGGTAAAATGGGGAAATGAACAAGGGTAAGCAGAGTGGGGGCAAAGGTGAGATATTGGAGGGATGGGTAATGGAAGGAGATATGCAGGCACAGAGCAGATTCCATGCTTACACCTGATACCTGAGGTCTGATGGTCTTTATTACACAAGACCAAGGCATCCTGGTCATCTTTATACAGAACCTCTCTTCTTTCTTGTGTCAGTGAGAGCTTAGGGACAGATAGTACAAAGGCATCTGGGGTGGGGTCCCAGACCAGCCCTCCTCTGGTCCTTCCTCTCATCAGAACCCCAGCTTTCAGGACTGCTACTGCCCAAGCCAGTGCAGCAAATGTGACTCAAAGACTCTCCAGCAACGGTCCACTGACCCTCGAGAAGGTTGAAGAGCAGTCCGGCTAAGTTCTTCCTGGTGGAGGGGCAGTCCTGTAATCTTAGGTTGAAGATAAAAATTTTCACGTTTGGCTCCAAAGTCTGAAAAAGATTAAGGCAAACAAGTGAATTGAAGTTACCTAGCCTAAGTCTTTTGATAACAAGGTTGGATTTTCAAGATGAGAAGTTACAAACCTCACTCTGGTTTGGCAAATGACCTCCAGACATCTCAATTAACAAAGGGAGCAGACTCTAGACTATGAGGGAGAATGATCTACACTTTTCAGTAACATCAGCCACACCCTCCCCATCAACCCACACCAAAGAGACAGGCAAGGATCACAGTGCCCAGCTAGGCACTGTGGTGGGACCAGGAACAAGGCCATCTACTCATGTTAAGGCATTTGTCTATAGAAGCTTAATCAGGTGCCACCATCACAGTATTTATGGATGTCTGGGGTTTGCTTCAAAACAATCTGACTTGAGAAGAGGAAGGTAAGGTGTAGATGAAACAGGATCAGCCATGAGCCAATAGCTTTTGAAATTGGGGATGGCTTCACTATACTTTTACTTCTACCTTTGGATATATTTGACATGTTCCACAATAAAAAGTTAAAAATAAAGCAGTCCTCATTCATATGGAACAGGTGTGAGTTTTCTCCCATTTCTAAGCCATTTCACTGTCAAAGGAAACATCTGTAGGTTGACATGTTGTTTCACTTCACTTTAAATTTCCTTTTTTGCGGGGAGATTGGGTTTGGTCATTTTCCCCACACCAAGTGTTTCCTCCTCTGAGGAGTTAAAGGCCACTGAGAGATACCAAAAGCAACTACTTCCAAAGAAGGCAGGCACATTCTTTATGTTCTCAGAGTCACCTGCAACAACGGCCCTTCTTTTCAGATAAGGTGCTTTCAGCTTTAAGACCCTAAGATGCCCAAGGCTCACACAGTCCACATTCTTTCCCTTTGCTGGCCCAACTGCTAAGGGAACAGAGGGCTTTCTCTCTCCTGAAAGTTCAGTGCACAGTGGGGGCAGTCTGTGATATCCTACGCCAGGAGAGCTGAAGGGGCCTTCAGCTCAGTGGGGAGTTTCCTGCGTAAGCAGAGCCTTTCCTGGTAGGAGGAACAGAGGACACTGCTCATGCGCCTCCTGCAGAATTTAGATGTGCTGTGGCTCTTCATCGACATGCTGGGCCTGAGCATGGCCTCCCGCCCTGAAACACCTGTGTGCTGGTGGGAAGAGCAGCAGTGAGGGTCCCTGAGGCTCAGAGAAGGATGTGCAGGTGCTCTGGGGGAGCATGGAGGGAAACAGGAATGGGACAGCGTGGGACCTGCCCCTCCATGACTTCAAGCCTCCAGGAGGAGAGCGGGAGGACCCTGGATGAGGAGGAAGGATGTGCTCCGAAGGAGGCAGTGGGCAGTGTGATTCAGTTTCTTAGGGGCACAAGTTAGCCCCTCGCCTGGGGAGAACACAGCTGTTCTTCCTGTCCTGGGCACGCTGTGTGGGACATGCTGCACACCTATAAACAACAACCCCAGACAGGGACAGTCTCCTCTCTAGCTCAGTTCTTTCCTCATAGCTGGTGATGGAAGTGGTCATTCTGAATCTTTAGGACTCCATCTGAGCTGTCAAATACAGCATCTGGAACCTAATTCCTACCTAAGGAAATAAAGAAATGCTGTAGGGCAGAGTAAATGGCTGCCAAGTTTGTCCAAGGAGGGTTTTACTGTTTGGCTGGTCAGCTGTCCACTGAGGGCTCACAGCTTTATCCAGACACTGGTGGAAACAGGCTTCTTGGGAACATTTTTCTGTATAAAGGCAAACATTGTAAACCACATCCTCAAGCAGAAATTAAGCCAAGCCCTGTCGATGGCCTCTCTGAGGCATGCATATCTGCATAACCCGGACAGTTTTAAAATGTTGGTGTTGTCTGAATCCCTTAGCTGAGCAACAAGCTCTGGTTGAATTCCTTAAGACAAAAGACAGGTTTAGTCGGCAGGCCTTGAAAACGCTACTTCAACGCTGCTTCCGGCCCAGAAATCTGGCTAGCAAGCCCATCAACGCAGTCTCTGGGTCAAGCCAGTTTGGGTTCAGTTAAGAAGATTTTTGGAAACACAACTAAAATTATACATGATTTTCAAAAATACCACCCTCATTATAAAGTTCCCAACACGTTGGAATTATTTTTGTTTTGGATAGGCAGGGTGGTGTCAGGAGAAAGCCCTGATTCCAATCGCAGCTCTGCTCACTACCTCATGTCTGACCCTGGTTAAGTTTCTTTAGTTTCTTAATGGTCTGCTGTGAGGGGTAGGGATACATGAGGGTAAAGTGCCCCACACAGTGTGGGGCACAGAGCAGGCACTAAAGCCATAGCAGCTATTACTCAAATATCTTGCAAATGTATCTGCTGTCTCTGATTATCAAATTATTTGTAGATAATAAAACAGCAGTGTCTACAAGGGTCAGCAGGAAACCCACAGACCTGGGACGGGACTGATGCTAATTACTCCATTTCAAGCTTCTAGCCTTGAATCAAATGGAGATCCCACCTAGCTGCAGCACTGATAGTTTGACACTGATGAGCTTGGCCTTTAAACAGATCATTCCTCTAACAATGCTTGATGGTGGGGGTGCTCGGATTCAAAGCCAGGAGGCTCAGGGCTGAAAGCAGAGAGGAGTGGCTTTATACCCACACCTGCCCAGGCAAGAGGAAGGCATGGGTGGATGGTGGTGGCCAGGCCTCCCTGGAGAGGCCTGTGAGAGGGAAGCTCTTCAGGGGTAAGTATGAAAACACTGCTAGGACCCAGGAAGGCCAGAGGGAAGCCACTGGGTATACAATCCTTTCTACCCTGTTAGGAGATGGGATAACAGTCAGTTCTCCGGGGAATTGGCAATTGTCTTCCTTGAGAAGTTGCTCAGCAGTGACCAAGCAGAGGAGAGAAAGCTAATAGATAGGTAGGTGGCATCCAACATGCTTGCCCTAAATAGTCACAATCATTAGACTTGAGGAAAATAATCCTGGGAACAGGAAGAAAGGACCCAAGGTTACAGGAAGGTTCCCATAGCTGGCATCTAACTTAGCAGGACTGGGTATGAAAGTTCTTTTTTCCACTTGTGGTGAGACCTACATAAAATTTGTCATCATAACCACTTCTAAGTGTACAGTTCAGTGGCATTAAGTACACTCATGTTGTTGTGCAACCACGACCACCATCCATGAAAAGCCCTTTTAAGTCTTAGAATGAACACTGGAATTTCAATTCTCAGTAGATTTCTGCACAAGAGATCCATGTAAATATTTACATTAATAAGACAACCCCCATTATCCCTTCCAAGGAAGACTGCCTGACCCCTCCCACCCAATGTTCTCCAGCAATGCATTCACTGGAGATCTCCCCAGTGCAACTCTGCAGGTCTGCTGACTGTGGGTGGGAGCTCAGTTTACACATCAGCCAGAGTATTAAATGTCTAATGAGCTGGGGCTCAGTCAGTTAAGTATCCAACTTTTGGTATCCGCTCAGATCATGATCTTACAGTTTGTGGAACTGAGCCCCACATCTGGCTCTGTGCTCACAGCACAGAGTCTCCTTGGGATTCTCTCTCTCCTGCCTCTCCCCAGCTCATGCACACTGTCTCTCAAAAGAAAATAAAGATTAAAAAAATGTCTACTTTGCTGTCAGGAACCTTCACCACTCATCAATATGGGAAATGGCTCAAAGTACCTGCAATTTGCTCAACTTCTGTGGCAAACTTGCCTCGCCTTGGCATTCATAAAACAAATCCAGAGAGAGGAAATCGACGGTGCCCTAGAAATAAGTAAATCGGATGGTTAGAACATAAGCAATTTTAAGACAAGGTACTGTTCAGAAGTAGCCTTTATTGTTTCTCCCCCTACTACTAAATGGATACTCCCAAGTGAGATTTTCCAAGGGCAAAGCAGGTAGAGGACAAGCTGGGACAGAGTGAGAATGTGTGGAGGGGAAGTGCCTGCATTTTGCTGGGAATACATCACCACATACTCCGCGAAGTGCTTGGCACACAGTAAGTGCTCAGTAAATGTATATGATTAAATGAGTGAATGAAGTACTGGGTGCCAGAAATGGTGGATTTCCACCAAAGAGGTGAGCACTAAGGGAGTCAGAAGCTAGTGTTGCCCTGGTCAGCACCCCGCCACCCAAACACAGCTGTCCCACTTTGCTGGGATGGAGATAGTAGAGGACTCAGACACCCACAGGATCCGCGGTGATCTCTGCAGACCTACAGGGGGTTTGGGGGTTTGTTTTAATTGTAGGTTATTGTCAATGGCTACTGTCAGGTCACAGTTTTAAAGTCTGCCCTAGTTGACCCTAGCTTGACCCATAGTATTTTTCGAGAGCACAGCTCTCTTGGTCCTAGACATATCCCTCTGCACAGAACTTCAGATTCACAGTCTAAACACATTAAAGATACTACTGTGATTCCATCTCTGCCTTTCTCAGAAGTCATTGTATCTTGTCATGACTAGATCAGCGCCTGTTATCTCTCCTTCATAGATCCATCTGTTCCCTCAGGACACAGACCCTGGATAATGGCATCTGATGACAACTGTGTGCACTGTGGACCTTCAATAACTGACTCACTGGCTCCCTATGGCTTTACGGATGGAGTCCTCATCAGTGTATACCAAGCAGCCTACAGCTGGCTCCACTTTGGTGAGTACCACCCAACCCTTCCCACCACACCCTCTCAGTTCTTACTTTTGTCAATTCTGTACAACAGAGTCGCTGAGTTCCTACCCTTGAAAGTCACTGCAGTGGAGGAGGATTCAAAGAGTAGAACTGCTGAAACTTACAACTTAATTCAGAGTGTTAGTAAATGCACCAATTACATGAAAAAAATTCAGAAAGTTAGAAGTGCTATAAGCAAAGTCTACACCAGTGGTCTTCAAACTTACCGGGGGCTCACCTGGGAGCTATGAAGACCCAGGGCAGTTCCTTCACATTAAGCCTTGGCCTGCGTGCTTTACTAGCTCTCCAGGTGATTCTGGTACACAACAAGACTTGGAAAGTGCTGGTCTAAACAAAGGGCTATGTGTTCCAAGTAGAGAGAGAGAGAGCAAATCAGGTTGAGCAAGGGAGTATTGTAAAGTGAGGCCTCCCGATGGAGCGTGTATGCATATGTATGTTGTAAATGGGTAGAATTTTGTCGGAAGAGATTTCAGCAAATCTAGGCTAAGAAGCACGCTGAATGGTGCATGGAAGACAGCAGGAAGAAATACACACCGGGAAAAATAGGAGGGGAGACCCCAGAGAGAACAATACAGCCTGAGTGAGCCACACCTGTAAGGCCCTGAGGGATTTGCACCAATTCCTCCCATCTGCGGCAAAACACACATAAAATATACCAAGTTCAGTGGCATTAGGTGCATTCACACTGTTGTGCAACCATCACCACCACCCATGCGACACATTTTTAAAAAATATTTAAATATTTTTGAGGGTGGGGGACAAAGAGGAAGACAGAGGATGTAAAGCGGGCTTTGTGTTGACAGCAGAGAGCCTGACACAGGTCTTGAACTCATGGGGCACAAGATCATGACAGGAACCCAATGTGTAACCAATTGAGCCACCCAGGCACCCCCGTGCAATGTATCTTTAAATCTCAGAGTGAGCACTGAGTGTAGTTTCCCAGTAGGGAATCAATAAAAACTGGGCTCATGGAAAACTCAGAAGCACTGCGTGGCATGGATTGGGGCAAAGAGACCAGTCCAAAGGCTATTGCTTGACAAGCACTTTTCTGATCAGCACTTTGGTCTCCTGAGTGCATAAGTGATAGCAGTTATCAGCCCTTGTAAATTAATTTAGATGGCATTCTGGCCATATGGTCAGCCTTGAAACTGGTTTTTCAGAATCTTATCATATCTGGATTTTAAGTTCCTGAGACGGTAAATCTGAGAGCCGGACCCTGACCTGTGGGGCCCCCATCATAGCAGACACCAGTGTCTGTCACAAGGGACCGTGGTATCTATACAGCACCCCCATCAAATGCCACAAAACTACAGAAATCAGCTATTTTTCCAGATAACTTTCCACACTGCCCAGCCGCCAAGTTTACACGGGCCAAAGCCACTTAATTCTCAGATGTTTTAACTTTTCTTATTAAAATTATAGTTAATAAAATTATAGTTAAAAAGTTATGTTTAGAGGAGGCAGAAAACAAGATGATACTCTAGGGAGTTTTGTTATTTATTTATTTTTTTAAACAAACCAAGGGGCACCTGAGTGGCTCAGTTGATTAAGTGTCTGGACTTTGATAGTGGCTCAGGTCGTGGCCTCGTGGTTGTGGGTTTGAACCCTGCATTGGGTTCTGGGCTGACAGTGTGGAGCTTGCTTGGGATTCTCTCTCTCTCTCTCTCTCTCTCTCTCTCTCTGCCCCTCCCTGGCTCTTGTTCTCCCTCTCTCTCTCAAAATAAACTTAAAAGAAAAAAAATCTTTACGCCCTTGTATCTGTTTTGCTATAAACCTAATATTTTGGACTCTTAATAAAATTTAAAAATCAGGGCAAACAGAAGCGTTTGACTTCTGTGTATAGGCAAAAGCTGACACTAGCCCGAGCAAAAGCTGGGGCGCAATAAATGAGATTTCGTTTGTAAGGTAAACATGAATCTAGAGAATGGACAACTTTCAGAAGAAGCACCTAATAAAACTAAGAGGCTAACAGATGAAAATTTCTCTTGTGTTCTAAAATGAAAATCACAACTTTCCTCAGCTGTTGCGAACGCTATTTTGGGCTGCCGTCATCACCTTGGCAAGCACAGATGTGGACGGTTCCATCAGGAGCTCCGAGGCTAGTTCTGCTCGCAGGACCACAGAGAGTTTTCCATCTAAAACCAAACAGAGAAACCAGCTGCAGGTGAGTGAGGCGGGACGCTGGGGTCACAGTAGCTGCTTGGGCACTCATTTCCTGTTCCATGTTCACTGACTTTAAAAATGATTTCTGAAGAAATCACTTACATGACTTTACCCTAGCTGAAAGATTTTAGATAACAAGGTGACTTTAAAAAGAAAACGAAAAAAGTCCCTTTAGAGAATGTTTCATCTAAATCGGGTCTCGAAAGTGCAGGACACTAGTAAGTCTTTTAAAAGATAAAAGCAGGAGCGCCCAGGTGGCTCTGTTGGTTGAGAGTTTCTTGATTTTCTCTCAGGTCATGATCCTGTGGTCATGGGATCCAGCCCCATGTTGGGTTCCACAATGAACATGGAGCCTGCTTGGGATTCTCCGTCTCCTTGTCTCTCCCTCTCTCTCTCTCTCTCCTCCTCTGCCTTTTT
>NW_027533273.1:1206546-1220216 GCF_008692635.1 Crocuta crocuta | reverse complement strand
GCTCTTTCTCTTCTCTCTTAAAATAAAATGAAACAACAAACACACGCACACAAAAGAAAAGTAATTACCATGCCCTGCCTCTCCACAGTGTAGAAGATGCTGAGGTGAGAACTGCTTCCTCACTTCCTGTTTAATTAACACTTTCTGCTGTGACCCAGTCCTTTTTCATTGTCCTGAATGTCAGTTCAGCCCCTCGTATTCACGGAGGGGAAAAGGAAGGAACTATAAACACCTGCAGCGTGTACCCACTTGCGTTGATACTTGATTACCTGCAGTGGTGCTCCGCACTGTGCTTGTGCGTCCAAACCCCCGGTGTGCTTGTCCGCAGACTGAGGAAGGTTCCTGCAACAGTGCACTTTAACAAGCTCCCAGGTGCTCCTGACCCTCGTCCCCAGACCACCGTTTGAGAAACACGGCTGCGGAGTGGTTCCTCAGCCGTTTGTATTTCTATGTGACTCTTTCATGTGCCTGAGTCTTTATCTCCTATTGGATTGTGTGCTCGCTGAGGAGCAAAATTTAAAACATTAATCACTACAGATAGCAACTTCAGCACTAGGTGCATAGCAGACCTGTGGCTTGGAAACACTAAACAAACACTGACTAAAACCAGAGTTTGACAGTTCAACTCTAAGGCTGTGTGCCGACAACGAGATCACCACTAACAACTACAAAAGTGTTTTTCTTCTTCTTCTTTTTTTTTTTTTAGTAATCTCTATGCCCAACGTGGGGCTTGAACTCATTACCCAGAGATCAAGAGTCGAATGCTCTTCCAACTGAGCCAGATAGGTGCCCCTAAAGGGGCTTATTTTGATAAACGTAGTAGAACTTTGAAATCTTCTGAGCAGGGAAATTTCACTTAGAGACATTTAGTCCTCATTCTGATAAGATAACACTATTTTCTAGTTACTTAAATGATTGTCCCCAATAGAACCATTTCACCTTTCACAGATTTCCATTCTTCATTCTATCATCACAACAGCACACATGAAACATAAATTTCCAGCTTGTGCTTAACATCTTAAAATGTACAACTTACAATCTAGTATCCTCTCTAGACCAAAGAAACGAAATGAGTACAGTTAATCCCTAAATAGAATGAACTTACAGATCATTTCTTTTTTTTAATTTTTAAAAATATTTATTAATTTTTGAGAGAGAGAGTACGAGTAGGGGAGGGGTAGATTGAGAAGGAGACACAGAATCTGAAGCAGGCTCCAGGGGCTGAGCTGTCAGCACAGAGCCCGATGTGGGGTTTGAACTCAAGAATGGTGAGATCATGGGGTGCCTAGGTGGCTCAGTTGGTTGAGCCTCCGACTTCGGCTCAGGTAATGATCTCAGGTTCGTGGGTTTGAGCCCTGCATTGGGCTCTGTGTTGACTGCCAGCTCAGAGCCTGGAGCCTGTTTCAGATTCTGTGTCTCCCTCTCTCTCTAATCCTCCCTTGTTCACACTGTCTCTCTCTCTCTCAGAAATCATTTTTAAAAAATTAAAAAAAATCATCTAACAATGGTGAGATCATGACCTGAGCCAAAATTGGAAACTTAACTGACTGAGCCACCCAGGCACCCCACAAATCATTTCTAATGGACTCTGCAAGCTACTTTTAGAATTAGAGTGAACAAATGTACTTGAAGTACTAGATATTTTCATCTCATAAACATCCCCATCATGGTTCCCAAACTATTGCCAGTGCACACATAAACTGTACTTCTTAACATACTGTCCAATGCAGATTACTCAAAACCAGATTCTCACTCTAAGCTTGCAGTTCATGTTTTCTATGGAAATGAAAGGGGGATAATTGCTCTGCTTTAGGATAATTTATTTGCATTTTTTTTTGTTGGACATAATTAAATAGGTGTTTGTATGTCTAGAGCTCAAAACGTATTTGCTGTGGGTTGAGATTGAACTGTTTTAAGCCCATGTAGAAAAATCACTGCATAGCATTGTGTAAATTCCTGTCCCTCCTAGGCATTGCTAGACCTCACTAAAGGATAAGCTCACCTGTTTCCACCATAAAGGGAAGTCATTCCACTAAAAACCGTTGTGGTTGTTTACAGAAAATAGCCTCTTTCCTTTTGCTTCCTCCTCTTTTGCCTCAAATGCTCCAATAAAAATAATCTGGCCAATAGTGAACTGCCAATATCCATGCTTCAAGCTACTACTACTGCTTGGGCAGGCAAGTATTATTGGTGTTACCCTGGGTTGTGTCTCAGTGTTGTGCATGCAGGGGATGTTGTATGCAATTCTACTCTTCCCATGAGAGGAATGTTCCCATTCTTCCCAACCTCCAACTCTCTGCCAAGAACCCTCTCTTCTATTGAATCCTCCCCACTGGCAACACATTGAACACATAAACAGGAGGTTTATAATAACAGATATAGAAAGATTAGAAAAGAATTTTTCAAAAATTTTGGTAAAGTATATACAACATAAAATTTACCATTAAAAATTTTAAGAGTACATTTCTGTAGCATTAAGTACCTTCACATTGTTGTGCGGCCATCACCACCATCCCTGTATAGGACCTTTTCAACATCCCAAAGTGAAACTCTATAATCACTGAACAGTAATTCCCCATTCTCCAGACCTCCTTACCCCTGGTAACTACTATTAAACTTCCTGTCTCTGTGAATTTCATTACTGTAGGTCCTTCGTATAGGTGGAATCATACAATATGTGTCCTTTTGTGATTGGCTTATTTCACTTAGCATAATGTCTTCAAGGTTCAGCCATGTTATAGCATGTGTCAGAATTTCATTTCTTTTTAAGGCTGAATAATATTCCATTGTATGTAAATAGCACATTTTGTTCATCCATCCATGGACTTTTGGGTTATTTCCACCTTTCAGCTATGTAAATAACACTGCAATGATCATAGATATAGTTTAGATACCTGTTCAAGTCCCTGCTTTCGATTCTTTTGGGTACATACACCCAAGTGCTAGATGATATAGTAATTTTATGTTTAATTTCTTGAGGAACTGCCATTTCATACTCCTGCCTGAAATGCATAAAGACTACAGTTTCTCTATATCTTCACCAACACCAGTCATTTTCTGCTTTTTATAATAATAACTATTCTTATGGGTGTGGCATGATATCTTTTTTTTTTTTTTTAATTTATTTCTAGGAGAGAGAGAGAGACAGTGTGAGCAGGGGAGGGTCAGAGAGAGAGGGAGTCACAGACTGAAACAGGCTCCAGGCTCTGAGCTGGCAGTCAGCACAGAGCCCGAAGCGGGGCCCGAACCCACGAACCACGAGATCATGACCTAAGCGAAAGTCGGACGCTTAACCGACTAAGCCACCCAGGCGCCCCAGGTGTGGCATGATATCTTGTTGTGGTTTTCTTTGCTCTCCATAATGGTTGAGCATCCTTAATAATTGAGTTAATCTCAGTGTGGAGGTTCCTAAGGAAACTAACAATAGAACTCCCCTGTGACCCAGCAATAGCACTGCTAGGAATTTACCCAAGGGACACAGGAGTGCTGATGCACAGGAGCACATGTACCCCAATGTTCATAGCAGCACTCTCCACAATAGCTAAAACATGGAAAGAGCCTAAATGTCCATCAACAGATGAATGGATCAAGAAGATGTGGTTTATCTATACCATGGAATACTACATGGCAATGAGAAAGAATGAAATCTGGCCATGTGTAGCAACATGGATGGACCTTGAGGGTGTTATGCTGAGCGAAATAAGTCAGGCAGAGAAGGACAAATACCATATGTTTGCACATATAGGAGGATTAGGAGGAACTTAACGGAGGAACAAGGGGGAGAAGAAGGAGGGAAATGGTGGGGGAAAGGGAGAGAAGCAAACCATGAGAGACTCTTGAATGCTGACAAAAACTGAGGACTGATGGATGTGGGGGGGAGGAGGGATGGGCATGGAGTAGGACACTTGTGGGGATGAGCACTGAGTGTTATGTGGAAACTAATTTGACAATAAACTATTAGAAAAAAAAATAATTGAGTTAATCTTTGTATACAAAGCAAGGTAAGAGTCTAACTTTGTTCCTTTGCATGCAGATATTCACTTCTCCCAGGAACACTTGTTGAAAAGACCATTTTCCCCACTGAAAGATCTTTACACTCTTGTAGAAAATTATTTGGCCATATAGGTAAGGGTTTATTTGTGGGCTTTCTATTTTATTCCATTGGTATATGTCCATCTTTAAGCCAGTACCACATTATTTTAATTATTACAGCTTTGTAGTAAGTTTTGAAATCAGGAAGTGTGAGTCTTCCAACTTTGCTCTTCTTTTTCAGGAATGTTTTGGCTCTTTGGGGTCCATTGAGACTCCATACGTATTTAAGGATGGATTTTTCTATTTTTGCAAAAACTATCACTAGGAATTTGATAGGGATTTCAATGAATCTGTAGACTGCTTTGGGTAGTACTGAAATTTCAACAATATTAAGTTTTCCAATCTATGAACAAAGGATGCCTTTCCAGTTATTTTTGTTTCTTTTACTTTCTTTCAGCAATGTTTTAAAGTTTTCAGTGCACAAGTCTTTTGTGTCCTTGCTTAAGTTCAGAAAAGAACTTTTAAAAACTATTAGAGTGAGTATAACTCCCAGTCATTAAGTGTGAGCTGTGTATAGTGACTTCTTTCCAAAGAGTGCAGTATGGAAAGGAGGAAAAACTGATAACATTACAGTGGAGATACCTGACAAACACAACCTCAAACAGGTGACCAAGGTCAGTATCAACAGTTGAAATAACTCTTTGAAAATAACTCTTTATTCTGCAATCTTCCTCCCTAAAACTCATAATCTCAGCCTATCTGTGAGAGAAACATCAGACAAATCCGAGTAGAATTCGCAGTCACGAAAAATCACATATTATACTATTCCATTCATATGAAATGTCAGAAAAGGGAAATCTAGAGAGACAGAAAGTTAATTAGCAGTTGCTTAGGGCTGAGATGGGAAAGGAGAAAGGAAATAGTAGGATGATAGTGCCAGCCCCATGCTGGGTATAGAGACTACTTAAAAATAAAATCTTTAAAGTATACGGTTCAGTGGTTTTTAGTATAGTCACAAAGCTATACAACCATATCCCCTGATTCCAAAACATTTTCATCACCAAAAAGAAATTCCTTATCCATTAGCAGTCACTTCTGTTCTGTCTTCTAGCCCTAGACATTGCTAATCTACTGTAGTGTCTCTATGCCTATTCTGGAGATTTAATATAAATAAAATCATATAATATGTGATCTTTTCTGACTGGCTGCTTCCACTTAGCTTAATGTCTTCAAGGTACATTCATGTTGTGGCACGTATCATTCCTTTTTGTGTATATTAGGTGATATATTTTAAAAGGAACAGTAGGCTATGGGATTGGACTAAAAAGGGAGGGGAAAATAAGAAAGAGAGAAAGAAGGAAAACCACCTTTTGGAATAGGAAGGAGACTGAAAAAATAATTTACTTTGTGTCCTGCATTATATCGGGTTAGATAATCTAGTGATATTGATGAAACACAAAATGAAGGATGGGAGGAATGAGCAGAAAAGGAAAAGGAAAAAATATGAGCTCAAAAAAGAAAGTCTTTAGTAACCTGATAAAACTTAATGGAATCTACAGACATTTTAATAAATATGTATATCTACTTTCATAATCAAATTCTATGTAGTCTGTCCTCAAAACAAGATAGATTTTCCTTTGTTTGAGATGAACCAAGTTCAATCTTGCCTTCTTTCAAAGTTCATTTACCCAGCACTTCTTCAGTAGAATTATAGCCAACAAATATTTACTTGCTCACTCGCCCCAAGACAAGCTTTCCAACGAATGCAGTTTTAAATTTAGCCTCTCCTCATCTCGTATGCTCTACTGAAGGCACTAAACTGACTGTGGCTTCTTGCTGTCCCCTTGCAGGGGCTTTTCCCTCCTCCTGGAATCTTCTCTCATCCAGTTTCTTGCTCCCCTCTTTGCCTCCCTGAGGACAGTCTTCCTGACACCCCTATCTGAACTGGCTCCCTCCACACTCACATTCTTTCTTCCCTTGCCCTGCATTCATTTTTAACAAAGAAAAATGTTTGATCTCTCTATAATCAAATAAATACATGCCAGTGAAGCATATAAGGAGATCATAGTTTTCAGCTGTCACATTACCAATGACAAAATGATTATATCATTGAAGACAGGCTGAGTAGGGTCAGAACAATTTTAAAACTGTTGGTATACACTATTACACTGTTTATGGGAAATAATTTAGCAACATGCTTTAAAGTCTTGAAGAATGAACTTTTTTCAAACAAGTGATTTCAATTCTAAGAATCAGAAAGAGTTTATTGGATGGAAGGTAGACAAAGATTTATATATAGGAATGTTCATTGCAATGTAGATTATAATGTGAAAAAGGTAAACTTTATATATATATATACACACAGATATATATACATATGGTAGTATTTAAAACTCTATGATCCATTCATATGGGAATGTAGAAGACCGTTGAAAACCATGCTCTTTTTCAATGGATTTTTAATCAAATGAGAATGTATTCATAAAATATCTAAAGCTTAAAAAGAATATACAAGTATGCATATATGTTATATACTATGTATACAAATATACATAGAACATATAATAAAAACCAGAAAGCATATATAATCCAAAACTGGTTCTTAAAATTGGTAGACTTCAGATTCACTTGGAATTTATTAAAATCACAATGTACTCATCCTGCCCAAACCTACCGAATCAGAACCTCAATTACTTATGAGGCAGGAATGCGGACAATTGCAAGTACACTCTCCTCACTACCTATCAGTGTATCGTTATTTTATCTTTGTATTTGTCTTCTCTGCTGGAATGTAAGCTTCAGCTAGAATGCATGACTTGCTTTGCATGAGAAAAGGGGGAGACTGAGGGAAGACTAGCGATCCTGAAGCCTTGGAGAGGCAGGGAGGCAGCACTGGAGTAGGAAGGACAGAAAGATTCGCTGTGGGGGCACAGTCTCGAGACTGGGGAAGGAGTGCTTAAAAGACATTTTCAAAGGAAATGCTGGAACTATACAATATAAGCCACCCCTGCCTGTCTCCATGGAGCAATCTTCCATACACTATTAATTTCTCACTAATGAATACAAAAGACAAGAGTGTTGAAGAGGAAGAAATGCCAAATCCTGCTTTAAGGAGGATGGGAAAAAGTAGGTCAGCCATCAGGGTTGTGTGTACTTACTTTGAGAAGCGTATTTTTCATGGTAAATCTCATAGGCTCTTCTATGGGCCTCCGTGAGGGTCTGGAGATGTGAAGATCTTGATTCCTGGTGGGGAAACTCTTTTATCACCTCCTCCAGGTCACTAAACGTGAACCAGATCTTAACCAGGTCCCCAAAGGAGTGGAAGGCAAATGCGGCATAGTCCGCAAAGAGATCAGCAAAGACTTCTCTTCTCTGGACGATGTTGGCAGGGAGGGTCTGGTGATGCAGAACCAGCAAGGGCTGAAGCTGCGCAGTCTGGAGGGTCTCCAGGAGTCGCCGGTAGCACTGCGCTATTCTGTTGTCTGGGTTCTTGGAGCTTCCTGTTGGGAGAAGTTGTGCCCATGGCAGAAATACTTTGTAATGGGTGATCTTACTGGCGCGAACGCTATTAAAGAACTCGGGCAGGAAAGCAGGCAGTGGCTGGTGACAAACATAAATGCTTCTGTCCTCTGCTGCGAAACTGGATCGCTGGTTTCCCAGTGGATCACTCAGGTTGTAGAGCAAGTCATTGGTGAGAGGACCAGCAGCTGAAATGAATTTTCTATCAGATTCCCAGTCTAACCCCCAGCACGAAAAGCTTAGGAGGACGATAAAGACTGAATTCCAAGCCAGTTCCATTTTCAAGAACCTGTTAGGAAGTACGTGGAATCCATACTTTATAACAACAGCCAGGTTGTAAAATGCTAAGTGATTATTAACACTTAATATTTAACTGGGTTATCTATGATAATGAAATCAGTACCTGGCTTACCAGTGTAATATCAAAAATTTAAAGACCATAAGAGATAACACAAAGACCTCAAACATCTCACACAATTTAAACAGATGAACCTGGAAAGTGTCTGAAGGAAAAAGTTCATGTTGTTTTCTTAATTACAAATTATTTTAAAATTTGTTTACACACAAAGAACTCATTTACATAACAGAACAAAGAATGAGTCCCTCACCTAACCTTTTTCCCCCTTAAAAATATATAAGTAAATGATGAACACGTTGTGTAAAAGATTCAAATATAAAAACATAAAAGAAAAACCTGCAAATTCCCCTTTCCCAACTCCCCTCACCTTCTGTGGGTAAGCACTTTCAATACTGTGTTTCTTTCCAGTTTTCTTTCTCTATGTAGCTGAATGGTTATTCAGGCTTAAATCTTGTGAAAGTTACTTAATTGCTCTGTTTCCTCATTGGTAACAATGGTGAATAGATAAGCTGTGAGAATTAAAAGATATCATTCTTCAGTGTGTTTGGAATAATGCAACTCAATGAAAGCTACATATACACAAATGCCAACATATGTAAGTGAGTAAAATTTTAAACATATAATTTAACATATATGGGATTATACCTTATATATTGTTCCTTAGATTTTTTTTTCCCCCACTTAACAGCTCTCGGAGTTCCGTCTATATCAATATATAGATCCACTCCTTTTTAACAGATGCATAGTACTCCCCATAAAGATGTACCCTAATTGAACCTCTAGCATGTTAAGTACTGGTTTACTCTTAATTGTAATGTGTTGTAAATGCATCTTTGTCTACGTGTACGATCACTTCTTTAAGACAGAGTCTTGGAAATTAAGTTCTTGACTCCGTGTTATACCACCGTTTAGAATTTTGTTTGAAATCCAGATAGTATCCCAAAATAGGCTTCATCAAATTTAAATCCTATGTAAAGTTAGACGTGTGTCTAAATCTCTGTTTTGCTAATACCTGTTATAAAACTTCACATTTTTGACACTTTGAAAAATAAAACTATTATCTACCTGTTGATTTTCCATTTTTCTGCTTAGAGGGGATAGTTAGCTGTTTATGTTATACCATATACATGTGGTTTATTTCTGGACTATTTTGTTCCATTGATCTATGCATCTGTTTTTATGCTGATGCCATACTATTTTGATTGCTACAGCTTTATAATATAGTATGAAATCAGGAGTGTGATACCTTGGGCTTTGTTTTTCTCAAGATTGCTTTGGCTATTCAGGGCCTTTTGTGATTGTGTACACATTTTAGAATTGTTTGTTCTATTTCTATGAAAAATGCCATTGGAATTTTTGGTAAGGCTTACATTAAATCCATAGATTGCTTTGGGCAATATGGACATTTTCACAGTGTTAATTCTTCCAGTTCATGAGCATGGAATATCTTCCCATTTATTTGCATCTTCTTCATCAATGTCTTGTGGTTCTCGGTGTACAGGTCTTTCACATCCTTGGTTAAATTTATTCCCTAGGTATTTTAATCTAGGTATTGCATTTGATACAATTGTAAGTAGACTGTTTTCTTAATTTCTCTTTCTGATAGTTCATTATTAGTGTATAGAAATGCAACATATTTTTGCATATTGATTTTGTATCCTGCAAGTTTGCTGAATTTGTGGATTCCTTCCAACAGTTTTTTGGTGGAGTCTTTAGAGTTTTCTATATATGATATCATATCATCTACAAATAGTGACAGTTGTATACTTTCCTTTCTGATTTGAATGCCTTTTGTTTCTTTTTCTTGCCTAATTGCTCTGGCCAAAGCTTCTAATACCATTATTGAATAAAAGTGGTGAAAGTGGACATTCTAGTTTTGTTCTTGACATTAGAGGAAAAGCTTCCAGCTTTTCACCATTTGAGTATGATGCTATCTGTGAGCTTGTTGTATATGGTCTTTACTATGTTGAGGTATATTCCCTTTGTATCCACTTTTGTTGAGTTTTTATCATAAATGGATGTTGAATTTTGTCAAATGGTTTATTTTTTCTATATCTACTGAGTTGGTCATATGATTTTTGTCTTTCATTTTGTTAATGTGGTATATCACATTGATTGATTTGCAGATTTTGAACCATTCTTGCATCCCTGGAACAAATCCCCGTTGATCATGGTGTATGATCCTTTTAATGTATTATTGAATTTGGTGTACTAATATTAAGGATTTTTACATCAATGTTCATAAGAGACATTGGCCTATAACTTTTTCTTCTGGTGACCTTGTCCGATATTGGTATTAGGTTAATGCTGGCCTTATAAAACAAGTGTATAAGTGTTCCCTTCTCTTCTATTTTTTGGAAGAGTTAGAGGATTAGTATTAATCTTTAAATGTTTGGTAGAATTCACCATTGAAGCCATCTAATCTTGGACTTTTGTTTGTTGGGAAGTTTTTGATTATTGATTCAAACTCCTTACTAGTAATTGGTCTGTTCAGATTTTCTTTTTCCTTATGACTTAGTCTTGGTAAGTTGTGTATTTCTAGGAATTATTTCTTCTAGGTTGTTCTATTTGTGTACAATTGCTCACAGTAGTCTCCTATGATCCTTTGTATTTCTGTGTGATTTGTTGTAACGTCTCCTCTTTCCTTTGAATTTGGAGTCCTTTTTTTTTCTTGGTGAGTCTAGTTAAAGGTTTGTCATTGTTTTTCTCTTTTCAAAAAAACAGTTTTCTTTGAGCTTTTTTCTATTGTCATTTTAGTCTTTATTTTATGTCCTCTGTTATTTTCTTCCTTCTACTAACATTTGTTCTTTTCTAGTTCTTTGAGATGTAAAGTTAGGTTTTTATGTTTTTGTTTTTTGAGAGAAAGAGAGAGAGAAAGAATCCCCAGCAGGCTCCACACTGTCAGCATGGAGCCTGATGTGGGGCTCAAACTCATTAACTGTGAGATCATGACCTGGGCCCAAATCCAGAGCCAGTTAAATCTTGAGCCACTCAGGAACCCTAAAGTTAGGTTCTTGGAGACCTTTGTTTCTTAATGTAGCTATTTATCCCTTTAAAGTTCTCTTAGGCACTTGGGTGGCTGAGCTGGAAGCATGGGCGACTTTTTATTTTGGGGTCATAAGTTCAAGCCCCACATTGAGGCTTATATAAAGCTTAAAAAAAATTCCCTCTAAGAACTGCTTTTGCTGGGGTGCTTGGGCGGCTTAGTTGGTTAAACATCAGATTCCTGTTTTTGGTTCTGGGTCTGAACTGACACTGCAGGGCCTGCTTGGGATCTCTGTCTCCCTCTCTCTGCCCCCCTCCCTTGCTCATGCTCTCTCTCTTGCTCAAAAATAAACATTAACACACACACACACACACACCCAAAACTGCTTTTGCTGTATCCCATAAATTTGTATATGTTGTAGTCTTGTCATTTGTCTCAAGACATTTTAGAATTTGTGATTTCTTCTTTGAAGCTAGTTGTTTGGTAGCATGTTTAATCTCCACATACTTGCTGATTTCTCAGTTTTCCTTTGTAATTGATTTCTAGTTTCACACTGTATTATGGCCAGAAAAGACGCTTATTTCAATCTTAAATTTATAAAGACTTATTTTGTGGTGTAACATATGACCTACCCTGGGGTATGTTCCCTGTGTGCTTAAGAATGTGTGTTCTTTTACTTTTGGATGGAATGTCCTGTATATGCTTGTGAAGTCCACCTGGCCTGTTATTTAAAGTCATTGCTTCCTGGGGTGCCTGGGTGGCTCAGTTCACAAAGTATCTGACTCTTAATTTTGGCTCAGGTCATGATCTCATGATTTGAGATTGGGCTCCCTGTTGATAATGCAGTGAGTTGCTTGGGATTCTATCTCCCCCTCTCTCTGTTCCTCTCCTGCTCATACTCTTTCTCAAAATAAATATACTTAAAAATATAATAAAGTCAGTGTTTCCTTATTGATATTTTGTCTGGATTATCTATTCATTGATCAGAGTGGGTACTTAAGTCTCCTACCATTATTGTATTGTTATCAATTTCTCCCTTTAGGGGTGTTAATACTGGCTTTATATATTTAGGTTTTCCTATAGCTATATTTGCATTTTCATCCCCATGTGTCCTGTAGATATTTCCATTTCAAACACATAGGTTTAGTTTTGTTTGTATATCCTACAAAATAGTTGTCCCACAATGTATGTAGTCATTTCCTTTTTGATGGACATCAGTTGGAATTTTGTGGAAAATACATTGTTTATAGATAAGCTAACAAATGACAACATTCAAGTCTTCCCATACAGAAACATGTTACATCTATCCACTTACTAAACACTTATTTTCTTTATAAGGATCTTATACATGCTCCATCATCCATTAGCCACTTCACCTCCTTAACAAGTAACATGCAGAAGAAAAGGGCATGTGGAATGTGTGGAAGTATAAGCATACATATTCAGATACGCAGAAACTAGGACTTCATTTGTAGTAAGGCCCTCCCTTACCTTGCTCTGGAGCGCCTACTCATATGGCAAAATTGAGGAGGGAAGATTCACTAAAAAATAACTCCTCTTTCCAAGGCTTTGAATTTCCCTTTGGGCAAATATTTGATAAAATTAAAGTTCAAATTTCTGTCAGACTGTTTCATTCTTTCAGATCCTCTCCATCCCATTTTATCATGTTGAAGTCCGTGCACAGGGGCTCCTTCTTGCTGTTTCCTGGGTTTTCACTGGATATTCTTCCTATTGCCTATTACTGAATGTCCTACCTATTTGTGCCTTACACTTGCATCTCCTAACTGCCTCAACAGGGAGCTTGAGATCCTGTACCTTGACGTCTCCTCTTCCCAATAGCTTCTTCTACCCTCATTAATTAGGAGCATACTTTTGACAAAGACGTTTATAGTCTGCTTCTGCTAACTGTGCAACTTCTCTATTCATTTCCAGTCCTCTTCACCCTGTTGTTTTCAAGTCACCGGACAGTGATTAGCGAACTCATACAACATATAAACATTTCCTAACTGACCCTAAAGGCCCCAAAATGCCAACTGTTGTTAAAAGATGCAACAGGAACTGCTACATCATGAATATACTGATGACGAAAAAAGTTTATAAACAAAACAACTGCAATTAATCTTGGAAGGTGATTTCCAAAACCCCTTAGTCTTTGTATGAATTCTAATAAAGACTCCTCATAGGAACCTAATCCTAGAGGCTTATAACTTATAATGCCATACACTTCCACCCACCTGCCCCACATTAAGCAAGCTGGTAAAGACTCATGTTTACAAGCATAGCTGTGCTCCACATGACTCAGGTTTGACCTGTGTGGGTACATTTATACATGGATTCCATGTATATTTATTGGAAAATTTTCCAGAGATCTGTAACAATTTCAGAAAACTTGTAGACAAATCTTATAGCCTAGAAATACTGAAAAAATTAAGAAAAAGGTAGGCTATTAAATTTTGGGGAAGCCAAAAGTTATATACAGATTTTTGACTACACGAGGGAACTGGTGCCCCCAACCTCCATATTGTTCAAGGGTCAAATGTAGATGAAAGCAATAATGAGAGTAGGGTGGAAATATGGGGCGCCTGGGTGGCTTAGTCGGTTAAGCGTCCGATTTTCGCTTAGGTCATGATCTCGCGGTTCGTGGGTTCGGGCCCCCCGTCGGGCTCTGTGCTGGCTGCCAGCTCAGAGCCTGGAGCCTGTTTCAGTCTGTGACTCCCTCTCTCTCTGACCCTCCCCTGCTCACACTGTCTCTCTCTCTCTCAAGAAATAAATAAA
>NW_027533273.1:1143417-1205446 GCF_008692635.1 Crocuta crocuta | reverse complement strand
ACATTAAAAAAAAAAAAAGAGAGTAGGGTGGAAATAAATCCAATAGAAAATTGCAGAACACATTATTTTATTTTGATGAAGAAAAGCAGTAGTTGGCAATTGTAAAAAGTTATTTCTCCAGTAAGATACTATATACCATAAAAATAACAAACTTTTTTCTATACATGAAAACAAGGTCTGTTACAGAAACCACACAGCATTTCCAACTTCAGTTAAACAACAAGCACACTAAACAATGTGCTAAAGCTTGTGTTGATATAAAAGCATATTACACGAGTGACACACAGGACCACTAGCTTCTTATTCCTCCAAATATATGTTCTTGAAGCCTCGCTCCCAGAAACAGTTCTCTTGCTAGTAGAGCTACCTCCAGACTCCAGGACAGAAGGGAGAGGCCAGTTTTCCTGGTTACTTTCAATATCTCAATCTTCAAGCAAGTAATTAGGGTTAACTACCAAGTAGGGATCCTCTTCATAGCTCTCACTTCCTTCTGTGGAGCCTTTCAATCCAGCCTGGGTGAGCTCAATAAGAACATGATCCTGTGAAACACAAACATATGTCCTGAGGTCTCCAGCAGTAGTGTAACAATGCCCCCACCCACAGAATTTGATCCTTGTATTTGCAACTAGCATTTTCTTCCATTTCTCCTTCAGAAACTCTCAGAGAAAGGACTATACCTTAAAATCTTTACCAAGCTTTGCTACATCCCTTTCCCATTAGGATACAGATTTTTTATAACATAAACCTTTTTTGAAAAATTACAAAATACACAGGTAGTAAGCTCAACATTGTGATTTTAATAGTTTCCTGGCACACTATATCTTGTAAATATGACTTAAAAAGACACAAAACACAATACATGAATTTTAAGGTTATGCAATTGTGTAAAATCCTGATAAATATGCTTATCGTTCTGTGTATCACTCTGATATGTGTTTTAATTTCACTTAGTACAAGTTTTTAATTACTAGCCACTGAACTCTTTCATATACCGTCCATTTATAATTCAGTTAGAAGTAGAATCTAAAGATAATTAACCTGGAAAAATTTTCACTCTGAGCTAATAAAAAAAAAAGTAGAACATGCCACATAGCTTAAATGTACCTGTAAGTCAACCTAAAATACCCACAAATGAGGAGAACTCCTAGCCGAGCCCATATAGAACTCAGAAAATAGTATTCAATCTTAAGAAGGTAGAAATGTCCTATAGTATGAGCACTATTGCCATTAAGAGGGGCTGGACACCTTCAAGAGCTCGCTTTATGTACTAATACACCCTCACAGGAAGAACACTTGATCAGCACAGCGTAATTTCTCTAGTCTTCATAGTGAGCTAGCTAGCTCAGGTGGTGTCAAACTTAAAAAAAAGGTAGCTCCAGTTGAGATCAGCTGATTGTACCAAGTGTCCCAAAGTAGACTTGTGGTGTGGGTCAATTTATCTTACACTGATCCCAGGAGGCACTAGGAAGGGAAAGGCTGGTCTGCTGCTCCAGCACTAGAAAGACAACTGAATGTGTACCCCCCAATTCAGATTTTCATATTATACCACCTAATCATACACTCATCTACTCACACAAGGATTTTTCAGATGACAACCCTGATATGTGACATTTGTAATATTTATAGAGTGAATACTCTAAAGTGAGCTACAGGGCAACTGTATCTGCCACTTAAGCATAAAAATTCAATCATTCATCAAATATTTGATGTGCCAGGTACTGGCACACTCTCTATGTGCCAGGTACCACTATAGGTCTTAGGGGTACAGTGATCAACGAAACAAAGTCCCTGTCCTGGTACTTGCATGCTAATGAGTCAAACTGAAAACCCAGTGCCAGGCAATGATAAGTACTATGAAGTAACATAAAGCAGGGTTAGGGAGTGATAGCAAGAAAGCTCTTATTAATATTTTTTAACACTTATTTTTGAGAGACAGAGCATAAGCAGAGAAGGGGCAGGAAGAGAGACACACACAGAATCTGAAACAGGCCTCAGGCTCCAAGCTCTTAGCACAGAGCTAATACGCGGCTCAAACCCACAAACTGTGAGATTATGACCTGGGCCGAAGTCGGATGCTCAACTGACTGAGCCACCCAGGCACCCCTCTTATTATTTTTTAAAAATGTTTATTTATTTTTGAGAAAGAGAGAGGGGAGGGAGACAGAGGGAGGCAGAGGATCTGAAGCCCTGATAGTGCAGAGCCTGACATAAAGCTCGAACCCATGAACTGAGATCATGACTTGAGCCAAAGTCAGATACTTAACAAAATGAGCCACCCGGGCTCTCCAGGAGGCTCTTATTTTGACAGGTTAGGCAAGAACCACCTCTTTGAGAAGATAACATTTGAGCAGACACCAGAATGAAAGGGAATCTAGGTAAAGAGACAAAGGACAAGTGCAAAGGCCTTCATGTTCCGTGCATCTCTGGAATAGTAGCAAGGCCAGTATCACTGAGTAGCAACATGAAGAGAGTCCTATGCAAGAAGGTGAAGAGACATACAGGGGTTTGGTTGTATAGGTTCTGTAGGTCACGTTATGGAGACAGGACTTTATTGTAAACATGAAGAAAGAACTGGAAGGTAGGGCACAAATACATTTTGATTTGTTAAAAGATCTGTCTGGCTGCTGGACAGAGAGCCAGTACAAAGGGGAACAGTTAGGAGGCTCCTGTGACAGTCTAGGCACAGTAGCCTGAGTAGATGTGAAGGTGGTTAGAAGAGAACACAGAATGTATATACTGAAGGCAGGGCCCATAGGATTTGCTGCTAAAAGGAGAGGCTATGCGGGAAAATTGGAATCATGGCTGATTCTAGCATGTTTGGCTTAGAACAACTAACTAAATGGGAACACTGCAGGGGAGGGGGTTGGGGGAAGAACTGTTTCACACACATTAAGCATGAGATGCCTACAGTTCACAAGTAGGCAGCTGGCTACTGACATCTGGAGTTTAGAGGAGAGGTGAGAGCTGAATCTGGGAGACATCAGTGGATGGATTTAAATTCATAGAACCAAATGAGATCACTCAGGTAATCAATGTAAGTACAAAAGAGGTCTGAAGATTGAGCACAGCACTCCATTTAAAAAATGACATGACTCAGAAAAAGACTAAGAGGAAATAATCAATGAGAGAGGAGAAGATCCAGGAGAATACAGTGATTCAGAAGGAGCAGTCAATAGTGACAGAACAACAGGCCAAATACAGAGAACAACCCAACTGATGTGTGGAGGGAGGAGGTATGCCTGTAATGATCCTGTAATAAGAGAGTGAGAGGAGTCACAGCACTGGGCAGTGCCACTGTGAGGTCGGGAGGATACAGTGAAGAAGGGTCCACTTGAGATTAGTGGCATGAATTTAAAGTAGTACATGGCACGTGGTTGTACGCCTTTCTCCAGATACTTTTAACTGCTTGGATATGGCACAGTGAAAACAATTAGACTTAACCAAGGCTGGGTTATATAACAGAGAGATTACAGTTTAAACTGTGAGAAAAGAGTGATCACTGAGACAGACCATAGACTGTAAGCTGGGTGATGGGGGAGGTAAGGATATGGGGAAGAGGAAATATAGAAAACAGGCAACGGAGGTCAGAATGTTGGCAGGTTTATGGTAAAGGGAGTAAAAAATAAAAATTAAAAATAGTCTGATAGTAAGACCCTAAGCCTACTTTCCCAGATTTAACTTAGGTTCTGCTGGTTCCAGCAGAGGAAAGAAGTCAATTAACTGCTGTCAATTCTTCTTTACAGCTCCTAGTTCTTTTTTGTTTTTTAATGTTTATTTTTATCTTTTTAATTTTTGAAAGAGAGGGACAGACTGTGAGCATGGGAGCAGCAGAGAGAAAGGGAGACACAGAATCTGAAGGAGGCTCCAGGCTCTGAGCTGTCAGCACAGAGCCCGACACAGGACTCGAACCCACAAATCACGACATCATGACCTAAGCCAAAGTTGGGCATTCAACTGAGACACCCTGGCCCCCCAACAACTCATAATTCTAAACAGATCCCAATGATTCAAAATAAATGAACATCTATGAACCTGCAGGTATGAGGCATGGACTCCCTCCCTCATTACCAAGCAAGAGTAGTTGGGTACGTACATAGTGGGTGAGTCGATGAATGACTTTCTCTATAATTCTCTTTTTATTTATAAGTTCCTCTTCAGAATCTATTTCCGATTCGATTTCCTTCAAGTACCAGTTAACAAGCTCACTCCTCTTTAATGCCGACTCATCCTCTTCTGCAACAAAAAACACATTTCAAAAGGATTAAATTTTCCTTCTAGCAAACTATACTGCCAATCCTTGGGGTTTGCATACACAAGATAGTGTACAGATTAGATAACCATCCACCTGTCAGAAAGCTAAAATAAGGTTTGCAATGTTCCACAGTAAGCCTGAAATAACCTGTCATATTACTTGTATTAAAGTATGCTTCACTTTATCCTGAGGAAAAAAAACTAATAAAATCGAGATTATAAGAAACAAGTTTCTTGAAGCTATTAAGATTTCAAAGTATGAAGCTGTTTCCTTCACCTTCTATCCTTCATCACCTATAGGAATGTTTGCCAACAGTAACTGAAAGCATAAATTAGCAATGGCAAGCAAAACTTCTTAAACCTAACTTTTCCTCTTTGGAACAAGGATTTTATGCAGCTGAACGAGGAAGTGAAATCCATGGGCGTTCACTCAAAATAAAAAACTACCAATTTATTCCAGTGGTCTATCTATACTGAATCATTGTCTACTTTGTCAGAGTCCAAAGCCGAACTCCAAATTCACAAGAAAAGCTGGAACCTGGATGATAATGTAACTATCACAGAAGCAAAGTATTAGTAAAGGAAAACTCTTAGTCTTGATGCTAGCTACTACTAATAAAATACAAAATGAAAAATAGGAAGATCCCAGCTTTATTGACAATACCTTCAAAAGTTTTATTATGGGTATACTTAAACTTCAGTGGTTGGTCTAAGTGTTCTTGGTAAGCGACCTTCTTGGCTTAAAGTTGTGCTCTCTGTGCTGGACTAAAGAACAGCTGTCCACCTGAAGACTGAGAATTCAGAACTTACTGGGTGAATAGTATTTTTTTTTCCTAAGGAAAAGAAGATCTAGCAGAATTTATGTGTGAAATGCAGACAGTGTTTGGGTGCCAACCATATCTTTGTTCCACCAATGGTTTGTCATGTTTAAAATTTAGTTGCATGAGAAAAAGAAAAATGAAATACAATGTGAACACAACAATATGTGAGCTCCCAAATGTTTTTATGTGAGAAAAGGGTGGGGCTAAAACCTGTCTTCCTAGTGGTCTCTTTACTGCCTTCTCTCCTCCCTCCCACTGTTTACAGTTCCCAAGGGAAAAGGGGCAAAGAAGTCTTTGGTAAGCTTTTCTCTTCCTCCACCACAGGCAGGGCATCGTGATGACAAAGTATGTCTGGAAGCCAGCATTTTTGGACTTTTAAGTAAGAATTACCTGATCACTAACCAAAAAATTAAAGTTTAAGTTCAACTCCTTGATTTCATCATTTTTATGCCAACTATAAGCATACTAAATTAGCACCATAAAGCAGTTAAGGTAGAAAGTATACTAGTGTCCAGATATCACACTTTATATAAATGAGGATTTTACTTCATTTTACTCTCTAGGTATAGAATAGACCTGTGCTAATATGGTCTTTTCAGTTCAATTACTTGCCTATGAAATACAAATAACCTAGAGTCATCCATTTGAAATAAAGCCATTATAAGGAACAGTGATTCTGCATCTGTAAAAACATTTAAGTGCTTCTTTATATATTATCAGATCCCAATTTCTGATTCTCAAAAATATTAAAATTAAAGGTCTTTAAAAGAATGACCTTTGTCTGACAATCAACTGTGGGTAAATGTCCAGACTGTCAGATATACTGATATCCCAAAAATTTTCTTAACCAAAATGAGCTTGTATAACAATTTATCATCTCTTCTGACAAAACAGAATCTTTAGCAGTTAAAAGTGGCTTATGAAAAAACAACTTATATGAATGACTAAGCATATGAGCATACTAGGAAAGCCTTACCTTCCTCCATCTTTCTGAGGTGAAGCACAATAAGGTTAGAGATTCGGCAGTATTCGGAAAAGCCGAGCCTTAAGGAGGCTTTAGGAACAAAATCTTGGTTGATTTCTTCACTGTGGCCATTGATTCCATTCACAGGAGCAGGGCTGTCAACATGACCTAGTGAAATACCAACCATCTGAATCTTGTTTCTGTGCCTCCTCCAACACTCCCCCATCAATTGTTCATAGGTATACTTCTATTTTAATACTAACTTCTAAACAAACATATAGTTATACTCAGTATTTAGTCATTTTACAAATAAATCAGAAGCAAATCTGTAAATGCGAATAGTGAAGACAGAAACAATTTGGAAGGAATGGGAAGGATGGCAGATTCCATGCAGATTCCATGATCTAAAAGTTCATTTGCTACTTTGAATTCTGTGTCTTCCCCTCTCTCTGTCTCTCCCCGACCCACACTCTCTCAAAAATAAAGAAACACTGAAAAAAATAAAAAATAAAAAAATAGGGTAGGGGCAGGGCACCTGGGTGGCTCAGTCAGTTAAGCATCTGACTACAGCTCAGGTCATGAGCTCAAGGTCCATGAGCTTGAGCCTCATGCCAGGCTCTGTGCAGACAGCTCACACAGCCTGGAGCCTGCTTTGGATTTTGTGTCTTTCTCTCTGTCCTTCCCCAACTCGCCCCCTCTCTCTCAACAATAAGTAAACATTAAAAAAAATTTTAAAGTTCATCTGCAATATTATACACAAAACGTGAAAATCTGGTATTTGTTTTTTTTTAAGTTTATTTATTTTGAGAGACAGAAAGAGAACACGCACATGCACAAATGGGAGAACAGAGAGAGAGAAGAATCCCAAGCAGTCTCTGCACGTCAGTGCAGAGCCTGATGTGGGGCTCAAACTCACAAACCATGAGATCATAACTTGAGCCAGAATTAAGAGTCAGATGCTTAGCCTACTGAGCCACCCAGGTGCCCCAATATTTGTCTGTCTTAATGTACTCAAGAACATGTTTTTACTTCAATAACAATAAATCAGGCCAGGGAATTACATCCACTGTCACCATTTGGTGTGTTTTCTTTTAGTCTTTCACACATAGATATTTTATATCAACTAACTGTATTTTACCTTGTAAACAGTTAGTATAATTCAATATCCATTTTTTCCCTTTTGCTACTATATAGACTTCAAAACCATCAATAAGTAAGTGCACTTTTATCATAACATCTCAGAGACCAATTTTTTTTTAAATGTTTTTTTTTTTTAATTTATTTCTAGGAGAGAGAGAGAGCGTGAGCAGGGGAGGGTCAGAGAGAGAGGGAGTCACAGGCTGAAACAGGCTCCAGGCTCTGAGCTGGCAGTCAGCACAGAGCTCGACACGGGGCTCGAACCCACTAACCGCGAGATCATGACCTAAGCGAAAGTCGGACGCTTAACCGACTAAGCCACCCAGACGCCCCTCTCAGAGACCATTTTAAGTTCTTAACTCCAGAACAGTAAATGAACAAGTATCTCACCATTGATGCCATCTGGGCCCTCATCTACCTCCATCTGGGCCTCTTCTTCTTGATCTAGGTTGACATCAGGTGTTTCTACACGGATGATTGACTTATTCAGTAACCTGAAAGCTTCCTTCACATGTTTAGGCTGGACCTAAACCAATTAAGATGAAGTAAATCAGAGTCAGTCTTCTCAAGATACCAAACAGTTTCTCTCCTTACCAAATCAGAGTGGTATTTTAGTATTTCTCACACACACACTGTCTCTCACACACATATAAAATACGAGGGAACACCGTAAGTTCACCAGAAGTAGGAGTAAGTTTGGTGGGAATATAAATTGACACGACCAATAAGGAAAACCATTTTGGCAATCTTTACTGATCTGAACATATGTATGACCTCTGACCCAACAATTCTACTTCTAGGTGTATACTCAGCAGAAATGCATACACACATATATAAACCATACAGACCAAAAGACACGTATCAAAAGAACCCAAACTGGAAACTATCCAAATGTCCATTAACAGAAGAATGGGTGTATCATTGTGATTTACTGACAAAATATTACTAGCAACAAAAACGGACAAACTATTATTACATAAAACCCAGATGATATTTTATAGTGTTAATTCTATATGAAAGAACTAGATGCAAGGGGGAACATATTCTAGGATTTCACTTATATAAAGTAATCCTTATATCTTTAAAGTTATCATTAAATCCTCACATATATGATTTAATAATCTTTGACAAGCGTGCCAAGCCCACTCCGTGGGGAATGGAGTCTCTTCAACAAATATTACTGGGGAAACTGGATATCTTAAAGAATGAAGTTAGACCCCTGCTTGACATCACATACAAAATTAACTTAAAACAGACTGAAGACCTAAAACTATAAAACATGTAAGAAAACAGAGGAAAAGAGCCTCAGGACATTAGATTTGATAATAGTGTCAAAAGCACAGCAACAAATGGGTAAACTGACAAATGAAACAATATTCCATTCAAAAACTTCTGAGCATCAAGGGAAACAGTCAACAGAGTAAAAAGGCAACCTACAGAATGGGAGAACGTATCTTGTGTATTATATATCTCATAAGAGATTGATATTCAAAACACAGAAAACACCCAGGTCACTGCAGCATTATTCACAATACCCAAGAGGGGGAAGCAACCCAAATGTCCACTGATGGATCAATGGATAAACAAAATGTGGTACACAGTATCTCCCTTATTCTCAGGGATTATGTTCCAAGACCCCCAGTGGATGCATAAACCACAGACGGTACTTAACCTTACATATAATATTTTCCCTATACATATATACCTATGATAAAGTTTAATTTATAAAGTAAAGAACAACAATAATTAATAAAATAAAAAATTACAATGTACTTACTAAAAGTTATGTAAATGTGGTCTCTCTCAAAATAACATTGCATTGTACTCCCCCTTCTTGTGATGAAATGATGTAGCTTTAGGCTACTACTGACTTTCTGACAATACTTCAGGAGGACCATCTACCTATTAACGGTAACTTCCCTCTATATGTACTTTATAACCGAGGACGTGATTATTTCATTATGTTAATCAAAATATATTCAATAAATACTTCACAGTAACCTTCTTTAAGGGAGACACTCCAGCACTGTGTATTCTATGAGCATTCAACAGTGTGCCAAAGATAAAAACATGCTTATAAACTCCCATTCAACTTCTCTTTCCTCCCATTATGTTAAAGTGACTTTGATACCTCATCACAGCAGTGCATTCGAGCCATTGCTTCAGAGAGACGGATCATGCTCTCAAGCTGTCGTACTGTAATCCTCCATGAAGACTTGGTTACTCCAGAGCCATCCCTCTGGCGGAGACGTTTATACTGTTCCACAATAAAGTCCTCTGACTCCTTAGAAATCTGTTTCAGAACATCACGGAAGTCAGAGCTTTTCTACTTGATGGGAGCTGCATGAAATATAAGTTTTCTTCCAGGTAAAGACACTTTGGGGAACTGAGAGGGTCAAAACTTTGAAGTCAATGACAATACTGAAATGCCTTTCAAAAGAAAGTAAGGACACCTGTGAATTTTGTAACTAATTTTACGAACAGGAAGGCAGGAGGGTTAGTATTTAAGCAAATGCCTTTCCTAAAAGATACATAGCAAGCTGAAGCATTGGAAAAGGATGTAATGTCTTTGAAACCCAAGATGCCAAAGCTCATGAAACAAATTAATGCTCAGGCACTTCCTGAACCCAGTTAATTCTGCTGTCTTTGGGAAAAAAAGAGATCTACACAAACACATACCAGCTATTTCAGTAAACATTATTTGCTGAATAACAACAACAAAGTAAGAATACTACAAGAATACTCAGTTTTTCAGAGTAAGGAACTCAGCCTATTAAGGAAGCATGCCAAGGTCACAGAGGGATAAGTACACAGTCATAGAGAACAAAACCCTCTTTATACATGTGTATTCAACCCTTGGTTTTAAATGCCTCATTAAGCTTCTCTTTCAGGACAGTGAGAATCAATCCCAATATTATGGATATCAGTGAAGTGATAGATAACTAAACTTAAGGATAAACTTCCAAAATGAGCCAGAAAATAGTGTAAACCCACCCAGAAAAAAATCTTCTTTTTGTAGTCTACTTTAGGAAAATGTCAAACAAAACAAATTTCGAAAGTTTACTTCAAAATGAATGTCCTGGATCTAGTACAAATTCATCTCAATGAACTTCATCAATTACTGTAAAATATTAATCCATGTTAATCACAATGACCTATAGGAATCCAAACTTTTCCTCAAAGAAAGATTCAAGAGCATTTAGTAGACTGACTTAAGCTCATACAATTTCAAGATACTTAGGAGTAACGGGGCACCTAGGTGGCTGAATTGGTTAAATGCAGGATCTTGCGGTTCACGNCCCCCCCCCCCCCCCCCCCCCTTTTTAAGTAGGCTCCATGGCCACCATGAAGCCCAGTGCAGGGCTTGAACTCATAACCTGAGATCAACACCTGAGCCAAGATTAAAAGTTGGACACTTAACCGACTGAGCCACTCAGGTGAACCCCACCATAAAAAAATCCTTTTATTAGCACTTAACAAGTAAAAGAATTATTATTCAGATTTTCAGAAAATTCCCTCTTCTTAACTCTCTGAAGAAACATTGTTCTCAAAACAAAACAAAATCCTCAAAAAGAAAAAAAAAACAAGTATAGGTTAATTTCCATAGAAACCTTTTATGCCCTCTTAAATGCCTTACTCCAGTACAAAAGGAATGGTTAGTTACCTTGGGTTTAAACTGCCTTGCAAAGAGAAGATACCTCCTGATATCGTCAAGGGAATAGACACGATCAATTGAATCTTCAATTCTTGAATGCAAGTCTACTATACGTCTGGCAATAGCATAATCTGTAACCTAATTCAAAGGAAAAAAATCACTATGATCAGTCACAACAGTATCTACTTCAGATTATCTCTGGCATTAATAATTTATAGCTAAAAACAAGCTCTGATATGCCACTGAAAGATGTATTAATGGGTACCAAGTTTCTGAGCAAAATATGGTACAGTTTCATTTCAAATATTAGAAGTTTAATGCATACTTTGCCCTACTATAAGAATATTCCTGAAGGAATTGACAGACTTTAATAACAATAGCAGAATTAAGTTTCTAGAGTGCCTGGTATATATAAGTAAATTGAGACCCAGAGAAGTAAAGTGGCTTGTCTGATATCATAGTAAGTAACGGAGCCGTGATTTGAACAGTTGAGCTTCAGAGTCCATGCTCTTAGCCACGATATTGTACTGCTGCTTATGAATAGATGACAATAATCATCACAGAATTGTTATTAACATTGAAAAAAAGATACTAAAAATATGGAATTTACTCTCATATGGCAGAAAAAAAGCCAAAGAGATATTAAAAAAATGTGAATAAGTGCATAAAGATTACATGGGTGTTACATGCACAATTCTATTTCTTGCAACTTTCCTAAGCTTGAAATTATTTCCAATTAAAAAGCTTAAAAACTATCTTAATGAACTACGCACAAACAAAGATATATGAAAATCATACACTCCAAGCTATGAGTGAAGGTGGAGATGGGGAAGGGGGAAGATTGGGTTACAGACAGAGGGAGAGAGACTCCCAAGCAGGCTCCAAGCTCAGCAAAGAGCCTGATGTGGGGCTTGAACTCAGAATCATGAGTCATGACCTGAGCCAAAAAATAGAGGACGCTTAACCAACTGAGCCACCCAGATACCCAGCAGAAAATTCTATTTTTTTAAAATGTTTTATTTATTTCTGAGAGACAGAGAGAGAGAGAGACAGACAGACAGTTTGAGCAGGGGAGGGTCAGAGAGAGAGGGAGACACAGAATGAGAAGTAGGCTCCAGGCTCTGAGCTAGCTGTCAGCACAGAGCCCGACACAGGGCNATGGTTAGTTACCTTGGGTTTAAACTGCCTTGCAAAGAGAAGATACCTCCTGATATCGTCAAGGGAATAGACACGATCAATTGAATCTTCAATTCTTGAATGCAAGTCTACTATACGTCTGGCAATAGCATAATCTGTAACCTAATTCAAAGGAAAAAAATCACTATGATCAGTCACAACAGTATCTACTTCAGATTATCTCTGGCATTAATAATTTATAGCTAAAAACAAGCTCTGATATGCCACTGAAAGATGTATTAATGGGTACCAAGTTTCTGAGCAAAATATGGTACAGTTTCATTTCAAATATTAGAAGTTTAATGCATACTTTGCCCTACTATAAGAATATTCCTGAAGGAATTGACAGACTTTAATAACAATAGCAGAATTAAGTTTCTAGAGTGCCTGGTATATATAAGTAAATTGAGACCCAGAGAAGTAAAGTGGCTTGTCTGATATCATAGTAAGTAACGGAGCCGTGATTTGAACAGTTGAGCTTCAGAGTCCATGCTCTTAGCCACGATATTGTACTGCTGCTTATGAATAGATGACAATAATCATCACAGAATTGTTATTAACATTGAAAAAAAGATACTAAAAATATGGAATTTACTCTCATATGGCAGAAAAAAAGCCAAAGAGATATTAAAAAAATGTGAATAAGTGCATAAAGATTACATGGGTGTTACATGCACAATTCTATTTCTTGCAACTTTCCTAAGCTTGAAATTATTTCCAATTAAAAAGCTTAAAAACTATCTTAATGAACTACGCACAAACAAAGATATATGAAAATCATACACTCCAAGCTATGAGTGAAGGTGGAGATGGGGAAGGGGGAAGATTGGGTTACAGACAGAGGGAGAGAGACTCCCAAGCAGGCTCCAAGCTCAGCAAAGAGCCTGATGTGGGGCTTGAACTCAGAATCATGAGTCATGACCTGAGCCAAAAAATAGAGGACGCTTAACCAACTGAGCCACCCAGATACCCAGCAGAAAATTCTATTTTTTTAAAATGTTTTATTTATTTCTGAGAGACAGAGAGAGAGAGAGACAGACAGACAGTTTGAGCAGGGGAGGGTCAGAGAGAGAGGGAGACACAGAATGAGAAGTAGGCTCCAGGCTCTGAGCTAGCTGTCAGCACAGAGCCCGACACAGGGCTTGAACCCACGAACTGTGAGATCATGACCTGAGCCGAAATCGGACAAGCAACCAACAGAGGCACCCAGGCGCCCCCAGAAAATTCTAATAAAAAAGAGTATGGCTGGGAGTTAGTTGTAATATTTTTCCTTCTTTTCTTGAGAATTAAAAAACAGTAATGAAAATGACAAAAACTCCATATTCCTCAATATAATTAAGTGGAACTAGCCATTCAAAGGACTTCATTTTGATTTGCTCAATAAACCTTTTGCCCAATCCTGTACCATTCTGAGGGAAATGAAAGTCAGTGCAAACAAATGCACCAGCTGTTCAGGAGTACATCCTGTAGCCTTGTCTCCTTCAATTACTCAAACTGGAAATAACAAAGGAAGCCCACAGTGACACTTCACACAGTTACCTCATTACACTCATCCACAAGTATAAAGAAGAGATCAAATCGGGACATGATGGGAGCTGACAAATTTATATTTTGTTTCAATGATTTTGATCTGTCATAGTGTCCGCTGATTGGGTTCGCTGCTGCCAAAATGGATGTCCTGGCATTCAGAGTAGCCTGACCACAAAAGAAATCATTGTCAGAGGTTTAAAAAGACATTTGGAATGGCCAACAGAGGACAAATGCTCAATCTTACTCATAATAAAATAATGCAAACCAAAATACTAAGTAAGGCATCATTTTTCATCTACCGAATCATCAAAATTAAAGTCTAATACTGTACAGCAAACAGGCACTCCCATATAAGGTGGTGGTATGACATATATACACTTTAAAGCTAGTAATTTCTTATTAGGAATTTATCTTGCAGCTAGGTACAGGAAGATGGGTGTTCAAGGATATTGATTACAATATGGCTCGTAATCAAAGGCTGAAAATGGCCAAATGTTGCTCTATGGCTCTAATGAGCCAAAATTAGGAACAGAGACTTGAAAACCATGTGGTAATAAAAATACTAAAATGGATCTAATATCCATATGCCATTTTGGAACAGAAAGATTGCCAAAATAAAATCATGAAGTTAAATGAGCAAGGCAGTAAACTGTATTATGCTTATATATGTATGAAAAATTCCTGAAAGCTGTAACTTCAATAGATACTGAATATTTACTGGTGATAGGAGTTGCAGGGGAAGATTTTGCCTTTTAATTTGTATTTTACTATGGCGCTTTAATTTTCCTTGCCTACCTGGATGCATTACTTTTATTTAAAAAGTTTGGTTTCTAATGTTGGTTACAATATTATAATTATTATTTTCATTTAAATAATCTATTGACTTTGATTATTTTTGTTACAACTGGAAGCACGCATTGTCAAAGAATATAGAAGGTTTGTGGAAATTTTGAGAAGTAAAATGCTTAACATTTCATCAGTACTTCCTCTACTTTCTGTCATAGCAAAACGTTTTCAAAGTACCCTTAAAAAAGTGCCTGTAGTTTGGATTAATAATCTTCAGGGCTATGTGTCCCATTTCAATGATCAGCATTTCATGTTGAATAAGGCATTTTATTCAAGTGAACATCTCCAGAGCCAAACTAATATTTAAGACTAAGGCATGATGCAGCAGGACAGAGGCGGACACACATACCTTCACTCCTGCTTTAGTGATGGAGATGGTCTGCTGTTCCATAGCTTCATGAATAGCAACTTGATCCCGCACATCCATCTTATCAAATTCATCAATACAACATACACCCTTGTAGCCAAACAAATCTAGTATAAGAAACTGCCTTTAAGATGTCAAATGACAAGTATAAATTCAAGTTTGCTATCACAGAGAGCTTTTCATTCTGTAGACAACTCAGATAGGTAAGTAAGCAACCTTAAAAAATTTTTTAATTTTTCATTTGAGAGAGAGAACATGCATGAGCAGGGAAAGGGGCAGAGGGAGAGAGAGAGAATCTTAAGCAGACTCCATGCTCAGCACAGAGCCTGATGCGGGGCTTGATACCCTGACCTGAGTCAAAGAGTCAGGCATTCAAGAGAATGAGCCACCCAGGTACCCAGGTTAAGTAAGCAATCTTAATTTCCTCTTCTCGAGTAGGATAATTCAACAGATTCCAGAGCTAGAAGGATACATATGCTTTGACCCATTTTAAACCATGAATAAGATTAAAAACATAGTTACTGGGGTGCCTGGGAAGCTCAGCTGGTTGACTGAGTCGTGATTTTGGCTTAGGTCATGACCTCTGGGTTTTTTAAGTTGTAGCCCCACATTGGGCTCCATACTGTTAGGAGTCTCCCTCTCTGCCCCTCCCCCACTCATGTTCTCTTTCTTTCTCTCCCCCCCCACCAATAAATAAACTTAAAAAAAAAAAAAACAACCCACTTACAGTTAGTCATTCCATTTTTATTTAACATCAAAATCTTGTATAAATTTCTATGTCAAATATTCTGGGTAACCTCAGCATTGATTTTAGGCTGAGGAAGTAAAGGGTAAAGTTGCATTTACAAATGTGTATCTACACCTTATATGCCTTCACAGATCTAACAGATCTATGTCAAATACATGCAAAAGGCAACAGACATACTCATAGAGGTGTCATTGTCTAGAAAGGAAAAAAAAATGCTGGGAATTACTAATCACAGCAAACACACATGCTCAGGTCAGGCAATACATTCTAGAGAAGCTCAAAAAGTGATTAATGAGGACAATCTCAATGAAATATAGATTAATAAAACTGATTTACTAAAAATGACTTTTTAAAATTTTATTTTAAGAGAGCCCATGTGTGGGGAGAGGGGCAGTGAGGGAGAGGAGAATCCCAAGCAGGCTCCACAGTCAGCTCAGAGCCAGACACAGTGCTTGATCCCACAAACTGTGAGATAATGATCTAAGTTGAAATCAAGAGTCAGATGCTCAACCAACTGAGCCACCCAGGCACCCCTAAAAATGGCTTTTTTTTTAAAGGCCATCTTTTAAATAGAAACTTACAGGCCTTTAATCATAGGGTATGGGTTATTGTGATTTTTTTATATCCAGAAAATATAAAATGTTCTTACATTATCAGCCAGCATCAAAGCTCCAGCTTCAATGACAAATTCATGAGATTCCTCATCTCTCACAACAGCTGCTGTTAAGCCAGCAGCACTGGATGCTTTGCCACTGGTGTAGACAGCTCTGGGGCTGAACTCCTCCACGTGCCTGTTCAAGATTATCATACTCATTAATGCATGACTACAAAGCATCCTTTTTAGAAATGTCAGTTGACAGGGTTTATGTCAATCAAGAAGTTAAACTTCTTTCTCATCTTTCTTTCATTTATTTTTGAGACAGAGAGAGAGAGAGAGAGAGAGACAGAGCACGAGTGGGGGAGGGGCAGAGGAAGAGAGAGAGACACAAACAGAATCCGAAACAGGCTCCAGGCTTCAAGCTGTCAGCATAGAGCCTGATGCGGGGCTTGAACCCATGAACCGTGAGATCTGACCTGAGCCAAAGTCGGACACTTAACCGACTGAGCCTCCCAGGCCCCCCAAGAAGTTAAACTTCTTAAAAAACATCTGAGAGACACATTAAACATAAGCAATTCATATATATGCCTCAGACTAAACAGAAAGGCTTATCTCCTTTGGACTTTTCAATCAATTTAAATCTACTCCTATCAAATTGGAAAATGAAGTTCATACGTGACAAAAACACCATTTGATTAATTTATTATTATTATTACTTTTAATCTTTATTTTGAGAGTGAGACAGAGAGAGAGTGTGAGCAGGGGAGAGGCAGACACAGAATCTGAAACAGGCTCCAGGCTCTGAGCTGTCAGCACAGAGCCTGACGCGGGGCTTGAATCCATGAACTGTGAGATCATGACCTGAGCCGAAGTTGGATGCTTAACCGACTGAGCTACCAAGGTGCCCCCAAAAACACCATTTTAAAATAAGTCTTTAATAATAAACAGTAAACATTTTGGCAACAATCTATTCAAAGGCCTTGCACTTAAAAAACAAAAAATGACAAAACTAGATGTGAGACTTATTCTAAAAATGCAAGGTTGATTTAATATCTAAAAATCAATAATATGCCTTATCAATAGAATAAAGAATCATCTTCACAGATGCAGAAAAAGCATGTAACAAAATCCAATACCCTTTCATGATAGAATCTCAACAAACTAGAAATAGAAGAGAATTTCCCACAACTTAAAAAGGGCATCTATGAAAACCCACAGCTAACAGCATACATAGTCAAAGGTGAATGCTTTTTCCTTAACATCTGGAACAAGACACAAATGTTCACTCTTGCCATGTCTATTCAATGTTATACTGAAAGGTCTAGCCAGTGCAACTGAGAATAAAGGACACCTAGACTTAAAATTTGAACAACTATCACTATTTGCTGATAACATGACCTTGTAGATAAAAAAGCCTATGGAATCTACTAAAACAGTTCTACTAAAATGAGTTCTTGCAAGGTTGCAAGAGATCAAGAGTCTATTTTATTTCTATACACATGCAATGAACAACCTAAAAATGAAAATAAGAAAACAGTTTTCCATTTACAATAGCATCAAAAAGAATAAAATACTTATGAACAAACATAACAAAAGTACAAGCTTATACCATGAAAGCTACAAAACACTGCTGAAAAAAATTAAAACCCAAATAAATGGAAAGATGTCCCATGTTCATGGATCAGGAGACTTAATATTGTTAAAATGACAATATACCTCAAATTGATCTACAGTTTAATACAATCTCTATTACTAGCACAACTGACTTCTTTTTAGAAACTCACAAAGCTGATCCTAAAACTCATGGTACCCAGAAAAGCCAAAACAATCTGGAAGAAGAACAGTTAGTTGGAGGACTCACACTTCCTGATTTTTATTATTATTTATTTATTTTTGAGAGAGAGGGCATATGCACTCTCGAGCAAGGAAGAGGGAAAGAGAGAATCCCAAACAGGCTCCACATTGAGCATGGAGCTCAGCCCCAATGTGGGGCTCGATCCCACGACTCTGGTATCATGACCTGAGTTAAAATTAAGACTTGGAAACTCAAATGACTGACAGAGCCAGGTACCCCTCATGCTTCTGGATTTTATTATTTTTCTGATGTTTAGTTTTATTTATTTGTTTATTTCTGAAAGAGAGAGAGACACACAGTGTGAGCAGGGGAGGGTCAGAGAGAGGGAGACACAGAATCTAAAGCAGGCTCCAGGTTCTGAGCTGTCAGCACAGAGCCCGACATGGGGCTCGAACCCACGAACCGTGAGATCATGACCTAAGCCAAAGTCGGAGGCTTAACCGACTGAGCCACCCAGGCACCCCTTTACTTTTATTTTTGAGGGGAGGAAGGGAGGGAGAGAAGGAGAAAGGGAGAGAGAGAGAGAGAATATGCATGTGAGTGGGGGAGGGGTAGAGAGAGAGAGGGGGAAAGAGGATGTGAAGCAAGCTTTGTACTGACAGCACAGAACTCACGAACCCATGAGATCATAACCTGAGGTGAAGTTGGACCCCTAAGTGACTGAGCCACCCAGGCACCCCACACTTCCTGATTTTAAAACTTACTACAAAACTATAGTAATCAAGATAGTGTGGGATTGGCCTAAAGGCGGACCTAGAGATTATGAAATATAAGTCTAGAAGTAAACCCTCATATTTACAGTCAACTGATTTTCAACAAGGGTGCTCAAAACAATTCGATAAGGCAAAAGAATAGTCTTGGCATTCAAATAGCTGGATATCCACATGCAAAAGAATAAAGTTGGACCCCTGTCTCACAATATGTACAAAAATTAACTCAAAATGGATCAAGGACCTCAAAAATTTAGAACTAAAATTATCCCAAAGAATTATAAGCAGGGACTTGAACAAACAGTTGCACATCAATGTTCATAGCAGTATTCACGATAGCCCAAAGGTGGAAACAAAAGGTGATACTATACAATAAATTATTATTATCCAGTCTTAAAAAGGAAGGAAATTCTAAGACATTCTACAACATGGATGACTCCTGAATATTATGCTAAGTGAAATAAGCCAGTCACAAAACGACAATGTACCATATGAGTCCACGTATATGACAAACCTAGAATAATCAAATCTAGAGACAGAAAGTAAAATGGTGGGGTCCCAGAGTGGCTCAGTTGGTTGAGTATCTGACTCAATTTCAGCTCAGGTCATGATTTCATGGTTTGTGGGTTTGAGTCCTGCGTTAGGCTCTGTGCGGACATTGAGGAGCCTGCTTAGGATTCTCTCCCCTTTTCTCTCTGCCCCTCCCCCACTTGCATCCACATATGCATGCCCTCTCTTTCTTTCTCTCTCAAAATAAATAAATAAACTTAAAAAAAAAAAAAAAAGAATGGTGGGTTGCTAAGAGCTGGGACATGGGTAAATGTGGAGTTATCGTTTAATGCAAACAGATTTTCAGTTTGGGAGATGAAAGAGTTCTGAAGATGGATGGTAGTGATGCTAGCACAACTCGAATGTACCTAATGCCACTGAAATATATACACGTAAAAATATTTTAAAATGGTAAATGCGATGGATATTTTGCAATAAAAAAGGTGAAAACTTATATACAGCAGCATTGCTTATAAGAGCCAAAATAGAAACAAACCAAATGTCCATTAACTGATAATTAAATGTGGTACATACATATGACAGAATACTAGGCAATAAAAGGAAATGAAGTATTGGCATGCTCCGACATGGCTGAACCTTGAGAACACTATACTAAGCAGAAGTAGCCAGTCACAATGAATCACATAGTATATGATTCCATTTATAGGAAATGTCCAGAAAGAGACAATAAAGCAGATTAGTGGTTGCCTATGCCTAGGGAGGAGAATGAAGACTGACTGCTAGTGGGTACAAGATTTCTTTCTGGGTAATGAAAATGTTGTAAACTTAGTTTAGTAATGGTCCTACAACTCCGTGAATATACTAAAACCACTGAATTGTACACTTTAAAGGGGTAAATTTTATGATATGGAAATTATATTGCAATAAAGATCTAAAAAACCCTCTAGATATAAAGGCTATTTCTAAGATAATCACATATAATACAATTCTGTTACCAGCAGCAACACTGTAGCACATCTTTTTATGGTGGTGGAGAGGAGGTAGGAGGTGGGAGCAGAGTAAATGAAAAGAATCTCTTTAACACACATAAGACTATTATTTTCAAATCTAGAGCCTAGTCCTTGATACACATGACGAAAATAATAGTTATAAAATTTCAAACTTTAAAATGGTCTCTGTTCTAGAACAAATTACTGAAATAAAGGAAAAGCAGCTTGATATAGTATGAAGAGCACATGCTTTGCAGGCAGATACATAGAAGTTCTAATACTCATGGGTCAGAAGTCACTTGTTAGCTATGAGAAGTTGGGTAATTTACTAAGTTCCAGAGTTCTGTTTGCCTCCCTGAAAAAAGAGGATAATACATGCCTGTCTGGGTGCTGCTAGAATAAGAGAATGCATATACATACACAGCACCATGAACACAGCAGGTATTTCAAAACTGGTTTGGTATTATCTTGACCTCTCAGTTTCTTAAAAGTTTGAAAGTAAGCAAGTATTTGCTATAGCTTCTAAAAATAAGCAAAAATTGCTAAAGCAGTACACATGCTGATATGGTCAGCATAATGTGTCTACCTTTATTGCACGGCTATTGGAAAGTGTGTCCTATTTAAGAACCTTAAAGATGTTTGTATTCTTAGTCTCAGCAATCCTCGGTCTAGGGATTTTCCCAAAGGAAACAAAACAATATAAAAAATTACTAGAAATCATGATGTTCATGGTATCAATATCTATAATCGTTAAAATAAATGAAGACTAGGAAAATAATTTTCTAAGTTGAAGTACACCAACAAAAGACAACTGTGAAAATAAAGAAACAGAAAAATATTTACAGTAAATTAAAAACATGTATGCTGTCATTTATAACCATGAAAATACATATTTATGTATCCAAAGACTTAGAATTAAAAGTATTCTAAATAGGATTAAGTTTATAGGCAATTTTTCCCTATTCTAAAAAGTTGTAAAAAAAAAAAAAGTCACATTCTGTTAAACAAATTAAGGTGATGAAATCTAAGCAAGTTATATATACAACAGTCGTAAATTATACTTCTGCTTTACTAAAGGCAGGATGACTGCATCTTTTAGCACAGAGAGCCTGGAACTATGCACAGTTTTTTCCAGTGTACTACCTGAGGCAACACTTACTTGAGAAACTGGCTCTTAGCTGTACTCGGGTCACCAACAATACAAACATTTATGTCCCCTCGAAGAGAGGTTCCTTCCCCTGTTGTCTTTGGAACACCACCAAAAAGCATCAGCAGGACACCCCGTTTTACTTCATCATTACCTAAAACAAAAACACAAGGCATTTTCCAACGTGAGACTAAACAATTTCATAAACCATAAGACATGTTTACCAACCAAAAGAGCAGAAAGAGCTGAAGTAAAGCATAAGATGAAGTAAAACACCTGGCTTCTAATCTTGGTTTTTGCTTTATGAATTCAAAGCCACCTAACCACTGTCCCAATATCTCTGTACCACAGGTGTCACAGGTGCTGATGCCTACCATCATCCTAAGAGCCCTTCCTTGTTTGCAAGTCCTACTTCCTACACAAAGCCTTTCCTGATGTGTACTTCTCAATAACTCTCTCCATAAATAAACTATGTCCACCACAGCACACTGCACTTGCTAGGTCTTTCTAATGGCAGGTCTTGCTGTTCTATCAAGAGTTTGAGGAAATAGTCCATGATTTACTTCTTTTGTATCACCAACAGTGAACAGTGCTGAATATAAATACATGCTAACCGAACTGCTATGGATGAGATAAAATGCTGAATGTGATTTATGGCCACTTCTACAAGCTGTTTACGACTCCAATATAAGAAGCAAATGTACAGTAAAAAACCTGGATTTCAGAAAAGTGCTGTTAAAGACCCGTTTTTTTCCTGTGCTAATTATTAGAACTTTTTGTGAATTCTATCAACAAAGTGCTGGGCACAATTTACACAAACCACCCGTTAAAGGCAGAAAAAAAATCCATTCCACAAACAAAATTTCTCTGACTTATGATCTATGAAACAAATGTGTTGGAGGTGTTGTGGTTTCTGAATAGTCCACAAATTCTTTGATGTTTCTCATCTGATAATGGAGCTTACTTCTCTTCTCATTAGGAGACTGGACTTAATAAAACTTGTTTCTAAAAAGCAGCACATAGTGAAGTAAAGGTGTGTAACTTCTGATAGCAGGTCCCAAGAAGCATTTTATTGTTTTAAATGTTTATTTGAGAAAGAGAGAGAGAGAGAGAGAGCAAGCAGAGGAGGGGCAGAGAGAGGGAGACAAACAATCCAGTGCAGGCTCCAGGCTCTGAGCTGTCAGCACAGAGCTTGATGTGGGGCTTGAACTCACGATCTGCGCAAGATCACGACCTGAGCTGAAGTCAGATGTTCAACTGACTGAGCTGTTCAGGCACCCCCTGAGAAGCATCTTGCTTCTTCCCTGCTTTGCCCTCTTGGATGCATGCTCTGGAAGAAGCTAGCTGCTGCATGGTAAGAACAAACAGCCCCATGGAAGAGATTGATCTGGCAAGGAACTGTAGTTTCCAGTTAACAACTAGTCTAATAGGCAAGTCCTTCTAAGTGGATCCTTTAATCAAGTTTTCAGAGAACTGCAGCCCCAGCTGATGCCTTAGTTGCAATCCTCATGAAAGACAGCCAGAAACATTCAGCTAGAACCATCCAACTGATCCATAGACTGTAAGAGACACTGTTTGTTATTTGAGGCCACTACGTTTTGGGGTAATTTGTAATGCAAAAATAGATTAATTTCAGGGGGGAAGTGGAGCTAGACAGAAATTCTGACATCTATTCAATTAATGGAGGACACTCTAAAATCCATAGAGGATTATTAACATAGAGGATATCAATTTTATTGGGCACAAATTTAGATAGAAAAAATAAGTTACTTTTAAATAGTTAAAAATATATACCTAAAAGAAATACCCATAATCTTTTATCAATTCCTGCCATAACTCCAATTCAGTATGAAAGGATGGAAAAAACAAGGGTAAAGCACGAGGCTTAAAAATTTAGTCATATTCTCCAACATACAAAGGAGATTAAATGATGGCAAGCAATTAGCAACCAACAGCCAAGAAAACACAAGGGAAGAAACCACCAAAGGTACAGACATTGTACATGTTACCAAGAAACATCATGAAATCTCCTTGAAAATTAAAAAAACAAAGAAACAGGATATTAATCTAGCATTTTGGAATATACCTCAGTGCAATTCTGTCCTAAAGCCAGAAAAAGAAGCCTAAATGACCCTTTATTCTTTTTTTAAAAATCAGGCTAAAACATATTTAACACAAAATTTACCATTCCAATAATTTTTAAGTATATTAATTCAGTGGAAAGAAGTACTCACTGTGTTTTATAACCACCTCCCTTGTCCATTTCTAGAACCGGTCATCATCCCCAACAGAAACTTTATCCATGAAGCACTAACTCCCCATTCCCCTCCCTCCACAGGTAACCTCTTTCTTTGTGTTTCTATGAACTTGCCTATTCTAGGCACCTCATTTTAAGTGGAATCATTGTCCTTTTGTAGATGACTTTTTAATACCCCTTGTAAGTCTACCAAAAACCCTTTTGATCTATGTGTTATAAAAAATCACTTATTGCTGTTTTTTAAAAAAAATTTTAAATTTCAGTAGAGTCAAACATACATTATTGCTGGTTTTTAATCACCATCTTGATTTCAAGTTTATGAGACAAATGGAAGGCAGTCTTACCATGAATAGTAGGGAACAGGCTGGTACAGAGATTGTGGTACAGATTTTTATCCTGACTCATTTCAAACACTTTCTCCCACTCCTTCACTGTCATTTGGTTCTTAATGCTCTCAGCCGTCTGTTCCTCATCTCGGAGCTCTTTTCCTCCAAACTGAGGGTGGAGAAGGAAAAAATACTTGCATGGGAACAGTCAAAGTAAAGTAAAAAAGCTTCACTACAAACAACAAAAAAAACAGCCTGGAAGGCCAAATTCAGTTGACTATAAACGTTTTCAGAAAAAAAAATCCCCAGGGGCACCTGGGTAGCTTAGTCGGTTAAGCGTCCGACTTTCGCTTAGGTCATGATCTCGTGGTTCGTGGGTTCGAGCCCCGCGTCAGGCTCTGTGCTGACTGCCAGCTCAGAGCCTGGAGCCTATTTCAGAGTCTTTATCTCCCTCTCTCTGACCCTCCCCTGCTCACACTGTCTCTCTCTCTCTCTCTCCTAGAAATAAAAATATTAAAAAAAAAAAAAATCCCCAAACCAGTAAGGCCTAATGTTAATCAAGTGACCGAAGAGTTTCAGTTGTCCAGTGAATTAAAACAAAAAAGCTACCATTGTTTTATATTGTTATCTTAATGAATCTGAATGCTTAAAAGCTAAGCCATAATAAAGTGTTAATCACTGATATGAAGATGGAAATGAAGTAATAGAGTATTATATTCACCCCTCTTGCAATGCTGTATTATTTTCCAAACTCTCTCACTGTTTTCCAACTTAGGACACAGAATCAAGTTCTACAGAACTGTAATACCAGGAATCCACAGAAAGAACTAGTTACTTTACTTTTTAGATTACTATATCTATTTGTACTTTCTCCAGGAGCATGACGGAGGAAATGTGGTAATTAAAAAGCAAAATTATACCACAGATAATTTGTATCAACGCTCTTAAAGCAGTGAGCTCTTAAACATGAAAACAAAAAGACTTTTCCTCAAGGTCAGAAAGACATGAAAAAATCTGATTTTAAAACTAAAGAATTGAGGGGTGCCTGGGTGGCTTAGTCGGTTAAGCGTCCGACTTTCGCTTAGGTCGTGATCTTGCGGTTCGTGGGTTCGAGCCCCGCGTCGGGCTCTGTGCTGACTGCCAGCTCAGAGCCTGGAGCCTGTTTCAGTCTGTGACTCCCTCTCTCTCTGACCCTCCCCTGCTCACGCTGTCTCTCTCTCTCTCTCTCTCCTAGAAATAAAAAAAATAAAATAAAAAATAAAAAATAAAAATAAAACTAAAGAATGGAGGGGTGTCTTGATGGGTCAGTGGGTTAAGTGTCTGACTCTTGATTTTGGGACAGGTCATGATTTCACAGTTCATGAGTTTAAGCCCAGAGTCAGGCTCCACACTGGCTGTGCAGGGCCTGCTTGGGATTCTCTCTCTCTGGCCCTCTCCCACTCGTGTGTGTGCATGCATGTGTGTGCTCCCACTCAAGAGAAATACACATAATAAGCAAACAAACAAATAAATAAAACTAAAGAATCTGTGCACCCTGCTCCCCTTTAACACTGACTAGATAACTCAGTAGCTTCAGAAGCCTATACTGTGGCAGCCCCAAGGGAGTTTTTTCTAAATCTTTGCCATTCTAAGACTCACCCTTGGGTTGGTAGGTGCAACACAGCAGGCAAGAAAGACCAGCCTGTATGAAAGGTCCCTGACACCAAGAGCCCGGAGTCCTCGAATTCCTTCTGTCTCATATCCATCAACACCACTTACACGGGAATTAGTTTCTGCACGTGCTCCTGAAAGAATAAACAATAGCTTGTTTCATAGCTTAAACACCAAAAGTGCTGAATATCAAAACTGCTTAAAAACAAAACCTATAAATCCAAATATTTAGGCTTTGAAATTTTTCAGAGCAGTACTTTTGTAGCAAAATCAGTTTGTCTCTATTCTTATCATACTTTCTTTCTTGCTCACCCTCTGATTGGTAGCCAAAAATAAGACAAGAAAGATTTGAGAAGCTAAATGTTCTGCAGTTTAGGTAATGAGAATTTGTTAAATGTGAGCTGAAGATTACTAACCTGGTATGCTAAGCTTAGAGACATCAGGCACAACAATCAGTGTTCCTGTAAAGTCACACTTGTCACCAGCTTGAGCTGATTCCACAGCTTCAGCTCTCAAGATCACTTCTAAACTTCGGGGGATACTCCCTCGAGGAAGCTCAGCTTGAGTCTCTTGAATACGAACCTATTAACAAAGATAAGTAAATGGCCAAGAATGAGAAGAGATTATCTTTCAAATGCCAAATAATCTAAATTAATGCCACAAATATTGACGTATTCCAAACCCTCACCATTTGCAGACTTTTGGCATTTGCCAAAATTCATCCTAAAATTCTCTACCCTAAAACTCCAATCCAAAGCAGACTCCAGGTAGGCTCTGAGCTGTCAGCACAAAGCCTGACGCAGGGCTTGAACTCACGAACCTCGAGATCATGACCTGAGCCAAAGTCAGATACTTAACCAATTGAGCCACCCAAGTGCCCTCAAAAACTTCATTTTTCGTACACTTATCATGAGTGGGATGAGAAATATGAATAATATGTGGAACTGCTGAATCACTTCTTGTACACCTCAAACTAATATAACGCTGTATGTTAAATACACTAGACTTAAAACAATAAAAAATTAAGAAATAAAAACTTCTAGAGACGCACCTGGGTGGTTCAGTAGATAAGCATCTGGCTCTTGATTTCAGCTCAGGTCATGATCTCACAGTTTCTGAGTTCAAGTCCCACATTGGGCTCTGTGCACTGATCACGGAGCCTGCTTGGGATTCTGTCTCCCTCTTTCTCTGATCCTCCCCTGTTCTCTCTTCTCTCTCAACAAATAAATAAACTAACAAAAAAATTTTAAAACAATTTTCCAAGTGCCTACGTGGCTCACTTGGTTGAGCATCAGACTTTGACTCAGGTCATGATTTCAGTTTGTGGGTTTGAGCCTCAGGATGGGCTCTGCACAGACAGCTCAGAGTGTGAAGCCTGCTTGTAATTTGGTGTCTCCCTCTCTCTCCACCCTCTACTGCTTGTGCGCACATGTGCTCTCTTGCTCAAAATTAAACATTAAAAACATTTTTTTAAAATACTCTAAAAAAATTTTTCCCCTCCTTGTTCTGAGTATGTAGTTAAGTATCTGCTCTGTTCTATATTCCTCCAAATTTTCAGGGAAATTTTACTAAAAGTTTCACATACTCAGGGCACCTGGGAGGCTTAGTCAGTTGGGTGTCCAATGTCAGCTCAAGTCATGATCTCACAGCTTGTGGGGTTGAGCCCTACCTCAGGCTTTGTGCTGACAGCTCAGAGCCTCGAGCCCACTTTGGATTCTATGTCTCCCTCTCTCTGCCCCTGCCCTGATCATGCTCTCTCTCTCCTTCTTTTTAAAANAGACAGTGTGAGCAGGGGAGGGTCAGAGAGAGAGGGAGTGACGGAGTCTGAAACAGGCTCCAGGCTCTGAGCTGGCAGTCAGCACAGAGCCCGATGCGGGGCTTGAACCCACGAACCGCGAGATCATGACCTAAGCGAAAGTTGGACGCTTAACCGACTAAGCCACCCAGGCGCCCCCCTCTCTCCCTCCTTCTTAAGTAAATAAACATTATAAAAAGATTTAAATTTTTTAAATGTTTTTATTTATTTCTGGGAGAGAGAGGGAGAGAGATAGCGTGAGCAGGGAAGGGTCAAAGAGAGAGGGAGATATAGAATCCGAAACAGGCTCCAGGATCTGAGCTGTCAGCACAGAGCCCGACGCGGGGCTCGAACCCACAAACTGTGAGATCATGACCTGAGCCAAAGTCGGACACTTAACCGACTGAGTCACCCAGGCGCCCCTATAAAAAGATTTTTAAAAATTTCACATACTCTATACATTCCACCTCAACACTACCTCTTTTTAAGTTTTTTTTTTTTTTTTTGAGGGAAAACGAGAGAGAGAGAGAGAGAGAGAGAGAGAGAGAGAACGCGCAGTCTCAAGCAGAGGAGGGGCAGAGAGAGAAGAGAATTCCAAGCAGACTCCAGGCTCAGCTCAGAGCATGACACAGGGCTCCATCAATCTCACAAGCCTGAGATCATGACCTGAGCAGAAATCAAGAGTCCATCACCCAACTGACTAAGCCACCCAGCCAGGCACCTCAACCCTTAACTATTTTAGCATTCATCTCCTAAGAGTAAAGATATCCTATGTAACCACAATATCTTTACCACATCAAGGGAATTAAATAATATTTAATTCCATAAAATCTGCTATTATCTAGACCATTGTTAAATTTTCTCACTTGTGAATAATGTCCTTTATTACAACTGTTTTTTGTTTTTTCAAACCAAGACCCAATCTAGATTTATACTTTATATTTGGTTGTTATGTTCTTTTTCAAACACAATGCACCTCTTACCCAAAGTTGTTGGTAGAGTATGCGCTTCATATAAACTAAGTAACAGATTTATGCTAAAACACTAAATAAGGACAAAAAACTGAAGTTAGTATAAATTGTTTTAGTCTGGTACTCATTCCCTCATGGTTGAGCTGCTGCACGTTTTCTTTTCCTTTGCCTATCACAGAGTTACTAAGTCCTGTAGGGATCTGAGACACGCTCCCCCTGCAACCTCATTCTTATTGCCATCATCTAACTCTTGTCCAGGTAATTACAACTACCTCATTATTAGTTTCTTGTTATATGCCACACACCAATGTCCCATTAATCTACCTTTAAAAAAGAAAGGTTCACATATATTCCCTTTGTTTATCAAGAAAGGTCTGAACTACCCAACCTGAGATTTTAAGGCTCCGAGTTCCTACATACATGCCTCACACCAAATCATCCTTCAAATGATCTCTAATTTGGCCTAGAGAATTATCAATCATGCTAATTCTCATTGCTATCAAAAAACATGTCCATTTTCACCTGTCCTTTTATGCATACCTACCCCCCTCTTAACCATCAACTTGAGTTGATGTATTCAAGTTTCCACTTCTTCAAAGTTTTCTTAACAGTAGTTCATCATCATCATCATCATGTTTACTATTTATTCTCTCACAAATGCATTTTGTCATAGTCTGAAGGAGCTTCCAATCCAAGCTATTAAAGTTTAAAACTCATTAATACATTGATAATTGAAATCAGCATACATATAATTATCCTCCACACATATAAAAACTGAGTTTAACATTGCCTAAGTAAGCTTGTAACAACTGCAAGTGCCTAGATGTGAATTATTAGCATAGACTGAATCTGAAACAAACAGAAGTTAATAAATACCTTTTGAAAATCAACAAATCTTGATTTATTTGTATCCAGCAAGAATCTCCTTCTGTTGGCACAAACTGGATTTCGGCAGATGTTCGGCTGTGTGTATTTGAACTGCTGCTCTACATCCTTGATCACTGTCTGACAGTCCAAGCACAAGAATGTTCCACTCACAAGCTCTGGGTGAACTGGGTGAGTCCGTACCACCTGCCCACTGATGCGAGTGAGCAAACCAATTCTGGATGAGGTGAGTTCTCGAATTCTGTTTAAAGACAGATGTATCATTAGTAAATACTCATTTCCAACCTAAGAAATGTTTCCATTTTAATGGCAAGGTATACAATGATAAATATGTTAAAAAAAAACAACAACCAAATAAATAAATAAACAAAGGGAGAGATGGAATTCTTTGTGGATTCTTCTCCAAGAATGATTCAATGTGCCCATTCCTAAATCACACAATGTTTATGTAGTCACAGCAAAATATACAAATATGAAAACTAAAGGACACCAAAGAAATGAAATTACAATTATAAAACAAGATGATCCCATTTTATATGCAAATATATTTTTTGCGTACCTACAACTTCTAAATAAGCACAGTAATTACTCAGAGTAATCATAGGAAAGAGCATAATCAGTTCATAAACATTTCCTTTGCCTCACACTCATTTTATATTAAATAACTTGGTCACTTTACAATTTCAGCCATTTAAGTTTTCAAAATATCACTTTGATTTCTTCCACTGTATTTATTCTTTAAATAAATGCTAAAGAAAAAAGATGTTTTTAAAGTTATGCCATTTAAGCTCTGACAAAAATTTCCAAAGATTCATGAACTTCTGACTATTTTCAGTTGTCATATTTTCTCACTTGATTGATTTCCCCCCAGATGTCCCCTAAAAGGTGTCAGGAAATATGACAATCCTCAGAAGCTGCTGTAACTTACTTCCATTTCGTCTCCCTAGAAAAATGATTTCTCCAAAACCAAACTTTTTAGATAACTGAGCCTAACTCTTTATAAATAGAAGTCTACCACCTCTCTACTTGTCTAACCATTAAGTGATGCCTATACTGTTTGGTGAACTCCTTTCCTTTCAAAGAAGTGTCTCTTACTTGTGTCTAGTAGGTAGGTCTTGGAATGCAACATAAAAATCCTTGGCAAGAGGAATCTCTTTTCGGTCTTTGACAAACGTTTTCAAGGCCCGACACAGGTAAGGGTAAACTCTGTAAAGCAAACAAACAAAAATCACATGACATCTTCAAGAGTGCCTACCAAGGCCCCCTTTACCTTTCATGCCTGTAAACAACTAAGACTAAGCAATTTCATCTGGTTACAACCAAGCGTTAAAATTTAACTATGTAGTATACTTCTATTATCTAGTCTAGGTTTATGAGTGTCTTCCAATCCTCTCCCATCACAACAAATAGATCTAAGACACCAGAAACGCCAAAGATAAAATGTTATACCCAAATATTCACTATCTTTAAATAATCACTTAGCACCCACAATGCAGACTACTCCTCTGTCCAAGATGACTATACCTAAATGATCTAGGTGGTTTACAATCTACAACACAGCTTCTCATTTGCTGTCAAGGCCTAGTATATTTTTCTAAGTTTAATTCTTGATTGATAAATGGATGAAAGGAGAAATTTGTGTATGGCTGTGAGAGCATATTGGCACTAACAATCCACTTGTCTGGTTAGACTGAAGTGTGTATGTCCTCTTGAGGTAGGCTCCCAGTAGCTGTTGCAGCTTGGTTTGTTTAAACAGTGGAATCTGGAAGTCCTCTGAAAAATATGCCACTTTTTTTTTTTTTAATGTTTATTTATTTGAGAGAGAGTACACACACATATGTGTGCAAGCAAGGGAAGGGCAAAGAGAATTCCAAGCAGGCTCCATTGTCAGCACAGAACCCAATATGGGGCTTGATCTTGCAAACCACGAGATAATGACCTGAGCCAAGATCAATAATTGGATGCTTCAGGGCATCTGGGTGGCTCAGTCAGTTATGGGGCCCACTTTGTCTCAGGTCATGAACTGCATATTTGAGCCCCATGTCAGGCTCTCTGCTGTCAGCACAGAGTTCACTTAAAATCCGTTCTTTTCCTCTCTGCCTCTCCTCTGCTTGTGCTCACTCTCAAAAATAAATAAACATAAAAAAAAAAAAAAGAGTTGCATGTTTAACCAAATGAGCCATGTAGGAATCCCTGAAAAATGAGCTCCCTTCAGAACTGCTGCCTACCCTATGTATGAAGTATGAGTACAGATGTTTCTACCACCAGTCCCGACTTCCTACCTCCCTCTCACTTGTCAATACAACCTTTTCTGCTGTATATTCTCACAATAAACTCTGCTACTTATCACCTGCAACCATTCTTAACGATCAGATATGACTAGAAACAGTGAAACAAGTATTCCATCTCCCTCCCAGCCCACCATGTGAAGGAATGGGGCTGTCTCTCCTTATTCCTGGGTCTTAGTTTTCTTTCACAGCCGTCCACAATATTTATTTTAACCTGATTTTATTTACAGATTCACGTTTATTTTATCCAAATACTGACAAAGATTTATGTAAAAAGATGTTTCTTAGTTTATACAGCTATTAAAAATAAAATGAAAGCCTAAATTATTAATGTCTAGTTTCTGCTAGAAAGAAATCCCACTCAGCTATTAAAATGTTTTCAAGGGGCGCCTGGGTGGCTCAGTTGGTTGAGCATCCAACTTCGGCTCAGGTCATGATCTCACAGTTTTGTGAATTCAAGCCCTGCTCTCTGTGCTGTCAGCACAGAGCCTGCTTTGGATCCTCCGTCCTCCCCTCTCTCTGCCCCTACCCTGCTTGTGCTCTCTCTTTCTCTCAAAAATAAACATTAAAAAAATGTTTTGAAAGGATTTTACATGACATGGAAAAGTATGTTATCCTGTTACGTGAAAATGCAGGAGACTGTATCTACAGTATGATCTCAAAAGTTACATATACCTAGAAATACAACAAAATGTGCCAGATCCTTAGGAAATTCCACATTTGCAGACCTGCTAATAACGGTTATCTACAGATGCTGGGATTGCATATGTATTCCCTCTACTTATCTCTACTTTCTAAATTTCCTACAATATACACATTATTTTTATAATCAGAAGAAAATTAACCTTTAAGAACAACAATGTCATTTAAAGACACTTCTGATCAAGAACAGGATCCACATACTTTCTCAAAATGCCTACTTCCTAGAAGCAAGGGAAAGGATCAAATGAATGACACAGTAAGAGCACTGAATACCTGAGAGAAGGTAAAGGTGATCCTCAGAAAACTTAGGAAAACTACATAGAAGGCAAAGGCTTTCAACATTTCGATATGTAAAATATTCAGCTCCACAAAAGGCCTAAATTTGTTCAGAGCAGTACTAAAGTGACCACCAGCTGTATCAAAGGGCCTCTCCTTATGCCTCACAAATGAATACGTCCAGTCTAAGAGCTGGCTTCACAGGGTCCATGCCTACTTAAAGTAAAGAAGATTAAGGGGCACCTGAGTGGCTCATTTAGTCAAGTCTCCGACTTCAGCTCAGGTCATAATCTCAAAATTCATGGGATTGAGCCCCAGCTCCAGGATGACAGCTCAGAGCCTGGAGCCTGCTCTGGATTCCGTGTCTCCCTCAATCTCTCTCTGCCCCTCCCCCATTCACAGTCCATCTCTCTCAAAAATAAATGTTAAAAAAAATTAAAGTAAAAAAGATTAATATAACATACCTATAGAACTCCTCTTGAATGGTGGTAGAAAGCTGTTGGTTAAATTGCTCCAGGTCCACAAAACTCACAACCAATGTGTTTCTCTCGGGACGAATGAGCTCCTCTGCTAACTGCAAGTACTTAATTTCTCCGTCACTGTTCTGGAACCTGCAGATATAGGCAAGTCCGATTAAACTAAAGAATTAGGCAGTAAAAAAAATCTAAATGCCTGAAAAGTCAGTGCATTGGTTAAAAAGATCATCAGCTTTAGGGTCAGACAGGCTTATTTAACTGCATAACTTGGGGCAAGTTACTTATCCCCCACCTTTTTGAAAAGAAAAACATCAGGACACCGTTTTATCTCATAAGATTACTATTAAGTTTAAATGACAGAAAGCCTGTAAAATGCTTCACATAGAGCCCAGAACACAGAAAAACTAGGCCTTCAAGTTTTAAACTGCATTTCTCCATTTAATATTTTCTAATAAAAAATGCCAACTATTTTTTATTATTGTTATATATAATTAAGATTGGAAAATATTATATGAAGAAATGCAGTTTGAAATCAAAAATTTAGTTTCTGTAGGGAAAACTGATAGACTGGTTGTTGCTTTAAGAACATGAATAAAAATAAATACAGAAATGAGGTGCTTCATTGCTCAAGTTCTGAGAAAAACAGAAACACATACACACAAAATAAAGGATTACCACCATCATTTTTGCTTTTGTTCTTTTAACATCAATGGAGATTCATTTTGAACCAGAAATCAATTCCTTCTTCAAATACAGCATACTCTAGCTCTGTTAGGTATGTACTGAACATCTATCTGCAAAACATTACACCAGAAGTACTTAAAGATAAAAATGGCAGTGTTGTTCCTGCCCTAGGACTGACATGATCATAGGAAACCCTCCTACTAAAGAGGTAGCAAGACAATCGAAATGTCCATGACAAATTAGTAAAGAAAAAGTATCCACATACAACTACTCAGTCTTAAAAAGTAAGTTGTGCTATGTGTCAACATAGATGAACCCTGGGGACATTACACAAAATGAAATAAGCCAATCATAGAAAGATAAATACTGCATGATTCTACCTACATAAGGTAACTAAATAGTAAAATTCTTAGAATCAAACTGGAACGAGGGCGGCTGGCTGGCTCAGTTGGTAGAGCATATGACTCATGATCTCAGGATGGGGAGTTCAAGCTCCAGGTTGGGTACAGAGCTTACTTTAATTAATTAATTAAATAGTGGAATGATGGTTGCCAGAAGCTAGAGCAAGGGGGGAAAATGTAGTTACTAAGCAATAGTCAAGTGAATGACTATCAGTCAAGTGAGACTGAATACGCTTTAAGAGATCTACTGTATAACATTGTACTTACAGTAAATGAAACTGCACAGTTAAAAATTTGAGGGTAGATCTCATGTTAAGTGTTCCTCTAACAATAAAATAAAGGGAAAAAAGGAGATACAAAAAATGTGCTGTGAGACTATAAATAATTCTGCCCAAGAGGAACATCCAGAAAGGCTTCAAGCATTTAAAAGATGACATTGGAGAGGCACCTGGGTGACTCAGTTGGTTAAGCGTTGGACTTCGGCTCAGGTCATGATCTCATGGTTTGTGGGTTTGAGCCCCACACTGGGTTCTGTGCTGATGGTTCAGAACCTGGGGTCTACTTTGAATTCTGTGTCTCCCTCTCTCTCTGCCCCTCCCTCATCTGCTCACACTCTTTGTCTCTTGCTCTCTCATAAATAAATAAATGTTAAAAATAAACAAACAAGTAAATAAAAGATGACAATGGAATTCAGCCTTGAAAGATGTTTAGAATTTGAAAGAAAACAAAACAAATACATACACCAAAAAAACTCCAGTGGTGATTTGGCTATAGACTGGCTATAGATGTTTGCAAGTAAGTGGCAATGTCAGAAAAGGCAGAGGAATACAGATGATGACAGGTTGGCTGTGGAAGATGAAACTGGGAAGAGGGGCTGTAGAGAATTTGGGACTTTATTCCATTAACAAGGGCAAATCAAACTTGGAATTTTGAGGGGGGGTTAACATCCCCCAATCCTAACAGAGTGATTTATTTATCTTATTCATCATTATCCCCAGCATCTAGCTGTATGGTAAATTGCAAGGTAGTCAAAGGCAATCATATTCTTTATTAAAATGAAACATTAATTGAGGACCTTTGTAATGTGGTGTGGTGGCTAGGTGGGGTTAAGAATGGGATTTACATCCAAGACAAAGTGGATGACAGGTAAAGATACAGTAAGTTACATTACCAGAGATAATGGAAAATGGTACCTTAGGAGCATAAAGGAAGACAGGATTGGGTGCTGCCTCAAAGGTTTACAGAGTTTCACAAAGGAGGTGTGAGTCTTTAGGTGCCCTTTGAAAGATGAACAGCTGTCAGGCGGAGAATAACAATGCCAAAGACAGGGAATATAAATTCTGGTTTTAAATGTATCATAATTTTGAAAGACGGCAGAATTATTCACAATAAAAAAAGTGTGGCAACAACCCAAATGTCTATGGGTGGATGAATGGACAAAAAGTGGTATCTGCATACAGTGAAGTATTATTCAGCCTTAAAAAGAAATTCTGACACATGCTGTACATGTGGATGAACTTGTACATAACCCTGAAGACGTTATTATGGTAGGTGAAATAAGTTGGTCACAAATGGCCAAATACTGTATGACTCCAGTACACGAGGTAACTACAAGAGTGGAAGTCATGGTAAGTAGAAAGTGGCTGCCCCGGGCTGGGGTAGGGTCGGGGCAATGGGGGTTTGCTGTTTGGCGGCTGCAGTTTCAGTCTCAGAAGACCAGAGTTCTGTTGCTGGATGGTGGGGGCAGTTGCTTCACAAGGTGCATATACGTACTTTAATGACATTGAACTCTACACGTAAAAAAGGTTAAGTGGTAAGTTTTATGTATATTTTACAATTAAAAAATTTTTCGTAACATTCCAAAGTCCATCCTCTTAGGGAAAGAAGTTACACATCTGCACTAAGAAAAGTAACTGGCGGCGGTGGGAGGTTGTGAGAGGCCAGGAGCCTAGAAGGCCACTTAAGAGGGTGGGGGAGTGCGTATTGCGGGGGTACAGCGCAAGGAAAGGGGAGGGGAATATGCTCAGACGCTTTCAAGCAGGTCAGGGCTCACCTGAGCATCTGCCTACCCTCAGGGTTCACTCTACTGCCTTCATCTCCATAGGCTCCAAGGGCAGGCCGGGCCCAACACCAGGGGCCTGGCTGTCTGGCGCCATCAGGACTCTGCAGGGACCCCCACTCGGTCTTGCTACTACTTATGCTCCCCGAGCCTCCGTTTCCGCACAGGTAACCAGGGGCGACGGGATCACCAGCCTTACAGGTTGTGAGGACGCAAGGATGGGACCAAAGCGCTGCGCAGACCCAGGGCACTGGCAGAGTCTGAGGAAGGGCTCGAGATGGATTTTACTCCTTGCGGCGACCTGACTAAGCTCCGAGGGGGGAGTAGGACGCTCTGCAAGACGCGCGACCCCTCGGTTCCCCCCAACCACGCGCCGGCCCCAGGGCCCAGCCCGGCCCCGGGAGCCGCGAGTCGGCTGGCTCCCGGGCTCCGGAAGCGGGGAGGGGCAGCTCGGGGAAGTTCCGCGAGGAAGGGGCGCCCTCCGACTTACTCCTCCAAGAAATCCAGGAACAGTTTCTGGCACTTCTCGGCCACCTCATCGCGGACTTCCAGGTGCTGGCTGCCGGCACNTGGCTGCTTAGTGCTGAGGGGCCGCCGCCGCCACGCTCTACCGCCACCAGACGCTTCACCACAGACGCTACCACTTTGCGCGCGCCGCCGCCGCTACCGCCCGCCCCCTCGCTCCACCGGGATGGCCGGAACCAATGGTGGCGCAGGAACTTGCGGATTTCGCGCCAAACCTGCCCAATGAGCGTGGCTTCTCTCTTAGCCCCGCCCACGGAGCCCCGATTTCGCGCCAAATGCAAAGACCTGGAGGAAGCCAGCGGGTTCTGCCTTTGCGCCTGCGTAGTGTGGTCTTGTCCCCGGCAATTTGGTTTCGGGAACAGGTTTACGGATCGGATCTGTGTTCCGCTGGTTTTTCAAATGTTCTTCAGATCATTTTACTGATACTAATTGAGCAGTAGACACAAGGCTCTATGGAAGAGAAAAATGAGTAAGATTCAGACCTACTTGAGCCGTGTAATTGGAGGAAATAAAAACTATTCAAGAGCCCAAAGAGATACAGAAGTAGTACCAGGGAGGGAGTTTGGCAGAGTTACTGTGGTTAGTGCCCGGGGAAAACTAGGGAATGTTTGACACTGTTGATTAATTCCTCTCTAAACGCACCTGTTGGTTAGCCTCCTCCTGTTTTTCTTTACTCCCACTCCCTCTTTGGCCATTTTTACCCAACTTCCTTCCATTTGCTTTTCTTCCATCTCTTTGGCCGTTCTTGGTTAGCCTTCTTTGTTGGTGCCTCTTCTTCAGTGAGTTCCTGAAATGGTCTGGTCCAAGAGCCTTCATTTCTCCTAAAGCTCTGTTGGGCAACCCTCTTCACTCCTGTTGTGGGATTGTTGAGCAAGCCCCATCAAGAAGGAATTCTTGAAAGATTTTGCAGTGCAACTTAATTTTATTTAAGTAGCAGGGAACAGGACCTGTGGATAGAAACACCTGCACCTTTGCTGTATGAAAGCTGGTGGTTATATAGTGTTCAAGGGGGAGGGGACATGCAGGGAGTATTAGATCATAACCGTTTTCTTCGAATTTCTATTTGTAAAACTGCTTTTGCAAGATTTCTCTGGGCTTATCATTCAGCTTGATATTAACTATCAGTGGTATACATAGGCAGTCATGAAGCCCTTAAAAAATGTAGCAACCAGCAAGTATTTGATCCTTATCAGAACTATACAGGCTATATAAGTCAGCCTTCTAGACTAAAGGTGAACTTTTTTCTGCTTCTATCCCTCATCATCATGGCTTCTGGGTGCTGATGACTTCTACCTTGTGTATCACAACTGGGACTCTTGGGCCTATCTAAGAGATTAAGAGAAGCCTGGACCATTTCCTTTATGAGGTTTCCATGCTTGGAAAATGTTTTTAGTGCCAAACAGGGTGACAGAAGTTATAGTGATTACTTTAACTCCAACCCTCCACATGCACACACATACATTCTTCACATACAAGGTTTAACAAAACTACTCATTGCTGATGTACTGCAGTGGATCAGAGATTGTATGTATTATCTCATTTAAAGGGGTTGGAAACCATTGTGGCCCTGTATCCCTCAGCTTTCACAAGCTCCAGATTCTGGACATCACCCCTTGTAAACATTTTAGGAGCCACAGATTCAGTGTTCTATGGGACAATTATAACCCTCATGCACTAAGAATGGATTCAGGAGACAACTAGGACCAGTTTGCTGACCTAGATCTGTCTCTTTCTCTCCAAAGTTCTCATCTTTCTTTCCCATTTTTCCTTTCTGCCCTTCTCTTTCTCTTCTATCCTCAGCGTTAGTTTCTCAAAACTTTAGTCTTATGTACAGAAGGAAAAGAAGCACGGAAGAAGTGCAGAGCTCCAGGCTAATTTGGAGCTAGGCTCACTGAGAGAATTGGTATTTCCTCTTCTCAGCCCTCCACACCTCACAGATCCTCCCTTCCTCCATCAGACATGCACCTTTGGCCCGGAATGGTAGTTCAAGTCTCCAGGTGAGGGTTGTGGGGATACCTTCCATAGCTGGAAGAGGGTATGGGTTATAAAACATCTCTGTGCCATATCTCAGAGAGTTGTATGCCCATGTATGTGTGCTTAGGCCTAAGACTGCTATCGTAAGAAAGGCATGCTTGCAAAGTTGGCCTAAGGCTAGCATTTGGGAACTTGACTGGTAGAAGTTTCCTACACTGATAAGACACTTTCCCTAAATGATAAGGATGACTCGCTGTGCCTAAAATGTCTGTACAAACAATTTGGTTTACGCTGAATTTGTTCTAAGAAACTGGAATCTTGACATGTGCTAGGTAGAGGGTGCCTGTGTGACCAGCTCCCAGTAAAAACTCTGAGCTTCTTTAATGAGCTTCCCTGGTAGACAGTGTAACATGCACTGTTACCATTTGATGCTGGGGCAGAATTAAACACATTCTCTATGACTCCACAGGAAGATGACTCTGGGGTGCTTGTGTTTGGTCTCCTTTGGACTGCTCCATGTCCCTTTTCTCTTTACTGATTTTATTTTCTATCCTTTTGCTGTAATAAATGGTAGCTGTGAGTATAGTCATATGCTGAGCCCTGTGAGCCTTCCTAGCAAATTATCAAAACGGAGGATGCTTTTGTGGACCCCCAATACAATATACATATCTATTTTTGCCTTCTCGTAAAAGAGAATTTTAAACAGACACAAGTGTAGACAGAATAGTATAATGAACTTCCACTATAAGCTGCAATATCCATCAACATGTGGCTATTCCTGGTCCAACCACACACCTCTCTGCTTTTCCTTCTCCATTATTACTACTGTATTTTTAAAAATTCCATTTTAGAATGGTCTCAGATTTACTAAAAATTGCAAAATATAGTAACAGGTTCTTATATATTCCACGCCCATTTTTTCCCTGTTGGTAACATCTTACTTTAATACATTTATCACAATTAAAGAACCAACTTTGGCACAGTACTAGTAACTAAGCTCCATACTTTATTTGGATTTTGCTAGTTTCCCCCAATGTCCTTTTTCTCTTCTGGGATTCCATTCAGAATACCACATTACATGGAGTTATCATGTCTCCTTAGTCTCCTTTCATCTGTGACAATTTCTTAAACTCTCCTTGTTTTTTTTTTTTTTAAATTTTTAGTCTTTATTTTTGAGAGAGAGAGAGACACAGAATCTGAAGCAGGCTCCAGGCTCTGAGCTCTCATCACAGAGCCCAACATGGGGCTTGAACTCACAAACTTTGAGATCATGACCCAAGCTGAAGTCGGACGCTTAACTGACTGAGCCACCCAGGTGCCCAAACTTTCTTTGGTTTTGATGACATTGATAGTTTTGAGTTATACTGCTCAGATATTTTGCAAAACATCCCTCAATTGGGATTTGTCTGATACTTTTGGTATGGTTAAACTGTCACTATGGGTTTTGGGAAGAAGACCACAGAGGTAAAGTATGGTTCTCACCACACTTTTTATAATTTTGCAAATCCTAGGTATAGTATCATTTCAGACGTAGATATTTCAGAATGAATCTCTAAAAGATACCAGCTATTGGAATATTATTGAGTAATAAAAAAGAATGAGATCTTGCCATTTGTGACAACATGAATAGACCAGAGGGTATTATGTGAAGTGAAATAAGTCAGGTAAAGACAAATACCAGATCGTTTCACTTAAATGTGCAATCTAAAAAACAAAACAAATGAACAAACAGAAATAGAATAATAAATAACAAAGAACTGATGATTGTCAGTGGGGAAGGAGGTAGGGGGATGGGTGAAACAGGTGAAGGGGATCAAGAGATACAAACTACCAGTTATAAATAATTCATGGAGATGAGAGTACAACATAGGAAATATAGTCAATAAGATGGTAATAACAGATGGTGACAAATGATGACTGTACTTAATGGTGGTGAGCACTGAGTAATGTATAATATTGTTGAATCACTATGTTGTACACTTGAAACTAATATAACATTGTATGTCAACTATATTTCAATAAAAAAGGTCTATTTTTCCCGAGACATATCTTTGGCTTGGAAGGAACTTTCCTTCAAACAGCTGTAGCAGAACAGATTAATGATGCTAATTCTTTTAAATCTAACTGTAATATTTTACTGGATTACCAACACTTCAACTTACTATGAATAAAACTAGCAGATTAAATTTTTATGTGATTTATTTTAGCTGATGTGTGATGTTCAATAAGATATTTATCAAACATTATGAAAATATCAAACATAAATTTTCTTCCAAACATCGTCAATCCCCGTCTTATAAAATAATGTAATATATCCAGGGGCACCTGGGTGGCTCAGTCGGTTAAGCATCTGACTTCAGCTCAGGTCATGATCTCACCGTTCATGGGTTCAACCCCCCGCTTTGGGCTCTGTACTGACAGCTCAGAGCCTGGAGCCTGCTTCGGATTCTGTGTCTCCCTCTTTCTCTGTCCCTCCCCAACTTGAGCATGTGCTCTCTCTCTTTCTTTCTCTCAAAAATAAACATTAAAAATTTATTTAAAAATATGTAATNAAAAAAATTTAAAAAAAATAAAAAAAATATGTAATATATCCTACCTCTTACTAATAAAATATAAAAAATTTATGCTAGTTACTGACCAATGAGGTTTTAGCAGTACTTGATGAAATGCCTTTTTAGTCATTTGCCTTTCTCTTTAGTTACTTATATATGAGACGTTTGATCATTTTGTCTGTCAAAAGTAGCACTGAGTGCAGTGTGAATGATGGCAGCTTTAACCTTTTTTTATGTCATACTTATTTAATTTTTCCCAAAAGCTAAAAACCAGAATTATACACACAGAGAGTTACTGAAAAAATATTTAAAACTCTGATCATACTTCTCATTTCATAATTTACTTAAACTATACCTTACATTATATTGTTATAAATTAAAAGAATGAGAAACTACATACAAATTTACTATTGTTTTTATAGCTTTTATAAAAATGGGTATGTTAGTCACATTTTATCTGTGTTATTTTAATATTGATTTGACTGCTTTTAATCATCAGTTTTATAAATTATATTATGTATTTTGTCTCCCAGTGGTTTTTAGACTGTTTCTTGAAACAAGTATTAACATGTCTGAATTGAAAAATGAAGTTGTATTTTTTTCTAACAAACAGTAAGTATGATTAAGCTGATTTATATATTTTTTACTTTTTTATTAATTTTTTAAGTATTTTATTTTGAAAGAGAGATACAGAGCGTGAGCAGGGGAGGGGCAGAGAGAGAGGGAGACACAGAATCTGAAGCAGGCTTCAGGCTCTGAGCTGTCAGCACAGAGCCCAACATGGGGCTCAAACTCACAGACCATGAGATCATGACCCGAGCCAAAGTCGGATGTCTAACCAACTGAGCCACCCAGGTGCCCCAGAGTAAGCTGATGTAAAATGAGTATGGGCTTTGCTTAGTAGGTTAAATGGTGAACATTTCCCAGACTTTGAATGACCTAAATCTTCAGCTCCAAGATTTTGATGAAAAAATATTTTTAAAAGATTATAAAATGAAAGAACTTCATTAAAAAATAAATACACACATATATGCCTATCTTAAAGATACATACTGGACTATTTACAAAAGAGATTATATGATGTCAGAAATTTGTCCCCTAATAATTTGGCATCAGGAGAGATGGACAGTGGGCTTTTCAGTCCAAGATTGGACTAGGTGGTGGATACATGTAGGTGTATGGAGCTGAACTGTCATATGCCTGAATAGCTGATTCGAGCAACAAGCCCAAAATGAAAGCCTTAAATCCTTCACTGCTTTTAGCAAGATGCTAAAAATGGAGAAAGCAAAGAATTTTCTGTTGCATTTCTCCCACGGACTGATGAGTGGTGAAGGGTCAGGTGGATCAGTGCAGATGTGGGTGTCATCTCACTGTCGAGGGAGCCTTGAACAAAAGGCTATCGTGGTTTTATTGACACTGAGGTGGAGAGTTGTACTGAGGCGGTGTGGGAAAAAAATGTCTTCAAGTTTTCCCCCTCCCCTCTTCTATAAGGAGGTCTCAACAGACCTGAAGAAGACTTCTGTCCAAGGCTTCAGATGGAAAAAACCTAAGAATGAAGTTTAAGAATGTAAATATATGAAGAGTATGACCAGCCAAAGGGGTCTGAGTCCTTGACTGCATCTCACTTCCAAGGTTGTGATTCATTCGCTGTGTACCAATTTGGTGTGGGGAGGGCACTTTTCCTCTATGAGACTTTCCAGGTAAAGCCTTTGTAATTACCTATGGCCAGGTCTGCAAGATCACACATAAATTTATTTATTATTATTATTTAAAATGTTTTATTTATTTCTGAGAGAGAGAGAGAGAGAGAGAGAGAGAGAGAGAGAGAATGAGCAGGGGAAGGTCAGAGAGAGAGAGAGAATCTGGATAAACAGAATCTGAAACAGGCTCCAGGCTCTGAGCTGTCAGCACAGAGTCGATGCGGGGCTTGAACCCAAGAACTGTGAAATCATGACCTGAGCTGAAGTCGGACACTTAACTGACTGAGCCACCCAGGTACCCCAAGATCACACATAAATTTTTAACCCGGAGTTGAACTCCTCAGTCAGTAGACCCCATGGTATTGTGCCTACTGCTGTGCTATAAAGTGGGACTCTTAGTATGAGTTGTAATATGGGATTCCGTGTTGGTAGATCAAAATTTGTAAGCTGCTGGATACTGCTACTAGATGATGCTTTATGAAAAGGAAAGGAAAAGGAAATGAAGGGGAGGGGAAGAGAGAGAAAGGAAGGGAAAGGAAGGGAAGGGGAGGGGAAGAGAGAGAAGGGAAGGGAAAGGAAGGGAAGGGAAGCCATATCTTAAGTATGTGTTGAGTCAAGTCAAGGTGAATTGCTGCCATTTCTAGGGTGGAAGTTCACCATTTCAACATGGTGAAAAATGAATAATTGGTTTCCTCAAGAGACGGTGTCATACTGGGGCTCAGCACTGATTTCTGTCACTGACAGATATGACATTTGGCAGTGAGAGTAATTAGATCAGATTTGATGTGTGGAAACTCACACTGGGCCAACATACGCTATCTCTGTCACCTGGCTACTCTTGTAGCCATGTAGTCATGTAGTGGCTGATGACACAGGCTGGCTGACATCAATTGGTCCAGTCACTCTGTGTACCAATGCCTCTTCCATGGTGGTTTTTCTCTGGTGGGCATTAACTTGTGATATTAAGATCTTTACATTTTGTGCATATGCCTTTTTTAAAAAATAGTTTATTGTCAAGTTGGTTTCCATATAACACTCAGTGCTCATCCCCACAAGTGCCCTCCTCCATGCCTATCACCCCCTTCCCCTCCCCTCTATACCCAGCAGTCCTCAGTTTGTTCTCAACAGCATATGCCTTTTCTATAAGTCTCCTTATTCCCAATTTCCAATCTTCCTCTTTCCAGGCCTCTGACTAATCAGTGTAGCCATTTCCTTTGCCTGTAAATGAATGCATAGCTTTACCTAGGACCACTTCTCTTTCTAGAGAAAACAGATAGCCAGAGGCACTGTCCACTGGGAGGATCTCAAATCTTTCAAGTCCGCCCTTGAGCGGTAGTAGTGTACAACAGTAGTCACTTGCCAAGGCAGCCCAACCATTAACCAAGATGCTCCTTTTCCTCCTCTGCCAACTGGTCTTAAGAATCTTCTTTCCCCCTCTACCCCATATACGTGGTCATAAGTTTGAGCTGAGGAGCAATGAAACAACAGTAGTGATGACAAGGGACTTTGGGAGTCCTGATTATCTAACTTACTTGGACCTTTTTCAATTCATGCCCAATCCCAGATGTGCCAACCATTATCTTATGATGGATTGCTTTTGACCCTTATAATTTGATGGATCTGACAGAATCTAGAACATAATGGGAAGGTCTAGCCACATGTCAACTGATGTCCTATAGCCAGGTGCTCTAGCTCCACCAGGGCCCTGTAACAAGCCAGGGGCTATTTACTGAATGGTGGTGTATGGTTTTCTGCAGCAGATGGCATAGCATTGCTCTGGAAAGCTATGGGGATTATAGCTTATTGAGACCTCCTATTGAGACCTCCTATAAAATCTCCTTGGCAGGTTTCCCCACCACTGATACCATTAGAACCATAGATTCTGCTGCTTGAACCACAGCCTGGACCTAGTGAAGAGCCTTCTCCTGTTGTAAGCACTGCTCACACATGATGGCATTCCATGTAGATGGGCCAGAACAGTATTCTGTGAAGTAGTCTGTTAAGAGTTATTAGTCCCCCACCCCCCCCCAAGAGTTATTAGTTCCATATATTCTGGACTTGGAAAGTAAAAGTAAACTAGGATATTATTATTACTATCACTAGTATTATTACACTTTTTGAATGTCTTATAAAAAGTGGGGCAATCACAAAAATGTTATGGAGGAAACCTCTCATTAATCCATAGTTATGAATATAGCACAGTGCCTTCTGCAAGTATTGCTGGAGTAACTGTCAGGGCAAAAGGAAGGAGTCCCAGGGAAGAGATCTTTTAGGATGCTCTTCAATGATAGGTTTCTTTAAAAACATTCAAAAGGGGAACCTGGCTGGCTCAGTTGGTTGGGCATCCAATTTCAGCCAGGTCATGATCTCGCAGTTTGTGAGTTCGAGCCCCACATTGGGCTCTGTGCTGACAGCTCGCAGCCTGGAGCCTGCTTCAGATTCTGTGTCTCCCTCTCTCTCTGCCCCTCTTCTGCTCGTGCTGTGTCTGTGTCTCTCTCTATGAAATAAACATTAAAAAGAAATAAAAAATAAAAACATTCAAGAAATGATTTTCTTTCCTATCACTTTAAAATAAAAACCAAAAACTCCCACAAAAAACCAGAACCTTTAGTATTTTAAATGATAAAGTCACACGCGCATTTTCAAAATCCATTTAGTAAATATATATTTAGCCTCACCATGTCTCCTTGCCTTGTTATGGCAAAAAGAAAACAAAAGAATTTTGAAATTAGTATTTTAGTGCTTCTGGGAAATTCAGTTAGGTCTGGTCCTGAAGGAAATATTAAGTTAGATTTGTGGAGGCCTTGACTAATACCCAGTTAGAACAGCAAAAGAGCTGTGTGTGCATGTCAATAGTTTTCCTGCAAATAGGAAATGTTAACTATCCCAAACTGGATCCAGTGACAACCCAGATGCAGGAGTGTGTTACTGCATAAAGCATGTTTTGAGTTACTTGTTTAAAGAGCACTGATACAAAGATATGCTGCCTGAATATGTTAAAGAGTAGAGTACAGGCATACCGTCATTTTATTGTGCTTTGTGTTATTGTGCTTCACATATACTACATTATTTACTAATTGAAGGCAGCCCTGAGTTAAGCAAGTCTATTGGTGCCGTTTTTTTCAACAGCATTTGCTCACTTCATGTCTCTGTGTCACATTTTAGTAATTCTCACACTATTTCAACCTTTCTCATTATTGTTATATTTGTGGTGGTGACCTGTGATCAGTGATCTCTGATGTTATAATTGTAATTGTTTAGTGGCACCACAAACCATGTCCATAACATGGTGAACTTCATCAGCAAATGTGTGTGTTCTGACTGTTCCATCTACCAACAATTCCCCCATCTCTCTCCCTCTCCTTGGGCCTCCCCATTCCTTGAAACACAACAATATTGAAATTAGGCCAATTAATAACCCTACAATGGCATCCAAGTGTTCAAGTGAAAGGAAGAGTCACACATCTCTCACTCTAAATCCAATTCTAGGAATGATTAAGCTTAGTGAGGATGGCATGTTAAAAGCGGAGACGGGCTGAAAGTTGGGCCTCTTGTGCCAAAGAATTAGTCAAGTTGTTAACGTGAAGGAAAAGTTCTTGAAAGAAATTAAAAGTGCTACTCCAGTGAACAATACCTAAATGATAAGCAACTGAAACAGCCTTATTGCTGATATGGATAAAGTTTCAGTGGTCTGGATAGAGCAAAGCAACCACAATGCTTTCTTAACCAAGGCTTAAACCAGGGCAAGTTTCTACCTCTCTTTAATTCTTTTTTTCCCCCTAATGTATATTTATTTTTGAGAGCGGGGGTGACGAGGGGCACAGAGAGAGAGGGGATAGAGGATCTGAAGCAGGCTTTGCGCTGACTGGAGTGAGCCCAGTGTGGGGCTTGAACCCATGAACCGTGAGATTATGACCTGAGCTGCAGTCAGATGCTTAACAACTGAGCCACCCAAGTGCCTGCCCCTAGCTCTCTTCAATTCTGAGAGAGATGAGGAAGCTGCAAAAGAAAAATTGGAAGTATCAGAAGTTGGCTCATGAGGTGTAAGGAAAGAAGCCATCTGTGTAACATAAAAGTGCAAGGGGAAGAAGTGAGTACTGATGTAGAAGCTGCAGCAACTTATGAAGGACATCAACCTAAGGTAACTACTAAAGTTGACTACACTAAACAGATTTTCAATGTAGACAAAACAGTCTTCTATTGAAAGTAGACGCCATTTAGAACTTTCATAGCTAGAGAGAAGTCAATGCCTGGCTCCAAAGCTTGAAAGGACAGGCCGACTCTCTTTGTTAGCAGCTAATGCAGCTGGTGACATGAGGTTAAAGCCAATGCTCACTTACCATTCTGAATATCCTAGGGCCCTTAAACATTATGCTCAACCTACTTTTTCTGTGGCCTATAAACAACAAAGCCTGGATGAGAACATGTCTATTTACAACACAGTTTACTGACTTTTAAGGCTGCTGTTTGAGACCAACTGCTCAGATAAAAGAACGCTTTAAAATCATTACTGCTCAGTGACAACACACCTGGTCATCCAAGAGTGCTGATGGAGATGTGCAATGAGATAAATGTTTTCATGCCTGCTAACACAACATCCATTCTACAAACCATGGATCAGGAGTAATTCTGACTTTCAAAGTCTTATTGTTTAAGAAATACCTTTCATAAGACTATGGCTCCCATGGATACTGATTCCTCTGATGGATCTGGGCAAAGACAACTGAAAACCTGAAAAGGATTCATCATTCCCAGTTCCATTAACAACATTCATTATTCACGGGAAGTGGTCAAAATATCATCACAAACAGGACTTTGGAAGAAATTGATTTCAATGCTCATGGACGACTTTGAGAGGTTCAAACTTCACTGAAGGAAATAGCAGGAGAACTAGAATTAGAAGTGGAGCCTGAAAATGACTAAATTGCTGCTTTTTTTTTTCTTTCCAATACATCATAAGGAACACTGGCTAATGGTTCAGTTAGATCAACAAAGTTAATCTGGTGGGGAAATCTATATCATTAGCTGCAGAATTGCTTCTATCTTAAGATAAAAATTTAATGGATGAGGAGTTCCTTCTTATGGATGTAGTTTCTTGAGATGGAATCTACTCCTGGTGAAGGTTGTTGAAATAGCAAAAAGGACTTAGAATATTATGTTAATGTAGTTGGTAAAGCAGTGACAGGGTTTGAGAGGATTGACTCCAATTTTGAAAGAAGTTCTATTGTTGAGTAAAGTATTATCAAACAGTATTGCATGCTACAGAGAAATTGTTCATGAAGGAGTCAATTGTTGGAGCAACATTCATTGTTGTCTTATTTTAGGAAGTTGCCACAGCCACCCCAACCTTTAGCAACCACCACCCTGATCAGTCAGCAGGCATCAACATGGAGACAAGACCAGGCAGAAAGTTTACGACTGGCTGAAAGCTGGGATGATGGTTAGTTAGCACTTCTTAGCAACAAAGTGCTTTTTTTTTTGATTAGACAACAGAAATTTATTTCCCCACAAAACTGCAGTCTAGAAACCTGACATAGGGTGGCAGCAGGGTTAATGTCTTCTCAGGCTTCTCTCCTTGGCTTGTAGATGGGGATTTCCTTGTCTTCACATGGTCATTCTTCTGCGCCTGTATCTTTATCTCCTCTTCTTATAAAGGCACCCGTCACGCTGTGTAAGAGTCCATACTGATAACCTCATTTTAACTTCAGTATCTCTTTAAATATGCTATATCTAACTATAGTTACATCGTGAAGTACGGGGCAGGGCAGGGATCACAAAATCAACATATGAATTTTGGGTACACAATTCAGCCCATAACAAAGGTCTTGGGTCATAATGTAAATTAAGGGCCAAGCTGGAGAGTGAATATATACATATATATATTATTTACTTGCAATTATCCTTTTTGAGACACAGTAAGTTTGGGATGCAATGAAATCTGTTCACCCCTTTGTGCTGTGCTGGCAGAGCCCAATCCTTCTCTTGAACCACCCCTTAGAGTAAATACAACACCTAGGATTAGAGGTAATTAAACAAAAAAGGCACTTAATGCATAAACCAGTGGCACGCAATTCCTGTGTTGGTGACTCGGAAGCTGCAAAGATTTATCACAAACATCATGAGACCAACAATGACCCTAAGAGATTTAGTCTTTTACTGCAAGACAGCACCCAGAACACGGATCAGGTATTGTGGGTTAACACTGGGTCATATCCACACCCTTACTTAGAAGGGAATGAGGAGTTCCAGTGACCCATAACTTAGATCAGCAAATGAAAAAGCACAGAGGTCAGCATCCTTAAGCATGTTGGGTGGTGAGTGATGAACGTTATTGGGACCTGCCAGGTGGCAAAGGTGAAATGACTTATGATACAGAAACTGGCGATGACTTCAAGGTAGTAATGACTCCAGACACATCAGAAATTGTAATGCAGCTTCTCAATTTTTCCCAAATAGCTGAGAATGTTGACATTCAGGTGAACAAAGTTAAATAAAGGAGGTAGCTGCCTCATAAAATTCTTCTCTCCTCGCGTGATTACACTGTGCCATTTTTTTAAAAAATATTTTTATTTATTTTTAGGAGAAAGAGAGAGAGACAGAGTGAGCAGGGGAGGGTCAGAGAGAGAGGGAGACACAGACTTTGAAATAGGCTCCAGGCTCTGAGCTGGCAGTCAGCACAGAGCCCGACGTGGGGCTCGAACCCACGAACCGCGAGATCATGACCTAAGCGAAAGTCGGACGCTTAACCGACTAAGCCACCCAGGTGCCCCTATACTCTGCTATTTTAAACATTTTCTGCAGTGTGAACTCTCAAGTGTGGAATGAAGGCAGATGGCTGGCTAAAGGAATTGTGTCACTCAGCTCACTCATGAGGGCTTACTCTAGTGTGAATTCTGATTTTAATGAAACTGTATCTTTGGCCAAAGGATTACTCATGTTCTTTTTTTTTTTTTTCTTTAAATGCTATTCAGTATTGAGTTCAACATTTTCTTTTTTTTTTAATATTTTTATTTATTTCTAGGAGAGAGAGAGAGAGAGACAGCATGAGCAGGGGAGGGTCAGAGAGACAGGGAGACACAGACTCTGAAATAGGCTCCAGGCTCTGAGCTGGCAGTCAGCACAGAGCCCGACGCGGGTCTTGAACCCACGAACTGCGAGATCATGACCTAAGCGAAAGTCGGACGCTTAACCGACTAAGCCACCCAGGTGCCCCGGATTACTCATGTTCTTTACTTTTGTCTTATCTCAGGATGCACTAACAACTTATCATGGACTAGATAGCTTGTAAACAACAGAAATTTATTTCTGGAGGTGGCTATCTGACATAACAGTCCCTAAGGGGTCTGGTTCTATGTCTGGTGAGGACCAGCTTCTTGATTTATAGATGATCTTCTCAAGGGGTCTTCATATGATCTATAGAGGAGGCAAGTTCTCTCATAACTCTTCTGAGGACAATAATTCCATTCATGAGGGCTTCACACTTGTGACCCATTCTAATTCAAATTACCTCCCAAAGACCTCACCTGATAATCCTATTGTGTTAGAGGATAGGAATTCAACACATGAATTTTAGTGAACATAAACATTCATTTCATAATCTCACTCATAAGGACTTGATCTACTGTGTACCTTCTGTTGTTGAATGAGCCTGGAGCTTTGGCTGAAAGATTTCCCACATTCACAGCACTCCTAAGGCCTTTGTCCAGCCTGAACTCTACAACGATAACTAAGGGCAGTATGACTGACAAAAGATTTCCCACATTCACTGCACTCATAAGGCCTTTCTCCTGGCTGAATTCTCCGGTGTTGAACAAATGTTGCTTTCCACTTAAAAGATTTCCCACATTCATGACACTTAAAAAGCTGTTCACCTGGGTGAAAGTTTACATGTACATTGAGGCTATTTTTTCAGATAAAGGGCTTTCCACAATCATTGCACTCATAAGGCCAACAAAGTACTTTTAAATGAAGGGATGCACATTGTTTTAGATGTAACACTGTTGTACACCTAACAGGCTACAGTATAGTGTAAACATTAATATGCACTGAAAAGCCAAAATGATTCATTTGACTCGCTTTATTGAGATATTTACTTTATTGTGGTGGCCTGGAACTGATGCACAGTATCTCTAAGGTGTGTCAGGGGTTAATTTGAAAACTATTTCTACAGAGTTGACTAAATTAGAAAACTGGATAACTGGGGTGCCTGGGTGGCTCAGTCAGTTAAGCGTCTGACTTCGGCTCGGGTCATGATCTCATGGTTTGTGGATTTGAGCCCCACGTCGTGCTCTGTGCTGACAGCTAGCTCAGAGCCTGGAGCCTGCTTCAGATTCTAGATCTCCCTCTCTCTCTGACCCTCCTCTGCTCATGCTGTCTTTCTCTCTCTCAGAAATAAATACAACATTAAAAAAAGAAAAAAAAACTGGGTAACTACTCTGAAGCCGAAAAAAATCCATCAATATATATATAGATTTTTTAAAGTTTATTTAAGACCGAGAGAGAGAAAGAGAAAGAGAGAGCGAGAGAGAGTATGAGCAGGGGAGGAGCAAAGAGAGAGGGAGAGAGAGAGAGAATTTCAAGTAGGCTCCGTACTGTCAGTGCAGAGCCCAGTGCAGGAATTGAACTCAGGAATGGTGAAATCATGATCTGAGCTGAAACCAAGAGTTGGATGCTTAATTGACTGAGCCACCCAGGTGCCCCCTACTTGCTTTTTTAAAATGTTTATTTTTCTGAGAGTGCAAGTGGGGGAGGGGCAGAGAGAGGGGAACAGAGGATCTGAAGTGGGCTTTGCACTGACAATAGTGAGCCCAATGTGGGGCTCGTACTCAATGAAACTTGAGATCACGACCTGAGCTGAAGTTGGATGCTCAACCAACTGAGCCACCCAGGGGCCCTACCCATTGGGTAGGTATACATTTTTATATAGGTAGGTATATTTTTTTATACTTTAAAAGCAGATAGGGAAAAGGCAAAAGGTTAAAAATGACGTTACCATTTATATCTTTTCAGACCTCTGTCAGTGCGTGCACATATTTGGATATGTACCTATAATCTTCCATACACAGTGTGACATGGCATCTAGGTTAGGTCCTGGTGGGAAACATGGCACACTCAGGAGTGGTATGCTGGAAGACAGCTTTGTGACATGGTCACAAGCAAAGGTTTGGGAAGTTTAAAGAAAACAGAAAGGGATGGTGATGCATCCTGGAATCAGCAACTATAGGAAGTTATTGTGGCCTCTGGGCCTGAAGGGGTAAAGAGAGAGCACTAACTGGAACTTGAGAAGCTGTGGCTGTACAGAAGGCGCTGTGATCTGCTCAGTGCAAGCTGTGGCCTTCAGGACTGGAAAGCACCCATGGCCAAAATGTGGCCCAGCAGAGAAGGAAAATAAATATCCTGCCCTTTCTCTTCTCCTTCCTTCTAATCTCCCTTTGGTGACTTCCGAAGGCCAAACCCAACTAGAAGCCTTTGAGAAGGGTACCTGGTTGATGCAGCCCAGAGAAGCTGGCCTCCCAGGGCACAGAGCATGAGTGGAGAAGGGAAGAGAGTGAGAGAAGGGGAAAATAGAGAATGCCCAGCTTACATAAAGAGATTTAAATAACAATGAATATATATATATGTAGTCCTAGCTTGGCATGGTTCTGATACATACAGCTTTCAGGTACCACTGTTTGGTTAAATTAGACCTGACTTCTAACAATTGGTTCAAATTCCAGTTATCATGGTATATTAACATGGTAATTCCAGTTATCATGGTGAGTAACTGCATAAAATACAAACTTTACTGCTAGCTCTCCAGTCCACATATCACTCCACAAATAACAGATATTCATCATGGTCAGTGACCGATCATATCACTTCTTGCAAAGTCTGTCAGTGATTGGTCACTGCACACATTATTCAGTTCATATAGACAACGAAGTATGTAGTTGTGTTTCCTCCTTGTCTCCACCTAATGAACTCATGTGACATTTTACAAAGACAGATTATTGAAAGAGGAATTGGCCAAGAAAGATGAAAGTAATGCAAAGAAACAAAGAACTCTGTAAGTGAAATCTGAATCGAATGTACATGGAGTTATGGAAAAAACAGCTGGCTGGGGGTGCGTGGGTGGCTCAGTTGGTTAAGTGTTTGGCTTCAGCTCAGGTCATGTTTGTGAGCTCAAACCCCTTGTTGGGCTCTGAGCTGACAGCCCAGAGCCTGCAGCCTGCTTCGGATTCGGTCTCCCTCGCTCTCTGCCCTTCCATCACTCACACTCTGTATCTCTCTCTAAACATCAAAAAAACAAAAAACCGCTGAAGAAACAATAGGAAGGAAGAGTAACAAGAATTTTAACTTACATTCTTAAAAGTTTATTTATTTTTGAGGGGTGCCTGGATGGCTCAGTCAGTTAAGCGTCTGACTCTTGACGTTGGCAACAGAGCTGCAGGTCAGGCTCTGTGCTGATGGCACAGAGACTGCTTGCAATTCTCTCTCTCCTTGTGCCCCTACCCTGCTCATGCTCTTTCTCTCTCACAAAAAAAAAAAAAAAAAGAAATGGAAAATTCTGCAATATTTTTTAATCTATATGAAATAGGCTATTAAGGAGCCCAAGCTTTCAGTTTTAAGAATGCTATCCACTTATATCCATCTGAACTTGTATCTTGATATGAATACATGTTGTGAATATATCAGCGTTCATTTGTTTTTAGGCATTTATAGAAAACAGTTGTATACTTTTTCTCTTCCCAAATTATAAATACCAAGAACCAATTACAAATTCAGACTGCCATGAAATTACACAAAGACAAATGTAACCAGCTTTAAAATTTTATTGAAATTCAATTTAGAAGTTAATAATTTAATATAGCATTATTTTGAATATTTTCTAACCAGTTCACCTGCTTTACATGATTTTTGGGCACAACTTTAAAGATTTGATACTTTCTGCTTAACTTTCCATGATATGTCAATTATACATTCATTAAAATCTCAGATAGTTCCCTAAAACTGTTCTTTTGTCAATGTCAGAATTTAAAAAAATAAGCTCAAATATTGAAAATTTAAGACATTAATATAGCCACTGTAATATAGAAAAGAAAAAAAAATACCTTATACAATCTGTTTAAAATTGTTAACATTTATTGTAATAATGCAATATGAATTTTTAACATAACCATATGAATTTTTCATTAAAATGTTCAACCATTTCCTACTGAAGCATGTCCAAAGTTATAAAAATCTTCTCCTTTAAAGTAACCTATACTGAATTAATCCAAAGTAACTGTGGCACTTTACATAAGACATTTACTCCACTGTATATTTTAAGTAGCTAAGGGAAAGCCTGATCAATAGCAGGTTACTGGAAAGAATAAAAACTGCATGGTTTTCTTCAAGGAGTGAGTCGTTTGGGATCACGGGGGAACATTGAGGTCTGGCGAACATTATGCAATCCCAAGAAAAGCATAGTGACTCGTTCCAATCCTAGGAAAAAAAAAACCCATTAATTCCTTTTCTGAAAACCTTTCAGTGTCTTACTTGATGAAACTGCCAACATAGTATCATTGATCAACAAAATACTTCTTTTATTTTGAGTTTATTTAAAATGAACGGTTTTGGGTCTGACACAGAAATGATGCTGTATGTGGGAAGGACTAAATGAGATATCCTTAAGTTGTGTGGATTCTGCTAAGTACAAAAATCTTGTAAATATCCAAAACTTATGATTTAAACAAACATAAAAAAGCCATTTTATAAGCCTATATTGTTTTTAAATGAGACCAGAATCTTAATTATGTAGCCCAGGCCATCAGTATAAGATGAGGGCCATAAACTTGTTCACAGAAGTTTATTAATGGAAGTACCAGAAATTTACTATAATTCAATAGCTGTGTAACATGGTGGTTCCTAGTATAAAAGACTCTAGGATACATTATTGTAAATGTTCTGAGTACAGAAAAGACCGATTTTGAAATGTGACTTAAATACTGTATTGCTGTCAAGAATTAAGACCGAGTACCACCTAAGAAACTGAGAACTAGCAAATGAAACTTTGTGTAATTTAGTTATTTCACCAAAGTTGTAGAAGACATGGATTATAGAAAGCAAAGAATATATTTATATAGCCATAATTTTTAATTTTAAAGGAAGGTATTTAACTTTTTAAAAAAAGTTTTTATTTAGGTAATCTCTATACCCAATGTGGGGCTGGAACTCATGACCCCAAGGTCTAGAGTCGCAGGCTCTTTCAACTGAGCCACCCAGGTGCCCCAAGAATGTATTTAACTTCTAAAACAGATATAAATAAGATAATTAACATCTTTTCAAATGTTTACTTATTTTTGAAAGAGAAAAGAGAGCACACGAGCAAGTGGGAGGGAGGCAAAGAGAGAGGAGAGAATCCCAAACAAGCTCCACGCTGTCAGTGCAGAGCTTGATGACGTCATGACTTGAGCTGAAATCAAGAGTCAGAGAGTAAACCAACTGAGCCACCAGGCACCTCTGAGAATTAATTTTTTTATTGCTATCCCTTACCAAAAAATCTGCAGAAGTAAATTTGAACTTTGTATTAAAGTAATCTAATACTAATCTAATACTCCCCACTATATCCCACTTTACCTTCAATCATTAATTACCAAAAAACAAGTATTTGACTTCCACTGTCAGTCACAAAAATATGTGAATTAAACAAAATGCACATTACTGCATACTTTGAGAGAAACAGTTGTGAATTTCCCATTAAAACTTAAATTCTAGGGGTGCATGGGTGGCTCAGTTGGTTAAACATCTGACTTCAGCTCAAGTCAAGATCTCATGGTTTATGAATTTGAGCCCTGTGTTAGGCTCTGTCCTGACAACTCAGAGCCTGGAGCCTGCTTCAATTCTGTGTCTCCCTCTTTCTCTGCCCCTCCCCTGCTCACACTCTGTCTCTCTTTCTCTCAAAAACAAATAAATCAAACAAACGGACAAAACTAAACTCTATATCCAATGTAGCACTGTAATAACAAAAGACTAGTATCAACCTACATGTCCATCAATAAGAAGCTGGTTAACAAAATTATGATGTACCCTTTCAAAGGGTTGATTCTATGTAGCATTAAAAAAATACTGAAAATGTCTTTAAGTACTGATAAGGAACAAATGAGAAAATACAGTAAGTGACAAATGCAAGGTATTGAATGATTTATATAGTATGCTATAATTTGTGTAAAAAAATATTTTTAAAAGTGTCTATTTTTGCATATGCAAAGATTATCTCTTTAAAGGTAAAAAGAAAACTAGAAACAATAGTTTCCTATAGGGCGGTGAATACATACTCTTCTATACCCTTTTAATTTGAAACATTTTAAAGTACTATATTACTTATTCACCAACCTCCCACCCCCCAACCAAAACAAACATCAAACAAAAATTTCAAGGAAACTATACATTCAGAATTCTTTTAAGAGTCTCTGATAGGGTCTTCTAGGGGGTGCCTGGGTAGCTCAGTTGGTTGAGATCTGACTTGATTTTGGCTCATGATCTCACAGTACTTGAGATGGAGCCCTGGGTTGGTCTCTGTGCTGACAGCATGGAGCCTGCTTGGGATTCTCCCTCCCTCCCTCTCTCTCTCTCTCTCAAAATAAATAAACATTAAAAAAGGTCTCTGATAGGGACATCCAAAAATTTAGCTAAATTTTAATTTATTCATTTATTTTTAAAAGATTTATTTTTTTTATAAGTTTATTCATTTTGAGAGAGAGAGAGAGAGAGAGAGAGAGCGAGTGTGTGCTCATGTGGGAAGGGGCAGAGAGAGAGGGCGAGAGAATCTCAAGAGAATCTGTCAGTGCAGAGCCTGACATGGGGCTCAAATTCAAGAACCATGAGATTGTGACCTGAACCAAAGTCAAGAGTCGAACACTTAACTGACTGAGCCATCCAGGTGCCCTGATTTCTTTATTTTTTAAAAAGTAATCTGTACACCCAGTGTTGGACTTGAACTCACAACCCTGAAATCAAGAGTTGCATGCTCCTGTGACTGAGCCAGCCAGGTACCCCTTACCCTTTGTAAGTTACAGAGTGGTCTCTTACATTTACTCTAGAGGTGGTCCTAAAAGTCAATGAAATGTTATTACATTACAACAAAAAATTTAGCAACAATCTGAGCTAACTTGAGGAAGAGCTTTAATTCGGGCTATTGTGAATGAACTCATAGATGCAGAGAAAAAATAGGGTACTCAATTTAAAACACATTTTGTGGGGCACCTGGCTGGCTCAGTTGGTTAAGCACCCAACTTCGACTCAGGCCATAATCTCACAGCTCGTGGGTTCAAGCCCCACATTGGGATCGGTGTTGGCAGCTCAGAGCCTGGAGTCTGTGTCTCCCTCTCTCTCTGGCCCTCCCCCACTTATACTTTGTCTCTGTCTCTCTCTCAAGAATAAACATTTGAAAAAAATTAAAAAATAAAAGACATGTTGCTTCTAAACTCATCAGAAAAAAAATGACTAGAAATTTACTACAATAATGTAAAACACACAAATTAGCTGTTCATTTGGTTCCTTGGAAGTTAAATTTTCCTTTAGTCATAACTCACAAAATTTGTTATAATTCATATTTGTACTATATTTAGCACTTATGGATCTATTTGTAAGTAATAACAATATATAAAAATACTTAAGAGTCTAATGCTGAAGAAATTTAGTTAGACCTGAACAAACACTCTGCCAAATGAAATCTGGGTTGGAAATATATTGTCAAAATATTACTTTTTTTTTTTAATGTTTTATTTATTTCTTAGGAGAGAGAGGGAGACAGCGTGAGCAGGGGAGGGTCAGAGAGAGAGGGAATCACAGACTGAAACAGGCTCCAGGCTCTGAGCTGGCAGTCAGCACAGAGCCCGACGCGGGGCTCGAACCCGCGAACCGCGAGATCATGACCTAAGCGAAAGTCGGACGCTTAACTGACTAAGCCACCCAGGTGCCCCTATATTGTCAAAATATTAAAATAATATTACCAATGCCTCCACCGGCATGAGGAGGGGCTCCAAAGCGGAAGGAATCAATGTATGCCTTAATTTTCTCCAAATCTAGGAAAAAAACAAAAAGAAATTCAAAAGCCAAACATAATTTATCATTTTATTTAGTAACTCAAAAAAAAGGTACAAAGCAATAATTATTATTCAATGAAGATGAAAACAAATGACTACGTTTCTGAGAAGTCTTTAAAAGGTTTAAAATGTGTTGCTTTCACAATATACATTACTCTCCCAAATATATTTAAGTTGTTTACCAATTCCATGATGTAAGGCTCTCTCTGTTAGCAGCTGAGGATCATGTATTCTCTGAGCTCCTGACAGTATTTCTTCTCCCCTCATGAACATATCATAAGAGTTGGACTGCTTCTGCAGGGAAAAGCAAACAAAAGAAAACACTACTTTTCTAATGGCTATCATTCTATTTCCATTACTCATATGAGGAAAAAAAATCTGTTGCTCAAAGAGCAAGGCCATTTTCCCATACAATTAATGATGCAATCTGCTCCAATGAACACAATTTGTTTCTCTAAAACAAGATTAAACTAGTGAGAGCTGAATAATAACTTCTTCCTTCCCTCTATCAGATATACTCCACTTCTCCAATACCTTCCAATAACAAATCAGAGCACCATATCTAACTTGTAAGAAGTAGTGCTGATTCTCATTTCACTTTATCATCTGAAATGTTTTTAAGTATGATATAATTTTGAGTCATTTTTGGAACTTCAAATTATCAACAGGTGTAGTCTTTTTAATTTAGATTCTTAAAAATGTTGGGGCGCCTGGATGGCTTAGTCGGTTAAGCGTCCGACTTTCGCTTAGGTCATGACCTCGCGGTTCGTGGGTTCGAGCCCCGTGTCGGGCTCTGTGCTGACTGCCAGCTCAGAGTCTGGAGCCTGTTTCAGTCTATGACTCCCTCTCTCTCTGGCCCTCCCCTGCTGGCGCTGTCTCTCTCTCTGTCTCTCTCCTAGAAATAAATAAAACATTAAAAAAAAAGTTAACAAAAGTAAATTGAAAATCAGTTTACCATAGCTTAACCTATTCCCTTATTATGTTTTAACTTACTTTCCCTGTCTTTCAATAAACCAGTGGTTCTCAAAGTATGATTCCTGGACTAGTAGTCTCAGTATTACCCAGAACCTGTTAGAAATGAAAATTATTAAGCTCCTCCAAGACCAACTAATCAGAAAGTCTGGCGATGGGGCCCAGTCATTAGTGTTTTAAAAAGGCCCCCAAGTGATTCTGATGCACACTGAAGTTTGGAAAGCACTGTAATGGAAAAACAGTAAAAGGCCAAAAGATAACACAAATTAAATGAACTCCCAGGACAGAATGCTGTTTTTTAGTTCAAAGTCAATGATAATATGTACTATAGTCTGCAAACCTAATGATGCTATTTATTATTTATATGGCATTTCTTCCTCATAAATCTTTAAAAAATGAACCATGAAAATGATTTTTAATGTAGGTTTTGAGACTAATTTTCTAGAATACTCAAATTCCACAGTATCATTTTGACCTCAATTGACAGAAACTAGTAGTCATACATATAGTGGTCCATCAAAATTGCATATTACTGATGAAAACCATTATTCCCACTGTACAATTTAATAAACTCACAATAAAATTTCCCCCTTCCCCAATTGTTTAAAATAAAACTACTTACAGGATTTCTTGGGTCAGGCATGGTATAGAACGGTCTTACAGCCAATGGATATTTATCAAGAATATAAAAATCTGTATCATACTATAAAAAAATGATTAAAATAAATTAAAAAATTTTTAACCAAGGTAAAAAGAAGGCTAACATTTTAATAACTGTCTTTTTAAGAATAAATTTTCTTTTCAAAATTACCATAATGACACTGTATATACAATAAATACTCTGTTTCTTTCAAGGAATATCTGTATGCTATAGTATTTTGCCACTATGTTATAAATTCCTCTAATAATTTTTGGCGGCTATTTACTGTTCAGTGATAGTTCAAATATTGTTTTCTTCTTCTTTTTTTTGGATAGGTAATCTCTTTCTAATTTCTTCCCACTTAAAATTATGCTGCAATAAACCTTTGATTTTCATTTCTTTCTTTTGGTAATCTAATTTCAGATACAATTTAACTTTTGTTAAATTATTCTAAATCTCTTTGGGTTTTACAGAAACTATATTAAATCTATAAATTATATTAGGAAAAGCTGGCATCTTTTACAATATTCATCTTCAAGAAAACCGTGATTATTTTTCCAATAATTTACATTTTTGTATACATATCTCAAAAATATCTGGTAATATTCTTTTAATGAAAACTATAATTGAATTAAATAAGTAACATAGCATGAAGTTATGACATTTTTGTTAGAAAGAATAGTTCTATATGATTTAGATTTAATGAAAAAAATCACATTTCAACAGTTTTGATGCTAACCATTTTTGCTACAACTCAAGCATAGAGAGAACATCAAATGAGCTGACAAACCGGAACCGGCTCTGCTGAAACAGCATTAAAGGTATAAACTCAACACTGTAGTTTCAGAAAGAGGTGAGCTCCCCTGTCAGTTTTGAGTGCAACCACCAGGAGGGGCTCAAGGACCGTCTTCATTCATACACAAGTCTGAATTTCTTGAAAGATCACACTAAATTCAGCTTTTACCTTTTTTCAGGTTTTAAACAATGAGATAGGAAAGCAGCAGAGGTAGAAAAGAAAACTCATTCACCTTCAAGTCCCATTAGTCAGCGAAGGTACTCAGAGAAGGCCATTTCTAAATAATTTCAAATCATCTTGAGGTCCTTTCTGACCAATCTGATTATCTGATGCAGGTACCACTTTTAGGGATACCTCAGTAAAACTTACTACAAAAATCAAATATTGAGCTAATTAACCTGACCGAGTAAAGTCTGTCTGAATATTTTTTATTTTCCCAATAATTAAAAAAAAAAAAATCAGCTTCCTTGGTTTTTAAATTGGTGTTTAAAACCAGCCTCCTTGGTGTTTAAAATTTATTCTGGAATCCTAACATTCCGGAAGAATGTTGCCCCCTGCAACTGTTCTTTAGTACCAGAATATGTTTCAGATTTAGAAAAATCCCGCATGTACAAGTGTCCTACCTTTTCCTTCACCAAACGACCCAACAGTTTTTCATTTGGTGTACTGAAACAAACAAACAAAAAACTCCATAAAATTAGATATCTGAAGATCAAACAGCAATTTATTTAAACAGTTTTAAGTTAATAAGGCACTTCTATTTGAGGTTCTCAAAGGACAAAAAATTTGGACAAAATATATAGTTGTCTATCCTGCTCCTTTTTAAAAAGGTAATTCCAGTGACTTAACAGTAGGTGTTACTCAAAAATATTTAAATAACATGATAGATTTAGCAATCACAGACTCAGAAATTACATGGATAATTTTTCTACAATTATATATATAATAAAAGTTCACTATAGCAACATGGGTTACATTCTTGCCATTAAGTAGTTCCACTTTCAGATGGTCTCTTTTTTGTTACTCTTTATTTATTCATTGAGAAAGAGAGAGTCTGCAAGCAGGAAGGGGGCAGAGAGAAAGGAAAGAGAGAATCCTAAACAGACTACATGTTCAATGCAGAGTGACATGGGGCTCAATCTCACGACTACAAGACCATGACCTGAGCTGAAATCAAGGTTGGACACTCAACCGAATGAACTACCTAGGTGTCCCTGTTACTCTTTATCAAAGGTTTATAAAACAAAAATCAGTATTTCCAAGTCTTTAAAATTTAATAGTGTTATATAAACCAATTAAATTTTTATACCTAAGACGCTGTTACTTTAGCTTCTATCTTATGTAAAAGCAATTGCCAAAATACTTAAGAAAATATTGCTCAGCTTAAAATAATTATAGAATTTATAGTTTCCTTTAAAATGCAATCTAGCAAAATAAAAAATAAAGTTTTGAGCAACATATGCTTTAAAAAGCACCAAGAAAGACAATAACCACCCTTTGCACTCCTATATCCATATGAATTATTGTGAGGGCTTAAATATTTTAATTTAAGAACTTTGAACAGATATTTTTATAACTTTTGAAGATCTTAATTTTATGCCCTAATCCTGCGTGGGGATGGATTTAGTTTGCTGTCTACCCTCTAACACACTGACTTAAAAAGAGAGCTAACATATTAGAGGACAAAATCACAGGCAGAAGTCCCTAAGTTCTTCATATATGGGGGGGGGG